>NC_138301.1:31577500-31722500 GCF_965601325.2 Salmo salar
ACTAATATATGGATTTGTCCCGCTTTCAAATTTTTTTTCTTCCAAAAAAACACATTCTGTGACGTGCTCAGTTTTTTGGCGGCATGAAGCTTTCATTAGACCAATGAAATTGCCGAACGGGTTAAGGTCAAACAACTTTTTTGTTTACTGTTTAGATTAAATCGAGCGCGCTCAAACTTCCCATCATTCTGATTACGGTAGTCATTTTGTCACCCTCATCATGGCAAAGACACGGAGAAATGCATATGATGCAGCTTTCAAATTGAAGGCGATTGATCTGGCTGTTGGAAAAGGAAATAGAGCTGCTGCACGGGAGCTTGGTCTTAATGAGTCGATGATAAGACGTTGGAAAGAGCAGCGTGAGGAATTGACTCAGTGCAAGAAGACAACTAAAGCTTACTGCAAATGTTTTATTTTTTTTTACAAGCCGTGTTTCGTTAAAGCCTGTGTAAAGTTCATTTGTTTCAATGTACCGGTAGGCACCTGCGGCTTAGACATGTGCGGCTTATTTATGTTCAAAATATTCTTTTTTTTTTTTTATTCAGTGGGTGCGGCTTATATTCAGGTGCGCTTAATAGTCCGGAAATTACGGTAGGCAATTTTTACGTAGTTGGCAATATAAGTTACTTTTAGAATTTTGATTAACCACATGATAATGATTTTGAGATGCGAAAACTTTATTATAAATTAAACTGTTCCGCGGAAATGTGCATATAAAAGCCATAACTGGCACGCAGATCGGTAGATAAATTGGCACTACAAATGGAAGCCGATCTCATGTGTAGCGTAACAACAGAATCTGCAAAGGCCAGCAGGAGGAAGAGGGCCAGGAACAGTTTTTATTTTCTTCTTCTGGTTAGGCTATCCTGATCTCTGGCTCCCTGGAGTCATTTGTCTTGATTATTTAATCACAGTGTGCTTAAAGCAGGGATCATCAACTAGATTCAGCCGCGGGCTGACGGATGGTCGGGGGGCCGGAACATAATTACTAATCATTTGTAGACTGCAAATTGAGCGCAAGAAGCCCAAACAGATAATATTTGACTAAAACATAGTCATTTCAAACTTGGCTTATATTTGTATATGATCACGTATCTCTCTATTATGCGTGGAAATACTTGAACAGATTTCCCAAATTAAAATCACTTGATTTCCTTTTTGTATTTATTTTTTTTCAACTTGGCTGGCCTAATAAAACACTTGCGGGGAAATTCGGCCTGTGGGCCACCAGTTGGGGAACCCTGGCATAAAGCGTCAGACAAGCTCATTAGCCTACATATAGTTGATTTTATTAATGCACATAGGGTGTGTCTATATAGGGGAAAAAAATACACGTTTAAAAATGTTGACCAATCGAGCAGACGACTCTCGGTTAACTAAGTTATTATTTTTTTTGTCAGTAGTAGTAGTAGTAGGCTATGAAACAGACTGTTGACACCAGCAGTCCTGCACTCAGCTTTTACTCCCATAGAGAGGATTACAGAGCACACTTATCTCTCCACAGTTGATTTATTAAAGAGATTAGACTTATCATTGGTGATTAGCTGTTGTTTACTTTGTGGCTTTGGGTCCAGACCCATCAATGCAGAATTGAACAGTCTCAGCGAAAGTTATTGTTTACCAAAAGACCCAATAGGATGTCATCCTACTATACTCTTCATACTGCGTTTAGACAGCCAGCCCAATTCAGATTTTTTTCCCTCTCTCCACTAATTAGTTTTTTGACCAATCAGATCACCTCTGAAAAAGTTCTGATGTGAAAAGATCTAATGTGATTGTTCAAAAGACCAATTCGTGGTAAAAAAAGATCAGTTGGGCTGCCTGTGTAAACGCAGCCTTGGAGGCATAAAACAAAAAAACTTCAACCTCATATTGGTTTTGCTTGTAACCATTTGGTTTGTTCTAAGTACATGGTGGTCTCCATGATAAAGTATTCATGCAGTTTTCTGACTAGTCTGTTTTCACTCAGAGGAAAACAGAATATTGTGCTCATTCTAGACAAAGCCTAGAGAGCAAATGAGCAATACAGCCTCTGTTAGTAATAATACCACCTGCTATATGTTGAGCACAGTGCTGAAAGTTCATTAAGGTCTTTACCGGAGAGAGACCTCTACTTTGTTACTTGATATTGTTTCCCATAGCAGCTATGATGAGTATGAATGAGGCGGGTCTATCATACTCTGGTCAGCCATCCAGCAATAAGAAAGTGGAATTCCAGAGGTTTGACTGCTGCTGAACTCAAGCTGCTCTGCTATGTCATTAATGCCTGGCAGCTGGTACCTCCACCACTGGGGCGCCCCAGCATCTGTCTGAGTTACAGCAACTCTGAACACTACTGTAATCCTTCTGGGGGCCTCAGCATCTGTCTGAGTTACAGCAGCTCTGAACACTACTGTAATCCTTCTGGGGGCCTCAGCATCTGTCTGAGTTACAGCAGCTCTGAACACTACTGTAATCCTTCTGGGGGCCCCAGCATCTGACGGATATAGGGAGAGAGAGATGGAGGTATAGGGAATGATAGGCGCAAGATGAGTGCTATTAAAAAAGGGGAGGGTTTGGCCGGCAGGGATGTTCTTGTCCCATCGCACTCTAGCGACTCCTGTGGCGGGCCAGGTGCACGGTGTTTCCTCCGACACATTCCTCCGACACATTTGTGTGGCTGGCTTCCGGGTTAAGAGGGCATTGTCAAGAAGCAGTGCGGCTCGGCTGGGTTGTGTTTTGGAGGACGCACGGCTCTCGACCTTCGCCTCTCCCGAGTCCGTACGGGAGTTGCAGCGATGGGACAAGACTGTAACTACCAATTCGATACCACGAAATTGGGGATAAAAAGGGGTAAAAAATGAAATTTAAATAACAATTTGGACACACAAAATTTTTGGGCAACGGAATCTTGATCCAGGAGGAGACTGAATGTCTCTGTTGTAACCAAGAAACTTGAACTTGACATCTTAGCTAGGAAGTTAGCAAACCAAATGCATAGCTGGAGCCCTGAGTTGGATATCATTTATTTGAAACATCTTAGATTTATTTAGTTATTCTTATAAGCAGTGGCGTAGCACGCAACCTCACACCTTAAGTCTTGAAGTAGCTCAAATGATATGGAATTAGTTGATCCCAAGTGTGCAGAATGAAAGGCAGTGTCTCCTATTTGCTCTCCCTAAATCATTGTGATGTTTTTGTTCTGGACGGCTGCTATCTGCAGTTCTGTGTTGTGTCTGCTCTCTGATGCTGTTGTGGCCCTAGTGCTGATGGTTGTGTTGATGACAGGCCTGAGATGCTGCTCAATAAACTCTGTCCGGTGTATCAAACTCTGTCAGTTTTCCTTTATGGCATGTCAGAGTCCAAAGCACACAGGGAGCTTTTTTTTGCATGACTAATCAAAATGTGTGTTCTCATGACCCTCTCTTGTCCCTTTGCAGCAGACATATGGTGAGCAACATGTTTGGAACATTGAATCGCAATGAAATTACTGTATCGAATCGATTTAAATCTCAATACATATCATATCGGCACAAGTATCATGGTATTGTATCGTGAGGTCTATGGCAATTCCCAGCTCTACATACGTCCCCTCTAGTTCAATGGAGGTTTGTTTCCATTCACGGCATTGAGAGCAGATCTGAGGATCAAGGCTGAGAGGGGCTAAGGAATCAAGGCTGAGAGGGGCTGAGAAGGGCTGAGGAATCATCTGATTTTCATTCATCTTGGAGTAGAACATCCTTTCTAAGATGTCACCAGAAATTACCTTTTCAGTCTTTCAAAAAATATTGGCCGCATGCCCCTCCCTTCCGCGACCTTAGCCACCGCTGCAAAAAAAATATGTAGGGGGAAACACTGCATAGCCATGATTAAATATTGTCTATACACAGGGCCCTGCTGACACCCTAAGAGGAGCAATAGCAACAGCTGCTCCACAGATGTCCTGGGACACTCTAAAAACCACTGTATGTGGCCCAAATGGCTCTCTATTCCCATATAGTGCACTACTGTTGCCCAGGGCCCATAGGGCTCTGGTCAAAGGTAGTGGCCTATATTGTGAATAGGGAGCCATGTAGATAATGAAGAAGAGCTGACCAACCACAAGAAAAAGCGAGCAATAGCATGGGCCTTGACTCATGCTGGAGGCATTTGCATGCCCCTCTCACCTTGGGGGATAATGTCTGTTTTACTGAGAGGGTCAATGCCGTGTGTGTCATCCACAGTCACTCTGATCTGTGAGAGTAAAAATGGTATAGGAAATCCTGAGGCTTCAGGAATGCACCAATAAAATTACTTCATTGTGTTTTTGGGTACACTGTTCTATCACTAGATTCAGCACTATCCTGAGAGAAGCCTCTGTGATATAGTGGATTAAATCACGTTCATGAAATGGCTACCTAGGTGAAACCTACTACACTGAACAAAAATATAAACACAACATGTAAAGTGTTGGTCCCATGTTTCAAGAGCTGAAATAATAGATCCCTGAAATGTTCCATATGTACAAAAAGCTTATTTTTCTCTTTTTGTGCACAATTTGTTTACATCCCTGTTAGTGAGCATTTCTCCTTTGCCAAGATAATCCATCTACCTGACAGTTGTGGCATATCAAAAAGCTGATTAAACAGCATGATCATTACACAGGTGCACCATGTGCTGGGGACCATAAAAGGCCACTCTAAAATGTGCAGTTTTGTCACACAACACAATGCCACAGATGTCTCAAGTTTTGAGGGAGTGTGCAGTTGTCATGCTATCTCGCGGAATGTCCACCAGAGCTGTTGCCAGAGAATTGAATGTTCATTTCTCTACCATAAGCCACCTCCGTTGTTTTAGAGCATTTGGCAGTACGTCCAACTGGCCTCACAACCGCAGATTTTGTAAACTGGTTTTAGTTTCAGATTGATGGTTATCTAGGCTTACTGTAGATGAGCAATCCTTTCTCGAAAGGAAAGGTATCTTGTGCTGGAATTCTCAGTGTGTTGGTCTCTGTGGGTCCTGTTCATTGATCTCTCCTACTGCTGAATTCTCTGAGGTACTGAGCTATGAAGAGCTTGTTTCTCCTGCTGCTGAGAGGTGTATGGGTAGCTGGTGTAGGGTTGGGTGATATATTGAATTAATTTGAATTCATGTTTTTGCGCGATATTCCTATGGCAAGAATCTCGTTTATTTTCTTCTGTGTTTATGTCCGCTTGTTCTAATGTAATCTTTTTGGTATTGTGTTCTTCACTCCTTCTGTGCTGTACGCCTTCCCATTTACACCAGAGATGCTCATGTCTCCGCAATGGGATTTGTTGTCCCAAAAGCAGGAAGGCAGGCGACACTTGCATCCAAAATAATCCCAAAGAAATGCATTGGGTGTATTTTGGCAAGAGTGAAACCTCTCGCTTCGCCTCTACTTCTCTGTTTACAAACATATACACACACACACCCCAAGCCCCTCCCCCTGCCACAACCAACAACAAAGATGAGAGATTACTTCTTCCTATCTGACAAGCGGTTTCAACTCGCTATTTGCATTTGAGGTTTGGTCCAACAGAATTAGTCAAACACAATTTCACTGTAATAGAGGAAATTAACCTTTCTAACGATATCCCTTTTGTGTGTCTCAGCTCCTCAAATTGAGCTCAGAACAGACACTACTAAAATGGGAGTATCAATGAACATTGATTCTGGAAAATGAATGTTCAGTTTGTCGTGTGAGGAACTGCAGTACCGCTTGCAGCATTGTAGCCAAGGACTCTTATACTAGCTGTCTACTGGGTTTATATAAATGTGCAATAAGCACAAAACACAATTCTATAAGGAATTCCCAACTTTCTCATTCAGAGGAATAAGGTAGGCCACTTGATTTCAACATCTGAACTAAGTAGACAGGCTAGCATGATGTTTAAACAGTTGGAGACGGACAGAAGGGTTTGGGTCATAACAATTCAAATGTTATACCTGGTTAGCTAGCAAATAGATCCAAGTTGGCTGAACTTGAAATAGAAATATTAGCTGGCTACTCACTAGCACGAGAGATTGTTTGAGACCAGTGTTCATTTTCTATAATGTCTGCTACAAGAAGCAGGTAAACTATTTGGATGAAATAAGTCAATAATTAGTTGGTCTAATGGTTGTGGAAAGCAACCAGCAGTGATGTAGCTGGTTGACATCCTGCTCCTGTGTTCTGTGCCTATTGAAGTGCAGAACTTGCTGTTTCCTCAACTGCCATTCCTCACAAGGATGCATAGTCGAGTTCACTTTTGGATCATTTCTGTTTTGTTTGAAGGATACAATATTCTTTCTTACAGACTAAAGGCTTCGTTGTCTGAGTTATATGGTTAATATATTCTCGTCTCTTCACCCCACATGAGTTTGGCAAAGCAAGCCTATGGTTGATATTACACAGGTGGGCAAGTAGTGAGAGGTGGTAGGCCCAGACAATGAGTCTTTTGGCCACATGTGAATCTCTCCCCTGCATTTACTAAGACCCACATTCCATTGGCCCCACTTAGCTAATTACATAGCTGGGCCTGCTGTGATGCATGGGGGAGGGTGGCCGAAGACACCAGGAATGCGTCTCAAATAGCACTCTGTTCCCATATAGTGCACTGCTTTTGACCAGGGCTCATTGGGCTCTGGTCAAAAGCAGTGCACCATATAGGGAATAGGCTGCCATTTGGGATGTATCCCTGACAATTAGTGGGCCGCAGTGAGCACTGAGTAGCAACACTCTAGGGCAGGGAAATACTAGGGACCTCAAAATACTTAGGTGCCGATACGATATGAATTGCGATTCTCATGATTCTGTATGTATTGCGATTCGATGTTCCAAACATATTGCTTTCCAAATTTATTCACAAAGGAGTGTGAATACTTTCTGAAGGCGCACTGTAAGTCTATATAACAGTCGTTGTTAGAATCTTAAAGGATGTTATTTTTTAAAACCAAATCTCTTTTTGATGTAAATGACACCTTTTGATTTCATGTTTTTGAGAAACTTACCGCAAATCACTTCCTCATCCTCGTTGTGTAGTATGGGGGCCTTGAAAAAGCTAAGGTTCCCAAAACAGCCCAATACGTCCATTTAGAAATGGCAAAGCTTGCAGTATAGTGATGCAATTCTTTAGATGTTGTACACATTAAATTGTGTCAATCCAAACTTTATCCGCAAAGTTACATTCCCTTTTGCGTGACTTGAGCCATTTCCCCTATCCAGCTGTTCCATTGTCTGTGTAGCCTGCTGCTACAGGTAACTGCCAAAATAAAGGAAACGCCAACATGGTGTCTTTATAGGGCGTTGGCCCACCACGAGCCGCCAGACAAGCTTCAATGTGCCTTGGCATAGATTCTACAATTGTCTGGAACTTCCTGTGTGGAAGCACCCCCATGCTTTCAATATACTTTGTATCCCTTATTTACTGAAGTTTTTCCTTTATTTTGGCAGTTACATGTAGAATGGACCGAGGTATCGCTTGAGTCGCAACAAAATAGAATTGAACATTGCGGATAAAGTTTGGAATAACATTTTCCCCATTCCTCCTCCCAACACTAGGGCCTGCTCCCCTCCTTCTCCCAACAGTTGAAGGTGTCGTGCCCAGTTGATCACCACGATAATTGCTTCAAATGAACCTAAACTATACCAACAAGAATTTCACATGTATAACAGATGAAATAAATGAAGTAAAGTATGATGGGGAGAAGGGGTGAGTTGATGAGCGAGGGGATGTGAACAATGCATTTAAAAAAAAATGTTGTTATAAAAAGGAGCTGGTTCCTCGAGGCCCAACAGTTCTGGTGTTAATCAGACTTGTTGAACTGAATGGGAGTGGTCAGGGAATAGTGTTAAATTGGGATACCATCAAGTGCAGCTTTATTAAAAAGCAATGTTCACCGCTGGCCGGTATGTTTCCCCTGGCACCACATTGTCTGCAGGGCCCTCAGTCTGTCCACCTTGCTGTATGAAAAACGGTGGAAATAGTTGATACATGTAGCTCAACAATGGAGTCACATCTTGTGCCTTGTTACTCCACAGATTGCAGTGGTGATATGGCCCTGTGTGCCCCACCTCTACACCCCTCCAGGGAATGAGGTGGTGTGTTTCCACCAAACATTACCTTGCACTTTCTGAAAGCAGGATTTGGTTCAATGTAGTAAAATCAGCTAGTACTGTAAGCTGTACCAAGGTAGAGACATTTCTGTAGACTTCATCAGGGTAGAGTTTTGAACGCTGTATCAAGCACAATTTAGTTTTCATGTCCAAAGCTCTGGGGCTTTAGAATACAGAATGACAGGAATGCAGGTGTCTTTCATGTAGTACAGATGCAGGATATTAATTTGACAATTTTCTCACTGTTTGAAAATAATCCTTCAGCAACAGGAGATGTGTATTATAATTAATGGCAATTTTTGTGGGGGTTGATACATTTTTAGTTACAGCAAATCACGTCTGACATTTTAAAGTGGAAGTTACAAACTTTAGAAACCTTTTTAAACCTTAAATACACTACAAGTTTGAATTTCCTGCAACAGCAAATTCAAATGAAATTAACATCCCACATCTGTGCATAAGGTTCTTCTCTCTCTGTAAGTCTTATTCACAACATTTATTTAGCTGGAGGCTGACATCTGAGCTGATCAGTTCATTATTACCTCATTCTCTCCTTTTCCAGGTATTCATAGCCTTTAGTAAGTGAGAATAACATGCTGGCTGTGATGGCTCCTGCTGATTTTCAGAAATGGAACCCTATTCCCTATAGTCTATTGTGCACTACTTTATTAGCCAGAAGAAGTAGTGCACTATAAAGTGAAATGGGGTGCCATTTCATAAGCAGCCATGGTTAATTGTACAGTATGTGGAGGGGTCTGATTAGGCCTAGGTTGCTGGAGTACACTACATCCCATCTGACAAGCAGGACCATTTCATGTCCTCCTCACTATATTGACGTTGGTGCTCTTTCCCACCGTTTCTGTCCTCACCTGCTGTGACTGGGCTTCTTGTCGCCTGACTATCTTTTACTGCGTCTCAGAGGAGTTTCAGAAATGACTGATGTGCAGTAGATCCGTTACCAGAAGAAACCTAAAACTGACCCACCGGCCGCCTCTCTGGCAGTTATGTTTGAATTGAGCACATTTGACTTTCAAGATTGGGTTGTTGGTGCTAGTGTTAAAATCCACACATCAGCAGTGTTTCAGGTTGTGGTGGCTAACCCCCAAAGGGTTAAAAGCTGAGGTGTACAGTAGAAGGAATGATGAGTAAGTAGGTGATCAAATTCCCAACATATCAGTTACTGTCCATCTTTCAGCTGAATGCAGCAGTTTGATTTGACCTCCTCATACTCTTCCTCCTGAATTTGTTTCTTTGGTCCTCGTGCTATCCTTGAAAACTGACATTTGAGTATGATCTTGTGTTATATGAAATCACTATCATGCTCTTTGTTTCTGCTTTTCAACTTATGCTGTCTTGTGGTGACTGAGGCTTGATTCCTATTAAGTAATGCTCATTCATTTAACCAGTCATAATGTCCTGATGGTTAGCTGATGGATAATTATCCGACATGTTGAGCAGTGTGTTCATTCTCAAGCACTGCCTATTAAAGAATGGCATATGGCCTACTGCGAATATCAGGGCCAATAAATATCTAGTTGTAAGCATTCTGCTTCATAGTAGAATCTCTATGGGATAATACTGCTCTAGTTTAGTGAAGCTGCTGACACTATTAGTGACGCTGCTGAAAATAGTCAGACCCCTTGACTTTTTCCACATTTTGTTACGTTACAGCCTTATTCTGAAATTGATCAAATAAAATCCTCATCAATTTACACACAATACCCTATAATGACAAAGCAAAAACAGCTTTTTGAAATGTTTGCCAATTTATAAAATAAAAAAACATTCCTTAAGTATTCAGACCCTTTGCTGAGAGACTCGAAATTGAGCTCAGATGCATCCTGTTTCCATTGATCATCTTTGAGATGTTTCTGTAACTTGAATGTAGTCCACCTGTGGTAAATTCAATTGATTGGACAATATTTGCAGTGTTGACCCTTCTTTTTCAAGACCTCTGCAATCCGCCCTGGCATGCTGTCAATTAACTTCTGGGCCACATCCTGACTGATGGCAGCTCATTCTTGCATAATCAATGCTTGGAGTTTGTCAGAATTTGTGGGTTTCTGTTTGTCCACCCACCTCTTGAGGATTGACCACAAGTTCTCAATGGGATTAAGGTCTGGGGAGTTTCCTGGCCATGGACCCAAAATATTGATGTTTTGTTCCCCGAGCCATTTAGTTATCACTTTTGCCTTATGGCAAGGTGCTCCATCATGCTGGAAAAGGCATTGTTCGTCACCAAACTGTTCCTGGATGGTTGGGAGAAGTTGCTCTTGGAGGATGTGTTGGTACCATTCTTTATTCATGGCTGTGTTCTTAGGCAAAATTGTGAGTGAGCCCACTCCCTTAGCTGAGAAGCAACCCCACACATGAATGGTCTCAGGATGCTTTACTGTTGGCATGACACAGGACTGATGGTAGCGCTCACCTTGTCTTCTCTGGACAAGCTTTTTTCCGGATGCCCCAAACAATCGGAAAGGGGATTCATCAGAGAAAATGACTTTTCCCCAGTCCTCAGCAGTCCAATCCCTGTACCTTTTGCAGAATATCAGTCTGTCCCTGATGTTTTTCCTGGAGAGAAGTGGCGTCTTTGCTGCCCTTCTTGAGACCAGGCCATCCTCCAAGTCTTCGCATCACTATGCGTGCAGATGCACTCACCTGCCTGCCTGCTGCCATTCTTGAGCAAGCTCTGTACTGGTGGTGCCCCGATCACGCAGCTTCATCAACTTTAGGAGACGGTCCTGGCGCTTGCTGGACTTTCTTGGGCGCCCTGAAGCCTTCTTCACAACAGTTGAACCGCTCTCCTTGAAGTTCTTGATGATCTGATAAATGGTTGATTTAGGTAAATGGTTGATTTAGGTGCAATCTTATATCCTTGCCTCTGAAGCCCTTTTGTGCAAAGCAATGATGACGGCACGTGTTTCCTGCCAGGTAACCATGTTTGACAGAGGAAGAAGAATGATTCCAAGCACCATCCTCCTTTTGAAGCTTCCAGTCTGTTCGAACTTAATCAGCATGAGAGTGATCTCCAGCCTTGTCCTCGTCAACACTCACACCTGTGTTAACGAGAGAATCACTGGCATGTCAGCTTTTCCTTTTGTGGCAGGGCTGAAATGCAGTGGAAATGTTTTTGGGGATTCAGTTCATTTGCATGGCAAAGAGGGACTTTGCAATGTATTGCAATGCATGTGATCACAATTCATAACATTCTGGATAGAGGTCGACCGATTAAGATTTTTCAACACCGATACCGATTATTGGAGGACCAAAAAAGCCGATTACGATTAATCAGCCGTTTTTTTTATTATTAT
Organism: Salmo salar; assembly: GCF_965601325.2. Taxonomy (NCBI): domain Eukaryota; kingdom Metazoa; phylum Chordata; class Actinopteri; order Salmoniformes; family Salmonidae; genus Salmo; species Salmo salar. Next base: position 31,588,886 of record NC_138301.1, read on the forward strand.
TTTTGTATTTTTGGGGGTAATAATGACAATTTCAACAATACTGAATGAACACTTATTTTAACTTAATATAATACATCAATAACATCAATTTAGCCTCAAATAAATAATGAAACATGTTCAATTTGGTTTAAATAATGCAAAAACAAAGTGTTGGAGAAGAACGTAAAAGTGCAATATCTGCCATGTAAAAAAGCTAACGTTTAAGTTCCTTGCTCAGAACATGAGAACATATGAAAGCTGGTGGTTCCTTTTAACATGAGTCTTCAATATTCCCAGGTAAGAAGTTTGAGGTTGTAGATATTATAGGACTATTTCTCTCTATACGATTTGTATTTCATATAGCTTTGACTATTAGATGTTCTTATAGGCACTTCAGTATTGCCAGTGTAACAGTATAGCTTCCGTCCCTCTCCTCGCTTCTACCTGAGCTCGAACCAGGAACACATCGACAACAGCCACCCTCGAAGCAGCGTTACCCATGTAGAGTAAGGGGAAAAACTACTCCAAGTCTGAGCGAGTGACATTTGAAACGCTATTAACGCGCACCCGGCTAACTAGCTAGCCATTTCACATCGGTTACACCAGCCTAATCTTGGGAGTTGACAGGCTTGAAGTCATAAACAGCGCAATGCATTGCGAAGGGCTGCTGGCAAACGCACAAAAGTGCTGTTTGAATGAACGCTTACGAGCCTGCTGCTGCCTACCATCGCTCAGTCAGACTGTTCTATCAAATCATAGACTTAATTATAACATAATAACACACAGAAATACGAGCCTTAGGTCATTAATATGGTCAAATCCGGAAACTATCATCTCGAAAACAAAACTTTTTTCCTGTCAGTGAAATACAGAACCGTTCCGTATTTTATCTAACGGGTGGCATCCCTAAGTCTAAATATTCCTGTTACATTGTACAACCTTCAATGTTATGTCATAATTACGTAAAATTCTGGCAGATTAGTTCGCAGTGAGCCAGGCGGCCCAAACTGTTGCACATACCCTGACTCTGCGTGCAATGAACGCAAAATGACACAATTTCACCTGGTTAATATTGCCTGCAAACCTGGATTTCTTTTAGCTAAATATGCAGGTTTAAAAATATATACTTCTGTGTATTGATTTTAAGAAAGGCGTTGATGTTTATGGTTAGGTACAGTTGTGCAACGATTGTGCTTTTTTCGCAAATGTGCTTTTGTTAAATCATCCCCCGTTTGGCGAAGTCGGCTGTCTTTGTTAGGATGAAATAGTCTTCACAGTTCGCAACGAGCCAGGCAGCCCAAACTGCTGCATATACCCTGGCTCTGTTTGCAAGAGAAGTGACACATTTTCCCTAGTTATAAGAAATTCATGTTAGCAGGCAATATTAACTAAATATGCAGGTTTAAAAATATATTCTTGTGTATTTATTTTAAGAAAGGCATTGATGTTTATGGTTGGAGCAATGTGTACCTAAGCGATTATATGCAACCCAGGGCAGGCTAGATAAACTAGTAATATCATCAACCATGTGTAGTTAACTAGTGATTATGATTGATTGATTGTTTTTATAAGATAAGTTTAATGCTAGCTAGCAACTTACCTTGGCTTCTTACTGCATTCGCCTAACAGGCAGGCTCCTCATGGAGTGCAATGTAAAGCAGGTGGTTAGAGCGTTAGAGCGTCGTAAGGTTGCAAGATTGAATCCCCGAGCTGACAAGGTAAAAATCTGTCGTTCTGCCCCTGAACAAGGCAGTTAACCCACCGTTCCTAGGCCGTCATTGAAAATAAGAATGTGTTCTTAACTGACTTGCCTAGTTAAATAAAGGTCTAAAAAATACAAATAAAAAAAATCGGCCAAATCGGCGTCCAAAATACAGATTTCCGATTGTTATGAAAATTTGAAATTGGACCCAATTAATCGGCCATTCCGATTTAATCGGTTGACCTCTAATTCTGGACTATATGCAAATTGCCATCATACAAACTGAGGCAGCAGACTTTGTGAAAATTAATATTTGTGTCATTCTCAATGTTTGGCCACGACTGTAGATTGAGGGGGAAAATCAATTTCATAAATTTTTTAAAAGTTTTTAACAAAAGAAAATGTGGCAGAGTCAAGGGGTCTGAATACTTTCCAAATGCACTGTATGTGGGATACATTAATCTGTTATGTGTTGTGCTGTTCACATTAGCTCATGAATTCTCTTGTTTTTTCAGTTGTGAATATCTGCAGATATCCTAGGCTTCATGACACGCAGCGATAAGGTAAGACTCAATGTGCTCGAGATTATGGAGATTGTTTTGAAATCCACTGCTCCTACTGTTAACCAAAGCTTCAGAAACATGGTTCATACCTTTATATGGCTTCGGCCAACACCTTTCATTAAATGGCGTCTCCATCTCCACACATTTGCAAAGAATCTACTTAAAAGGGTAGTTATTTATGTTTCCAGACTTGTAAAGCCACAAAGTGGCATATATTATTGTTCATATCATAGTGGTGTTCGTGAGTGTTGTTTAAACACCACATGACATCCGTACCTTTAATCCCGTCACTGTTGGTGGCCCCAGGAGTGTCACGTTTGCATAGTCAGAGGGCAAAGAATGGCCCAAACATTGCCTGGTTTCTGAGGAGACCTGTGGAAGTGGAGCGTAAAAGAGTGCGTGGAAAGAGTTAACAGAGCATAGCAGGAAGACAGTCCAGATCTCTCTCTCTCTCTTTACTGCTCTCTCCCCCGCTCTCCCTCCCTCTGTCTCTCTGTCTACATGTTGCCCACTCCTCTCGATGGCTGACTATTTCATAGGTACAGTCACACTTGTTCTGTATCTTTCTCTGCACCCACACGCACCCATGTTCTCCACTTGTGCTCAGTGATATTCGCTGTGTAGCTGCAGAGTTCCTCTCTGTGATGTGCGGGACATCCTGTTGGTCCTGCTAGCTGACTGTGGTAATATTTTGGACCTGCTAGCTGACTATGGTAATAGTTGGTCCTGCTAGCTGACTGTGATAAAAGTCAGCAGCCAGCCTCCACTCCGGATGCCTCCACACACACTAGGAGGAGAGGAGAGCTGTGTAGCTGAGGCTGTGGACCACAGCCCTGCTTGTGTGTACTTGTGTTTCTCCATGGCTGTGGGTGCTGTACTTCAATGCTGACTCTGCAACTGGTTTCACAGAGCAATTAACTCTCTCTGGATGTATGGTGCTCACAGTGCTCGGCTACTCGGTGCGACTTGATTCTGAAATGAGTTGGAGGAGCTGTGGGTATCTGAGTTTTTCTGAAATTAATGAAGTCCTAGGGTTCTATGACAGATTTAATTTGGAACCCTGTTCAAAGCTTTGCTTTGCTGGCGATCTACATGGTAAGTTTACGGAGATATAAGCTTAGTTTAGGAGTAGCGCGAGGATAAAATGGTTCTAGACATGTATAGCCAAATGATCTATATTACACCTCAGTTTTCCCCACTGTGTGTCGTTAATACCATCTCCACAGCAGTAGTTGCTGTGTTGTGTGGGTCATTAGCGTTGTGGCTGGTGGTCTGAGTGAGAAAGGGAAAGAGAGGGGAAATTAAGGAACTATAAATATGTTGGCTGTCATCAGAACGCTGCTGAGTGTCCTATCCTCTGGGTACCAATAAAGGAAATGTTCACTTGGTGCTCACTAATGGATCTCAATGACCTTCTCATCTCTATGTACTAAAGTCCTGCTGATGTTTTGTCATAGCTCTCTGTGGTGTCCACTCCTGTCATGGTCAATCAGTGCAGCACCAAGGCCACCAGCTCTCAGGGCTAATGGATCTCTGATTGAACTATCACCATAGTAGTAGCAGCTTTTTTGTGGTTAAGAAAACATTCTAGAAAACTGTAGTGAAGGTAGTTTCTTCATTTATGCATTCATTTACACACACACACGTTCAGTTGCCTTCATTTCCTTAGTTTATAGATCTGGAAGATTAGTTTATCATCTTGAGAAGGAATGATCAGTAAAAAAAAAAAAAACTCTTGAGAGACGAGCCAATTGTGTGGTGAGACTGGACTCAGATGAGTGGCCACCTTTCCTGTTTGGTTTTGCTTGAGTTCGTAGATAAGTAATCAAAGTTGTGCCTTGGATATCTGCCAATTCTGGCTGTGTGAGATGTTTATTGGTGCTCAGCGACAGCATAATCACTATGGCAAATATCTGACTGGGGTGATTTGTGAAGGTTGTTTTCAATCTCGATGAAGACTGTGCTGTTGCTTGGGTTGTGCCTGCCCTAGCTTTCACATTTGAAGCTATTGTTCTATCAGCTAAGTGTTTATTTAATACATTTGTTTTAATCATTTGTCATTTAGCAAACACTCTTATCCAGCGGGACTTACAGTAATGAGTGCATACATTTTTCATACTTTTTTCTGTACTGGTCCCCCGTGGGAACCGAACCAACAACCCTGGCGTTGCAAGCGCCATGCTCTACCAACTGACCTACACGGGACTGTTACACTACTAAGAATCCCGTTGTACCTCTTTTGTGCACTTGGTCCCCTTGCGATGAATAAAAAGCCTAGTTTGTACGATGCTTTGGGATCATTTCATTACTTCTCAATTAGGCAAAAGTCATTTACTTTCATGGTGATATTCAATGTTGGAAGCATATGTTCTGGCTTATTTCCACAGCCAGGAGAAATTCATATCCTAATAGCTTTTTACAGTTGGTTTGTGTTACACTGTTTGTTGCACTCAATTTGTAAAAACAGATCCATATATTATAATTACTTACATATGGATAATTGCCTAAATATGGGGCATTAGTTGAACAAGGGAAATTAGTTGTAATTTTCATATTTGGAGCTCTAACCTCTCCTGAGGGAAGGCAGTGGTTTCCTACTCAATCAAATGGTGGTTTCTATAAGTTTTCCAGGATGCTAGGTCGAAAGCTCAGATCATTAGCAGCTCAGGTCTGAAAGCTAATTTCCTGCAATTCTATTCATTTTGCTATGGGGTTTGGTTCTGTGTATTTATATGCTCTATTCTTGACGTAGCTCATTCTAATATTTCTACTACTATACATTCTTTTAGTTACACTGTTGATACACGCATACTTTTATAATGTGTTCTTGACATAGCTCACTCTAATATATCTACTACTGTACATATTCTTATCTTGTGTAGATTTATCCAGAGTAGATTGCATTTGGATTACTTTTACAGTGCTATTTGGGTTGTTAATTTAATTTTTTCAGACATTTCTTTAATTTCACATTTTGGATTATGTTTGTTTTGTGTTGCTAGGCATTACTGCACTGTTGAGAGCAAGAAACACAAGCATTTCGTGGCACCTGCGATAACATCTGCAAATCTGTGTACCCGACCAATAAACATTGATTTGATTTTAGAAAAAATACATGGCCTTACTGAAGAGCACAGTGACTTTAAACATGGCACCATCATAGGATTCTACATTTCCAGCAAGTCAGTTCATCAAATTTCTGCTCTGCTAGAGCTGCCCCAGGCAACTGTAAGTGCTGTTATTGTGAAGTGGAAACGTCTAGGAGCAACATCGGCTCAGCCGCAAAGTGGTAGTCCACACAAGCTCACAGAATGGGACCGCCGAGTGCTGAAGTGCGTAGGATGTAAAAATAGTCTGTCCTCTGTTGCAACATTCACTACCGCATTTCAAACTGCCTCTGGAAGCAACGTCAGCACAAGAACTGTTCGTCAGCTGGGGTAGCGTAAAGCTTGCTGCCATTGGACTCTGGGCAGTCCGACAGACAAATCTGGGTTTGGCGGATACAAGGAGAACGCTACCTGCCCCAAATGCATAGTGCCAACTGTAAAGTTTGGTGGAGGAATAATGGTCTGGGGCTGTTTTTCATGGTTTGGGCTAAGCCCCTTAGTTCCAGTGAAGGGAAATCTTCATGCTACAGCGTACAATGACATTCTAGACGATTCTGTGCTCACAACTTTGTGGCAACCATTTGGGGAAGTCCTTTTCATCTTTACGCATGACGATGCCCAGTGCACAAGGTCCATACAGAAATGGTTTGTCGATCGGTGTGGAAGAACTTTACTGGCCTGCACAGAGCTCTGACTTCAACCCCATCGAACACCTTAGGGATTAATTGGAATGCTTACTGCGAGCCAGGCCTAATCACCAAACATCAGTGCCCGACCTCAATGCACTTGTGGCTGGAAGCAAGTCCCCACAGCAATGTTACAACATCTAGTGGAAAGCCTTCCCAGAAGCAGCAAAGGGGATCAACTCCATATTAATGCCCATGATTTTGGAATGAGTTATTCCACATGCAGGTGTCCACATACTTTTGGTCATGTAGTGTATTTTTCGTTCTCTTAACCTTTATCGTCAACCTTGCCAGGGTAGAGCCTTTCCTTTTGATTGTGTGTGCTCTTGCCAAGAAGTTCAATTGAGTTTTGCAGTGTAGAGCCCTTTAAGCACTTTTTAAGAGCCCTTAATGGTATTTGTAGTGAGAACCATGCCAGTCTGAAATAGATCAGGAAGGTTAAGGAGGGTCATTTCAAGGCTGACCTGACAGAAGAGTGAGAGGTTAAGCTACTGCCTAGACTATCCTCTCTGGAAGTAAGACAGGATCTTCACTCTTTTTTTGAAGGCAGATGTTTATTTTTAGTGAGAATTTGACACTACCTACTAAATGTAATGACAATGAATATATCCAACAGTGTTGGGCTGGAGCAGACTGTTAGTTGGTGGTTGCTTATTTTTCACTTGGTTAATGTCATTTAACTACCTACAAAAATGCTTTGTTTATCTGTCTTCTATCTGTCTTCTCTCTTCTACTATGAACAGTGTTGCCATAGCTTTATTCAATGGCTGAGAAACCAACACGTTTCTGGGCAGACATCACATTCAATTCCCATGGACTCTGTTGATGTGAAAATATTTAGTGAACAACATGGCGTCATTGAATTGCCTGTCTAAGCCTCCCTCAATTCATAAAATACCAGTTGTTGGAAAATGGTAAGAGACAAGGTCACATGTTGTTGTGGGACTGACGCTAACGGCAATGAGCCGTTTTGTGTCGAGGTTTACATGACGTGGTTAGGCTAAGTGTTTCCTAAAAGAGATCAATTACATGCTCGGTAAATAAGTGATGTCGTGCTGTTGACAGGTTTCACATTTTTCAGAGGGGTGCAAGGAACTGAAGTGTTTGCCGGAATGTTCCATCTTTCATTATTCTTTTCTAGTATTAATACAATGAATCAACTTTTCAAATCAGGAAGCAAAAGTCAATAGCGCTATACATTTTACAAGGGAATGTAGTTATGTATTCATGTGGCTTTAACTATCAGAAGGTTGTCTAAGTATTGCCCTGAAGTGAAACCATGAGGTTTATGCCTGATGAGGACTCTGGGGGAGGGGAGGGGGGGGCTGTGTAGCTGCAGGCCTCTGCCTCACACAGTCATGGTCACACCGTCACGCTCTCACTCTCTCACACTCACACACAGCTGTCTTCTTGCTAGTGGTTTTCAATTTACTGGTATGGCTGTTGGCTGGGTCTGGGTTAGAGGCCACTAGGCCAATGCCCTTGCTGCAGCTGGCTGGCACTGGAACAGTCATTTGTCACCTTCCAGGCACTCCCATGCCATCAGGGCCATTGTGCTTTCCACAGGGCATCACAGTCAACTTGTATAGCCTGGGCAGAAACCCAGTGGCCTGTACCTGCACCTGTCAGGACTGGGAAGCAGGCCAAGCAGAGAGATGTCTTCTGGAGCTGAAGCCTTTCAGAACTGGAGTTTGAAACTGGAATGTGTCCTGTGTGTTCTCATTCCAGCTAGCAGCTGCAGTGATGAGGCTTGAGAGGAATCATGAGTAGGAGGATTATGTGTAACTACAGTTGAAGTCGGAAGTTTACATACACCTTAGCCAAATACATTTAAACTCAGTTTTTCACAATTCCTGACATTTAATCCTAGTAAAAATTCCCTGTCTTAGGTCAGTTAGGATCACCACTTCATTTTAAGAATGTGAAATGTCAGAATAATAGTAGAGAGTGATTTATTTCAGCTTTTATTTCTTTCATCACATTCCCAGTGGGTCAGACGTTTACATACACTCAATTAGTATTTGCTAGCATTGCCTTTAAATTGTTTAACTTGGGTCAAACATTTCGGGTAGCCTTCCACAAGCTTCCCACAACAAGCCTCCCCCGTTTTCCTCCAAACATAACGATGGTCATTATGGCCAAACAGTTCTGTTTTTGTTTCATCAGACCAGAGGACATTTCTCCAAAAAGTACGATCTTTGTCCCCATGTGCAGTTGCAAATCGTAGTCTGGCTTTTTTATGGCGGTTTTGGAGCAGTGGCTTCTTCCTTGCTGAGCGGCCTTTCAGGTTATGTCGATATAGGACTCGTTTTACTGTGGATATATATACTTTTGTACCTGTTTCCTCCAGCATCTTCACAAGGTCCTTTGCTGTTGTTCTGGGATTGATTTGCACTTTTCGCACCAAAGTACGTTCATCTCTAGGAGACAGAACACGTCTCCTTCCTGAGCGGTATGACGGCTGCGTGGTCCCATGGTGTTTATACTTGCATACTATTGTTTGTACAGATGAACGTGGTACCTTCAGGCGTTTGGAAATTGCTCCCAAGGATGAACCAGACTTGTGGAGGTCTACAATTTTTCTGAGGTTGCTTGTGTTATGCACAAAGTAGATGTCCTAACCAACTTGCCAAAACTATAGTTTGTGAACAAGAAATGTGTGGAGTGGTTGAACAATGAGTTTTAATGACTCCAACCTAAGTGCATGTTAACTTCCAACTTCAACTGTATCTAGAACATGACAGAGTGTTGATTTCCCTTTCTTTAGGACAAAATCCATGCTGCTGTGTCACTGATGGGGCTGTCCCACATAGTGAAAGACTTGAGGGACAGAATGTAGCCTGTAGAATATTGTGTTGTAAGTCATAGGAAATGATCAAGTGAGCTGAAACTGAAAATAAATAAAATATGTAGGTTGTGTAATGCTTTGAATGTAATGTATTGAATAGTGTATACACAGTACTCTATATGGATAATATGTACAGTATCTTTTAAGGTATTCACACCCCCTTTTCCACATTTTGTTGTGTTACCGCCTGAATGTAAAGTGGATTAAATAGAGATTTTTTGTCACTGGCCTACACACAATACCCCATAATGTCAAAGTGGAATCACGTTTTTAGAAATTTGACTTGTTGACATGCTCTCCTCTTCCCTACTGTATTGAAATGAGTTCAAATGAAATGCTGAAATGTCTTGAGTCTAAGTATTCAACCCCTTTGTCATGGCAAGCCTAAATAAGTTCTGGAGTAGAAATTTGTTTAAGTTGCATGGACTCACTCTGCACAATAATGGTGTTTAGCATGACTACCTCATCTCTGTACCCCACACATAAAATGATCTGTGAGGTTCCTCAGTCGCAGTGAATTTCAAACACCGATTCAACCGCAAAGACCAGGGAGGTTTTAAAATGCCTTCACCTTTCAGCACTACAATAACCTATAACACAAGGCCAAATCTACACTGGAGTTGCTTACCAAGAAGACGGTGAAGGTTCCTGAGTGGCTGAGTTAGTTTCTGAAAAGGGTTTTCTAGCAATGATCAACAACTAGAGCTTGAAGAATTTAGAAAAGAATAATGGGAAAATGTTGCACAATCCATGTGTGGAAAGCTCTTAGACTTACCCAGAACACTCACAGCTGTAATCACTGCTTAAGGTGCTTCTACAAAGTATTGACTCAGGGGTGTGAATACTTACGTAAATGAGAGATTTCTGTTTCAATGTCAAATTTGCAAACATTTCTAAACTTGTTTTTGCTGTGTCATTATGATGTATTGTGTGTAGATGGATGGGAGGATTTTTTTTTTTTTATCCATTTTGAATTCATGCTGTAAAACAACAAAATGTGGAATACCTCTATGGGTATGAATACGTTCTGAAGGCACTGTATTTTAGCCATTTTGATGGAATTGTAAGTGCACCTACAGCCTTGTAACACCTACATCCCACCTACACTATTGTCTACAGAACAGACTGGTAGTTCTATTCTTTTGTGAGATCTTCCTGTAGGGAAGTCAGTGGTTGCATTTTTTCAAAAGCAGATGTTCTTGAGCGTCTCACGAATCCCTCTGTTTGGAAGAGTGTCCAGGTTGCATCCCAAATGCACCCTATTCCCAATTTGTTGCACAACTTTTGACCAGAGCCCTATATCCCCTGGTCAAAAGTAGTGCACTAAATCGGGATGTGGTGCTATTTGGGACGCTACCCAAAGCAAGCTGTGTGTTCCAGGGAGATTGATGTGGGCTGTATGGAGATGTTTATGCCTAGGCAGTGAGGCGGTCAGAGAGGCAGGCTTGACGAACACCCACCCAGAACCATAGTGAGGTCTGTATAATGACTCACTTCTGAGCTTGGCTCATCTAGTGCTTTAGCTCCTGCTGCCTCCAGCTGACATGGAGATATAGTGGAGTGTGAAGAGGATCTCACACAGGGCGAACCAGAAGAGGTGTGTGTGTGTGTGTGTGTGTGTGTGTGTGTGAGAGAGAGAGACTGTTTAGTTATCGACAGTGCTTGCTCACACAGCATGTTTCAGGAGGTCCAGGGGTGGTAAGTGCAAATGCTGCTGTCATGTCTGCTCTGGCTCAGCCCTTCGTTGAGTGGCCGGTTCAGGAGCTGAGATTTATGCCTGATGCCTTTTACTTCCTGTTGTTGCTGTCCTTTCAAAAAGCTTTCACAACCTTCTTATGACTGCAGGGAAACAGTCTAAGCTGGTGGAACAGAAACATGAAAACCATAACTGTTCTCTGTCCCTGAAAAGCCCCTCACAAGGGATTTTACCAGACGTGACTAGTAATCAGACTACATGTATGCAGTACTACATCATAAAACCCACGGTTGGCCTGTCATTTGATATCTGCACCTGACATCATAGGGGACTCCCTATTCCGGTTTCCCTGCATTGTAGCTGGGTTTGATCATGTTCCTCCTTGTGCATAAATGTGCTAAATGTTGTGGGTGGAGAGTTGTGTGGGTGAGTGACCTGGTTCTGTATAGGGGTTTGGTCTTGGAGAGAATGTGTCATTTAGTATCTGCAGGGTATATTCTACTCACTCCCTGCTCCAAGCTGACTGCCTTGCCTTTTTGATGTGGTTCTACTGCTTCCGCTGAGAGGAGAATCAGGGACTGTTGCGGTGTGGGTACATTGACTGTGTGTAGTTGTTCCCCCCCCCCCCTCTTTTTTGTTTTGAAAATGTCAGGGCAAAGATTACTGCAAGCAGTTTATGTAACCATGGCAACCCATGACTGAACGGACATGTTGGAGATGTGGCCTGTCAGTAGCCATCAGGCTGCAGGTAGGAGCGAGGGGAGTAGAGGACTAGGGGTAGATTCCAAGTATTTTGTTTCGGACCGGGAGAGGCTAAGCTCGTCCTAGATATGTTCCTGCAGGCAGGCAGCCTTGGCTCCATGGAGTGTCCAGAGACAGTGGGTTGTGAAGATGAGGGAGGCTGTAACCAATAAGTTGATAGATGAGGCTGGAGATGGCCTCGGTCTTGCTCCTTCTCTAGTTACCCTCCAGCAGGTCTGTCTGGGGTCAGAGTATCCTCTCCTCTCTGGGTGAAACCTTACCTCTGTGTTTTATGCTGCTGCCTACTGACACAGACCTCCTGACCCCAACACACACACACACACACACACACACACACACACACACACACACACACACACACACACACACACACGTAATTCAGCGTCGCCCACTGTGTGTACTGGAGAGAATCCAGATGCCGTGCTAATGAGATTCATGTGAAGTTGATAAATCACCAAGTAAACCAGGCAGCAGGGACACCACACCACCTAACTTCTGCAACAGTGTGTCTTTTGATTGCACATAGTAGGTTTGCATGTGTGGTACCCATGCACTAAAGCACTGGCATACTGTATCTCTACCACACTTACAGACCTGGTCCTCACACACCGACCACCCTTTGGTGTTTCTTAGGACTTTTAATACACAATTCTGTACACAAGCACAAGTAGACCTGTGTCCACACACTCCATCAAACTAACATGGCCCATCCTGTTTAGTCTGAGAAACTCATGTATGTTTCTGTAATCATTCATGTGGGGACTAACTGCATGGAGAAGATGGTCTGACATCACTAACCTATTTATTATCCACAGGCGCTCCATGTAAAATGGATGGATCATAGTCTGCTACATGCTCCGGGAATGCATTAGACCCTTTAGCCTCAGTTTATCAAGAATATATTTAAGAAGCCTGCTGCGTCTCTCACTGTTAGCTTCGCACCAGATGTTGCTCTCTGAGTCGTTTTTTTACCACGTCCTTCTCCCCAAACAAATCCATCTCACTTGCAGCAGGCTAATTTGAGTTCATCATGGTTGAATGTAGAATTGGCCATAGGGATTACATTTTTGCAAAATGAAACTTGATCAAATCTGAGGCAGATGTGATTCTATTCCAACCTTCATTGTGTTAACCCGAGGCCATGTGCTGTTGTCGAGCCAACCTGACGGTCATATGATGAGGCTATATTGTATTGGTGGACACACACACACACACACACTCACACACAGTATTGTATTTGCGACCACATTGATGTGTTCTGTCCGTGTATTGAATGTCCATCCCAGTGGCCCTCCAGTGTTGTAGTCTCCTATTGGATTGGAGACCATGTTACAGTAACCAGGCCTGGGGATTCCCAGCAGGACCAGGCTCATTCATTCATCTATTGAACTACATGGTCTCTCTCTCTATAAATATACTCTATCCTCCTTTCTCTCCCTATTTCTCTCTCTCATCTTTCTCTCTCTCCATCTTTCTCTCGCTCTCTCCCTCTTTCCATGCTCTAACCCTTTTCTTTTTCTCTGTCCATCTCTCTCTCTCTCTCCCGCTAAAGGAAGTGGTTCAGATTTCACCTTGGGTTGTTTTCCTTATGTTTTATTGTTGACCTGAAGTATGCTTCAGATATTCTTCTGCTCTCCTTTATTAGACATTGAGATGTATGATAAACGGGAATCAGCTGTGAGGCTGTGTGCGCACAAGAGGGTCTTTCTCCTCTCTCTGTCAGACCGCTTGGCTGGAGGTGACCTTGGTAGTGCGGAACAGGCAGAGGTGTTTGCCTTTACCCGTCTCTGCCTGCCTGCCTTGGGTGGCTGCAGCCCTTATTGACTGGTGTTAATTGAATGGATGTGGTCTGGAGGACAGGACAAATGACAGGTGGCTATAGAGGTGATGTCACACAGTAGCAGGTAGTCAGACATGGATATGGGGGGATCTGGAAGCCAAGGGCTTAGACTGCTCACACATGACCATAAACATCATCCCATTTACTTGCCTACTGTAAACTTAATAATCTGAACATTATCATAAAGCTATGCCATTATTCTACCTTGTCATTTCACTGTACATTGTCGTTTCTATATTCCTTTCTCCCACAGTGGGTTTGCTTTTCAGTGTACTGGAAGGTGTTTCAAAACCTGACGAGATCTCAGAAAATCCTTCCTCGTCTGAGGGAGAGAATAGGAAGGATAGCAGGCTGGTGTGGTAATCCATGTTTGATAGCAGGGCATCCTCTCGTTAGCCTGCCGCAGTCATCTCATGCCAAGCGTATTCTTATGACAAATATTTGTATTTATTATTGCAATAATCAAGACCTACTTGTGTAAATGAGTGATGGTTTGGTTGTTACTAAGAACATTAATTGTCAGTTCTCCCATTTGATGCCAGCCATTTCATGTTTTAAGGCTCCCTCTGGCAGCCTAATAAAGAGAGATGTTTCAGTTTATTGCTAGTGAAGAAAAGAGCCAAATGGAAGTGTTCACAGCCAAACCTGACCTGTAAAATCCACCAGACTTCATTTAAATTGTATTTGTCACATGACTTTAACGTGAAATGCTTACTTACAAGCCCTTAACCAACAATGCAGTTTTAGGAAAAATATTTACTAAATAAACTAAAGTAAAAAATAAAAGAGCAACAATAAAATAACTAACAAGGCTATATAGGGGGTACCAGTAATTGTACCAGTAATTCTAATTGAGGTAGTATGTACATGTAGGTAGGGGTAAGTAAAGTGACTATGCATAGATAATAAACAGCGAGTAGCAGCAGCGTAAAAAAAGAATGTGGCGGGGGTCAATGCAAATAGTCCGGATAGCCATTTGATTAGCTGTTCAGCAGTCTTATGGCTTGGGGGTACAAGCTGTTAAGAAGCCTTTTGGATCTAGACTTGGCTCTCTTGTACCGCTTGCCGTGCGGTAGCAGAGAGAACAGTCTGACTAGGGTGGCTGGAGTCTTTGACAATTTTTAGGGCCTTCCTCTGACACCGCCTGGTATAGAGGTCCTGGATGGCAGGAAGCTTGGCCCCAGTGATGTACTGGGCTGTTCGCACTACCCTCTGTAGTGCCTTGCGGTCGGAGGCCGAGCAGTTGCCATACCAGGCAGTGATGCATCCAGTCAGGATGCTCTCGATCGTGCAGCTGTAGAACCTTTTTGAAGATCAGAGGACCCATGCTAAATCTTTTCAGTCTCCTGAGGAAGAATAGGTTTTGTCGTGCCCTTTTCACGACTGTCTTGGTGTGCTTGGACCATGTAATTTTGTTGGTGATGTGGACACCAAGGAACTTGAAGCTCTCAACCTGCTCCACTGCATCCCCGTCGATGAGAATGGGGGCGTGCTCGGTCCTCTCTTTCCTGTAGTCCACAATCATCTCCTTTGTCTTGATCACGTTGAGGGAGAGGTTGTTGTCCTGGCACCACATGGCCAGGTCTCTGACCTCTTCCCTATAGGCTGTCTCGTTGTTGTTGGTGATCAGGCCTACCACTGTTGTGTCATCGGCAAATTTAATGATGGTGTTGGAGTCGTGCCTGGCCATGCAGTCATGAGTGAACAGGGAGTACAGGAGGGGACTGAGCACGCACCGCTGAGGGGCCCCTGTGTTGAGGATCAATGTGGCGGATGTATTGTTACCTACCCTTACCATCTGGGGGCGGCCCGTCAGGAAGTCCAAGATCCAGTTGCAGAGGGAGGTGTTTAGTCCCAGGGTCTTTACCTTATTGATGAGCTTTAAGGGCACTATGGTGTTGAACGCCGAGCTGTGGTCAATGAATAGCATTCTCACATAGGTGTTCCTTTTGTCCGGGTCGGAAAGGGCAGTGTGGAGTGCAATAGAGATTGCATCATCTATGGATCTGTTGGGGCAGTATGCAAATTGGAGTGGGTCTAGGGTTTCTGGGATAATGGTGTTGATGTGAGCCATTACCAGTCTTTCAAAGCACTTCATGGCTACAGACGTGAGTACTACGGGTTAGTAGTAATTTAGGCAGGTTACCTTAGTGTTCTTGGGCACAGGCACTATGGTGGTCTGCTTATAACATTTTGTTATTACAGACTCGGACAGGGAGAGGTTGAAAATGTCAGTAAAGACACTTGCTGTTGGTCAGCGTATGCTCGCAGTACACGTCCTGGTAATCCGTCTGGCCCTGTGGCCTTGTGAATGTTGACCTGTTTAAAGGTCATACTCTGCAGAGAGCGTGATCGCACAGTCTTCTGGAACAGCTGGTGCTCTCATGCATGTTTCAGTATTGGTAAATGCAGTTAGATAGTCCTATATAGGGATGTGGCGGAAACAAAATTTAATCAGCCGGTGATTGTCAAGCAAATAACTACCGGTCTCACGGTAATTGACCGTTAATTAACATAAACAAATTTAGCGTCACTTGGCTTCTATACAAGCATCTGATGCAGAACTTTGGAACGTCTATAAAAAGTCGAATAAAACCATGTAATATAGCCTACACCTTCACAATAAATACATTTATTTTAGACAGCTCTAAAGAAACATGATATGAAGAAAATGTCTATTTCAGAAGAACAGAATAGCGTACTCTGAGTTGTCTATGTTAGGTCCTGGCTATGCCATATGGCTGTGGGCTACACTAGTTCATTTAGCGGACAAGATTTGCTTAGAATTCCATGGCATTATTTTAGATTATTTTATAGTATCAAATTTTATTTGTCACATACACATTGAATGTACATATTCTTATTCCATCTCTTTACACTTGTGTGTGTGTGTATAAGGTAGTTGT
The DNA here is from genome assembly GCF_965601325.2 of Salmo salar. Lineage (NCBI taxonomy): Eukaryota > Metazoa > Chordata > Actinopteri > Salmoniformes > Salmonidae > Salmo > Salmo salar. The sequence continues at coordinate 31,604,975 of NC_138301.1, forward strand.
TGTGAATTTGTTAAATTACTTGTTAGATATTACTGCACTGTCGGAACTAGAAGCACAAGCATTTCGCTACACTTGCATTAAAATCTGCTACCCATGTGTATGTGACAAATAAAATTAGATTTTTGTTTTATTTTCCAGTTAGGCTCTACACCCCTTGTAAAGCGGTTTAATGTGCTTAATTTTAAGAAGTCATTTTGCCACTTTAGTTGTGATACAAACCTTATCAAAACATATAGGCCTATGGGCTAGGCTAAATGAGGTGTGCGACTATGATTTTTAAATAAGTAGCCAAAAAAATGATGCTGGGCATCATTCACAAATGATAATATATAATTCACAAGCTAATGTTGTCATCCATCAGACTACTCTTGATTGAATCTTGTCTTTACATATACTAAATAATATATGTGAAATTAGTTTTGATTTAGAATGGACCATTATCATGCACCCATCTTGAAACAGGCAGGGGGAAAAATACTTGTCACCTATGCACTTAAATAGCAAATGTATTTTTTTTAATGCCAGCCAGGTAGGCTATACTCCTGTTGTAAAGAGAAGCAATGTGCTTAATATTAGGGAAGTTGAGAAATAAATATAGTAGGCCTAGCCTATAGAAAGCTGATTGGATCCTCTTTTTAATAGAGGGCACCACTGTTTTCTCATGCAATTGCATAGCCTATAGAAATGTTGCGCAACATGATCTCATGAAGTGTTTGATTTGATTTTCGATCACATTTGCATTGTCAGAGTGATTAGAAGGACAGTAGAGTGCAGAGTACCAGGCAGTTAACAAGTTTGGTAAACTACTGATGACCATCAGCAGCATCAGAGCTTGGAGAAGACTAATTATCGTAACTAAACAGTCTTGGAATTTGACTGCCTTCATGACTCCTGACCACCGGTGTGGCGGTAATACGGGCACCGTAGCAGCCCTAGTCCTATAACTTGAGCAGGTTGTTCTGGTCAGTCCGGAAGGTTGTATATGAGGTAGGAAATCCTCCCCATACGCTGTCAAATCACATTTGATTTGTCACAAACACATTTTTAGCAGATGAAATTGCAGGTGTAGTGAAATGGTTGTAGGTATATAGACTGTTGATTAGACTTGAACCCTCAGAGTGCGTATCAACCAGGTGCAGTTATTTCTCCTTGTCAGAGTAATATGCAGGATATGTTCTATGTCGTCTCTGGGTGGCACATGGCTTATTTCTCTGTCTGGGTTACAGATAAATTGAGTTTCAGGTTGTCTGAGTGGCTGAACATTCTGCCCGCTCAGTGAGACAGACAGACAGATGGCAGTGTTCTTCTCACGTTGTTTAAATCCAGATACAGACATGAATTCAGTTTTGACCCCCTTCGTTTTTTCCCAGACAACAGATGGACTGTATTTGAAAACTTGTGAATTTGTCATAGGCTCTAACTCACAAGAATGAATTCTGTGAAATATTACTAATGCGATGTGGTCACGTCTGTGTCTTGGCTTCATGGAAAATAACTAAGTAGTTGTATTTCCTTTGTTCTCATCCACATCTTATACTGATCTCACCTTCCATTCTCCCCAGGTGTAGACATACCCCCCACAGCGCCCGCCAAGATGGTGGCCCTGTCCCTGAAGATCTGCGTCCGCCAGTGCAACCTGGTGAAGACCATGCAGTTTGAGCCGTCCACGGCCGTCTACGACACCTGCAGAATCATCAGAGAGAGGGTTCCTGAAGCCCAGACTGGACAAGGTACACTCACAAGACACAGACATACAAGCGACTGCGGTCACGTTCAAATTCCTTTATAGACCATCCTTCCTTAACAGGTGAAAGCAAGGGCACCATGTGGCTTTCATCTGTCCAGTCATGTCTTAGCACTGATTACTTCAAGGAAGGGAGGATGCACTTTGGAAGAATTAGAATGGTACCTGCCTCAACACTAGAAACAAGGGCTTAGAAATGCATCATTCATCCTATTGCTAATGGTAACTTCTATTCCTATTGTCTTCCAGCCTCAGACTACGGTCTGTTCCTTTCTGATGAGGACCCCAGGAAAGGCATCTGGCTGGAGTCAGGAAGGACTCTGGATTATTACATGCTGCGGAACGGGGTAAAAACCTACCTAAAGTATACCTACAGTAACCCTTAGTAATCTGACAAGTCCTATCCTGTAGCGAGGGTTCTCTACTGTAGCGAGGGTTCTTTGTAGTTGTTGCCATGGAGAAAGTATTTAAAGTATGAGATGTATGGTGGTGTTGGTGAATGTTGACAGATCACATACACACACTGACACTATTCTTGATTGAAGTCGGTCCTCAAAGATCACAAACGTCAAACGTGTTCATAGGATGCGTTTTCCATTAGTATTTCCTCTCTAGACAAGTGCTGTGTGTTTTAAAAGCAGGGTGAAGTACCAGGCCTGTTGGAATGACAGAGTATGTAGTTCAGAGGAAAACCTTTTTCATATTGCTATGTGTGAGAAATGAGAGAGTTGTGGGGAAGGAATAGGCAACCGTTAAATTAGATTTTCTGCCCTCCGTTCATCCCTCTCTCCTTCGACTGGCTAATGTTTGATCACTCGCTCTACTTTTCGCCACATTCACAGTTTATCTTTTGCTCTCCCTCCCTCTCAGGATATCCTTGATTACAAGAAGAAACAGAGGCCATTGAAGATCAAGATGCTGGATGGAGCTGTGAAAACCATCATGGTAGACGACTCCAAAACAGTGGGAGAGCTGCTAGTGACAATATGCAGTAGAATAGGTGAGTGGTCCATTATTTGTAAAACACCTCTCATAGGAAAGCTAGTGAGTTGAGGTTGTCTCAAGGTGATGATATGCAGTAGAATGTGAGTCGGCTTCCTTTTGTACCACAATTAATTCCTCTTAACAATTAACCTGGATTACATGATTTGTTTTAACACCTGTCATAGGAGAGCCAGTGGTTTGAGGTTGTCTGAAAGCGTTTCCCTGTGATTTCAGGAATCACCAACTATGAGGAGTACTCCCTGATCCAGGAGGTAATGGAGGAGAAGAAGGAGGATGGTACAGGCACCCTGAAGAAAGACAGGACTCTGCTCCGAGACGAGAGGAAGATGGAGAAACTCAAAGCCAAGCTTCACACAGACGACGACTGTGAGTTTAGGCCAACTTAACTTATTATTTTTAACTCCTAGTGAAGCATAGGGCCTCAGTTGAGGCTAAACGTCTCTAGCAGATGCTCTTATCCAGAGCAATTGGGTGTTAAGTGCCTTGCTCAAGGGCACATCAACAGAATGTTCACCTTGTCAGCTTGGGGATTCGAACCAGCGGCCTTTCGGTTACTGGCCAACGCTCTTAACCATGAGGCTACCTGCCATCTCTACAAACTGCCACTGGTTCTGGGAACATGTTGATGCTGAAGCCAATTTAATTTCCCTTATGGTACATTTTTTAATAATTTAACCAAGTTGATCATTTGAGCCAAATATGTTTGGAATAAAGTTAGCAGTAACAGGATTATTTAGTTAGCTAACTTGCATCTGCTATCCTTAAGTTTTGCTCTGTCGTCTGTTCTGAAAATACATTTTGATACATCTGCATGTTTCATAAGAGTTTGGACAGAAGCAACATTATTTCCCGGTTATTGATTTGACAGACATTTTTGGTTAAGGTATTATTTTAATAGTGATTTGAGTTGCATACTGTTATCGCACATCAAATTGTATTTTCCTCTTTTTTTCCTGAGCAGTAGTGTCCATTTTCTCATGTGCTGTAGGCAATAGACGTCTGTCTTGGCCTGCTGTGAAGTGTTCAGTCATAAAGGCCATGGACAGGGCAGCTCCTCTCCAGCCTCTAGATATTGGCACATCCATCAAACTGATGGGCAGCTTTACACCACTACTGACATTATCTCTACCCTCCTTCAGGGCAACACTGACGCCAACATGGATTTTGGTTTTACAAAATATTGAGTAACCCCTTGGGTTGACTATAATGGAGAGAATTATGGTTAGATTTGAAGTTTATTGAGAAGGTCAGAATCTGTGCATTTCCGAGTTAATATCAGTGTGTGTGTGTTTGTTCAGTGAACTGGCTTGACCACAGCAGAACGTTCCGTGAGCAGGGGGTGGAGGAGACCGAAACTCTTCTGCTCAGGAGGAAGTTCTTCTACTCAGACCAGAACGTGGACTCACGAGATCCGGTCCAGCTCAACCTGCTCTACGTCCAGGTCTGACCCTCACCACGGTCTCTCCTCTCCTACCGCTTTTAAACACGTCTCTGTCCTTTCCTCTTCGCTCTCTCCTACTCTTTCTTACTCTCTCTTTTCATCCTTCCCTCCTCAATAACTCTCTTTCACTCTCCCTCACTCTCTCCTGCCCCTCTCCTTACCTCTTTCCTCTCTCATGCCTTCTCCTCTGTTGTACTTGCCCTGCATAGTAGTCAGCAATTAAGCTCTTCACCAGAAACATGCTGTAATGGATGAATGTTGATGGATAGAGAACATCTGTTATTCCATTTTTTTTGCCTGTTATAATAATAATTGAAGACACACACACACACACACACACACACACACACACACACACACACACACACACACACACACACACACACACACACACACACACACACAACCAGAGCTGGTGCTTCACACTCTGATGTGCCTCATTATCACCACCACAATGATTACTGCCTCAAGGTGTGTGTGTGTGCACACATGTATATTTTCCTGCATTTCTAAATCATTTCAGTCGGTTGCATTTGCGATGTATTTTGATGTATGCAGCTGGCATATTGAATTTGTGTCATTGTCAAGTCATGGTGGGACTTGGGACCCTATTCCCTTGTCTGCTGGCAGTGTCCTCTTCTGTGTGACATATGATCCCAGGGGTCCTGCCTAGTCTTTAAAACACCTCTCCTCTTACCCCTGCTCTTCCTCAAAAGGACTAAAGCACCACTTCCATTGCTAGTCATGTTGTGCTGTCTGTGTGTAATTACCTGTTGTTGTAGTGTGTGTAAATGGCTGTGAGAGATGGTTCAGCCAGATAAAGGATCTGGTTCAATTAGTAGGTATATGAGACTCAGCAGGCTCTCTGTTCTGGGCTCGTTATTCTCTGTATGAGAGTTGTCTCGATCAGGCTGATGGGCTGTACAACATTAAGGGATCAGGGTTGAGATGAGGTCATTAGAGGTACTAGTGTTAGACGTCTTTTGTTTTGATAGGTCACCATGGTTGGGGTCAGTTCCATCATTTCAGGAAGTGAATTGTTTCCCAGTCAAGAATGTAAAGAAAATGGAGTCAGCTGCTCCATATTACTAGTGATATATTGGGTTTCATCTTCATGTCTTACCATTCCAGAATTAAAACATCCTCGTAGAACTTTGAGTGGCATGTCTCTTATGACGGTGATTATATTAAACGTGTTTTTATCTCTCTCCCAGGCACGAGATGACATCCTAAATGGTTCTCACCCTGTGTCCTTCGACAAGGCCTGTGAGTTTGCAGGGATTCAGGCTCAGATCCAGTTTGGACCGCACATAGAACACAAACACAAGCCTGGATTCCTAGAGTAAGCTTCACTTCCTTCTGAAGACTACTTTAACTTTACATAAGGTGAAGGGAAAGTGGGATACCTAGTCAGTTGTACAGCTGAATGCATTCAACTGAAACGTGTCTTCTGCCTTTAACCCAAGCCCTCTGAATCAGGGGAAGGATGATGATGAACATGGTGATGATGATTTTTATCATAAAGGTGATGCTCTTCAATACAATGAAGACATATTGCTGGAAGGAATGTATTACTTCAGGGTACTGATAGAAATCTGTTCTTTGTTTTCATAATACAAATCCTCACCATATTAAATGGGGTTTTGTTGTTGTTTTAAACCAGCACACTTTTCATGGTTTTATGTATGAACTCTCAACCTGTACCTACCTGTAATCTATTTTAGCCTCAAGGAGTTTCTACCTAAAGAATATATCAAGCAGCGGGGGAATGAAAAGAAAATCTTTCAGGTTGGTCCAGTTTGTTTATGAATCTTATAGAAGTAGATATTGGGGCGGCAGGTAGCCTAGTGGTTAGAGCGTTGGGCCAGTAACCAGCAGGTAGCCTAGTGGTTAGAGCGTTGGGCCAGTAACCAGCAGGTAGCCTAGTGGTTAGAGCGTTGGGCCAGTAACCAGCAGGTAGCCTAGTGGTTAGAGCGTTGGGCCAGTAACCAGCAGGTAGCCTAGTGGTTAGAGCGTTGGGCCAGTAACCAGCAGGTAGCCTAGTGGTTAGAGCGTTGGGCCAGTAACCAGCAGGTAGCCTAGTGGTTAGAGCGTTGGGCCAGTAACCAGCAGGTAGCCTAGTGGTTAGAGCGTTGGGCCAGTAACCAGCAGGTAGCCTAGTGGTTAGAGCGTTGGGCCAGTAACCAGCAGGTAGCCTAGTGGTTAGAGCGTTGGGCCAGTAACCAGCAGGTAGCCTAGTGGTTAGAGCGTTGGGCCAGTAACCAGCAGGTAGCCTAGTGGTTAGAGCGTTGGGCCAGTAACCAGCAGGTAGCCTAGTGGTTAGAGCGTTGGGCCAGTAACCAGCAGGTAGCCTAGTGGTTAGAGCGTTGGGCCAGTAACCAGCAGGTAGCCTAGTGGTTAGAGCGTTGGGCCAGTAACCGGCAGGTAGCCTAGTGGTTAGAGCGTTGGGCCAGTAACCAAAAGGTTGCTAGATCGAATCTGTCGTTCTGCCCCTGAACAAGGAAGTTAACCCACTGTTCCTAGGCCGTCATTGTAAATAAGAATTTGTTCTTAACTGACTTGCCTAGTTAAATAAAGGTTCAATAAAAACATTGCCATTTTATCTTCAATTAATTTGCTTGTTTCTGAATTAATTATTTATAGCTTTTGGTTCCTATTCTGTCAACTTCTTAGTCCCATACAACTGCTGATGGTCTAAATAAAAGTATAACCCTGGTGGTTCAAGCACTGGAATGCTGATTGGCTGAAAGCCATGGTATATGAGACCGTATACCGCAGGTATGACAAAACATTTATTTTTACTGTTCTTTATGTTTGTAACCAGTTTATAATGGCAATAAGGCACCTCTGGGTATATGGCTCATATACCACGGCTAAGGGCTGTTCTTAGGCACGACACAACGCAGAGCACCCCATCGTGCCTTACTGCTTTAATATATTCTATTCTATTTTCAAACTCACAGGACCACAAGAACTGTGGTGAGATGACAGAGATAGAAGCTAAAGTAAAGTACGTGAAGCTAGCCAGGTCCCTGAGGACATACGGAGTGTCTTTCTTCCTGGTGAAGGTAAGATTGTGTGTGTGAAGCACTAGCAGGTGCAGGAATGAGTGGGTTACAGCTGAATATCAGTAGCTTTTCATGGTGTTGCAACACCAAGGCCTCGTTGCACTCTTTCATATCAGAGGAATGTCTTCTCTTTGGAGTGGACAGAATCCAATCCCACCTGAGCATTCGGTTTAAGACCAACCAGATGACTGAAATATGCTCATCTGGCTTCTACCAAACTACACGTTTCCTAGCCTGGTCCCAGATCTATTTGTGCAGTCTTGCCAGCAACAACCATAGGAGTTGGCTAGTACAGTACAAATAAGATCTAGTACCAGGCTAGAAAAACTCACCGCATCATTATTCAGACTCCAGAGTCACACATTCCTAGTTAAGATATGGCAGAGCAACACAAGGCAGTGTGGTAATGATTTGAATCAATTAGACTGAGGAAATATTGCACGTTTCATAGTTTTTGGCACACCCATTAATCTTATGTAGATATGAGCTAAACAAAAGTGTTAGATACATTTCTTACAAATGCTTCATATCTGGATATAGACGTAGAAGTTCAAGCAATACATAGAAGTGATGAACAATAAACCTTTTGCTTCAAACACATCCCACAGAGGTTTATGAGAAGGTAATATAAAGACAAAAGTTATAGTTGATGGATTTAAATGGCTCTAGTTAAGGTGGTAGAACTGTAGCAAAGCAGTGAACACTATCTTACTCCCATCATCTCTGTCAGGTTCATTGTGTTCCTGGAAAGTAACCAACTGTGTGCCTGTGCACTGGAGTGTGGCGTAATGATTACTTCCTTGTGAGCAGGGAGGGAGACAGAGACAGGGAGGGAGACAGAGACAGACAGGGAGGGAGACAGAGACAGGGAGGGAGACAGAGACAGGGAGGGAGACAGAGACAGGGAGGGAGACAGAGCGCGCATCTGGAGATTTAACTAGTGGCTTCTGGCTGCACCTCTGCCAGGCAGGGTCTGTCCTTTTACTGCAGACCCCACAGGGAGGGAAGAGTGGCCTCTCCTGCCCCTCACCCCTCCACCTCCCCTGGTCCCCCCTGCCCCTCACCTCTCCACCTCCCCTGGTCCCCCCTGCCCCTCACCCCTCCAGCTCCCCTGGTCCCCCCCTGCCCCTCACCCCTCCAGCTCCCCTGGTCCCCCCCTGCTCCTCACCCCTCCACCTCCCCTGGTCCCCCCTGCCCCTCACCCCTCCAGCTCCCCTGGTCTCCCCCCTGCCCCTCACCCCTCCAGCTCCCCTGGTCTCCCCCCTGCCCCTCACCCCTCCACCTCCCCTGGTCCCCCCCTGCCCCTCACCCCTCCACCTCCCCTGGTCCCCCTCCAGCTCCCCTGGTCCCCCCCTGCCCCTCACCCCTCCACCTCCCCTGGTCCCCCCTGCCCCTCACCCCTCCAGCTCCCCTGGTCCCCCCCTGCCCCTCACCCCTCCACCTCCCCTGGTCCCCCCCTGCCCCTCACCCCTCCAGCTCCCCTGGTCTCCCCCCTGCCCCTCACCCCTCCACCTTCCCTGGTCCCCTCCCTCCCCTGGTCTCCCCCCTGCCCCTCACCCCTCCACCTCCCCTGGTCCCCCCCTGCTCCTCACCCCTCCACCTCCCCTGGTCCCCCCTGCCCCTCACCCCTCCAGCTCCCCTGGTCCCCCCTGCCCCTCACCCCTCCAGCTCCCCTGGTCTCCCCCCTGCCCCTCACCCCTCCACCTCCCCTGGTCTCCCCCCTGCCCCTCACCCCTCCACCTCCCCTGGTCCCCCTCCAGCTCCCCTCGCCCCTCCACCTGCCCCTGGTCACCCCTCCACCTCCCCTGGTCCCCCCCTGCCCCTCACCCCTCCACCTCCCCTGGTCCCCCCTGCCCCTCACCCCTCCACCTCCCCTGGTCCCCCCTGCCCCTCACCCCTCCAGCTCCCCTGGTCCCCCCTGCCCCTCACCCCTCCAGCTCCCCTGGTCCCCCCTGCCCCTCACCCCTCCACCTCCCCTGGTCCCCCCCTGCCCCTCACCCCTCCACCTCCCCTGGTCCCCCCCTGCCCCTCACCCCTCCAGCTCCCCTGGTCTCCAGCTCCCCTGGTCTCCAGCTCCCCTGGTCTCCAGCTCCCCTGGTCTCCCCCCTGCCCCTCACCCCTCCACCTCCCCTGGTCCCCCCCCTCCCCTGGTCTCCCCCCTGCCCCTCACCCCTCCACCTCCCCTAGTCCCCCCCTGCTCCTCACCCCTCCACCTCCCCTGGTCCCCCCTGCCCCTCACCCCTCCAGCTCCCCTGGTCCCCCCTGCCCCTCACCCCTCCACCTCCCCTGGTCCCCCCCTGCCCCTCACCCCTCCAGCTCCCCTGGTCTCCAGCTCCCCTGGTCTCCAGCTCCCCTGGTCTCCCCCCTGCCCCTCACCCCTCCACCTCCCCTGGTCCCCCCCCTCCCCTGGTCTCCCCCCTGCCCCTCACCCCTCCACCTCCCCTAGTCCCCCCCTGCTCCTCACCCCTCCACCTCCCCTGGTCCCCCCTGCCCCTCACCCCTCCAGCTCCCCTGGTCTCCCCCCTGCCCCTCACCCCTCCACCTCCCCTGGTCCCCCCCCTGCCCCTCACCCCTCCACCTCCCCTGGTCCCCCCCTACCCCTCCACCTCCCCTGGTCCCCCCCCCTGCCCGTCACCCCTCCACCTCCCCTGGTCCCCCCCTGCCCCTCACCCCTCCACCTCCCCTGGTCCCCCCCTGCCCCTCACCCCACCAGTTCCCCTGTTAACCCCAGCCCTGTGGCCCTCACCCCTCCAGAGCCCATAGAGACCCACTCCACCAGCAAGGCAGTGTTGAGCAACTCTTAAACACTCCTCACCTCTGTCCCTGTGTCACTCCCAATCAACTCTCCTCTCTTCCTCTGATCAGTCAGAAAAGCCACATGAGATAGAGGGAGAAGGACGCCATTTCTATTTTAGGAAAGTGTGAGTGAAAGGCAGTCCATGATTCTTGATGGATTAGACAGTCCTTAATATATCTTAACCGTTCATGTGAATATGAAGTTTAATGAGGTTTTGGATGCTTATTTCACTCTGTTCTCTAATGAAGCTTTGATGCTTTTTATTTTCCATTGTTTTCTATTGACTGTTTGTAATTGTATTAGAAGATGAATAGTATGTATTTGTTGCATATTTTCCACTGTTCTCTGAGTGTTAGTTGTTGCTTATTCTCCCATTGTTCCCCAATAAGGTTTTGTTGCTTCATATTTCCCATTGTTCTGTCACACTGTTTTATAGGAGAAGATGAAGAGTAAGAATAAGCTGGTCCCCAGGCTGTTGGGGATAACCAAAGAGTCAGTGATGAGGGTGGAGGAGAAGACCAAAGACGTGGTGCAGGAGTGGCCCCTCACCACTGTAAAGAGATGGGCCGCCTCGCCCAAGAGCTTCACCCTGGTGAGAACCCCAGCATGTGTGTGTGTGCGTGTGTGTGTGCGTCTGGTAAGACTCCCTTCCTCAGTGCTGCTGCCTCCACTTCCTATAGTCCACTAGAAGACTGACGGTGTCCACAGAGACCGCTTGTATATTTTATACGCAAACACCAATCCATTATCTGCTCTCTAACATGTATATCCTTGGTGCTCTGTTTCTTAGGTAGATTACACATAGACTCTCAGTAAATGAAATGTTCATCTCAATGTTTCACTTCTCATAAACAATTAGTGTGAAGACTCTTCTCTTCACTCATTCAATTGTTCAACTTCATTTATTGAACAAACCCCCTTTGTCTTGCCTGCCAATGACTGCCCTTTGTGACTTTACAAAGAGTCAGTGACTAAAGAAATGCCTAATCTAGAAGATCTCTTTTTGTAGACATGCAGTCTTTACCAACACTCAATTGAATTAATCCTCTCTGTGTTGGTACAGTTGAGGAATGTTCCCTTTGTGTCCCAAATAGCACCATATTCCCTTTAAAGTGCACTACTTTTGACCGGAGGGAATAGGGTGCCATTTGGCATGCAGCCTCTGTACTTTGATACTGAGGAAGCTGTTGAAGTTAAGCTGTACGTTTTGGTGAATGCTTTGAAATATATTCATAGACTTTTATTCAACCAATCATGTGCATTCCTTTGTGGGGATCCTTTCATCCATTATCAAACCCCTGTTGGCAGGGCCAGATCAGTTTCATATTCTAAAAGATGATGTCCAGAAATATGACTAAGAAATATAGAAGGATATTCTATGAAATGTCTCCTGATATTTAACGTCCGAAGTGATTTTCTTCTTTCCCCACACAGTTTCTTCCATGCAAAGTGTGCCTTTATATGACAATAACTGTAGTTGGTTTCATCTGACAGTGGCTACAGCCTGCTAGCAGTCTGATGTCTAGGCTCCAGCAGCACAATGTCTGGTGTCTGTTATGACTAACTTATTCCATAGGTTCACATTAATCCCCACACACTGAGCCAAGTCCTCTATGTAAACGAATGACAAGCGAAGCCACTGCAGTGGTTGGGATCTTGCTTTGAATATTATTCCAGTAAGAGATGCTGTATACAGTTTGCCATTAGCTGGAGCATTTGTCATGAGCCTCTGTGTGTTATTCCAGTGTGAGATGCAGCGTTTGGCGTTGCTGGCCTGTGTTTGACTGTTGTAGGATTTGATATGGAGCAGTGTGTTTGCCTCTGGTAGGAATGTATAGGATTTGGTATCATCCTCTGTTTGTCTGTCTGTTGTAGGCTTTTGTAATAGTCCAGTATAAAATGCTATATTTGGTATGGACTTCTGCTGTAGGATTTTGTAATAGTCCCGTATAAAATGCTATATTTGGTATGGACTTCTGCTGTAGGATTTTGTAATAGTCCAGTATAAAATGCTATATTTGGTATGGACCTCTGCTGTAGGATTTTGGGGAGTACCAGGAGAGCTACTACTCAGTCCAGACCACTGAGGGAGAACAAATCTCTCAGCTCATCGCTGGATACATCGACATCATCCTCAAGAAGGTGAGTGTGGAAAACCCTTTCCCATCGTACGTAGATCTTTCTTGATGATTGATTATCGACTTAAAGTGAGAGACACTGCTTCTAGAAAACATCAATACTCCCATGCATGTCCAAATAGTTATGCCTAAACTTACCTGGCAATCACAATATGTGTTGCCTTTTAGAGATAAAATAGCCATTGTCACCTTTGTGATCCAAATGTCACTTTGTGAATTTTTCTCTCTGTAGAAGCAAAGTAAAGACCGTTTTGGTTTAGAAGGAGATGAAGAATCCACCATGCTGGAAGAATCGGTCTCCCCAAAGAAGTATGTGAACTGTTATATAATGCTCAGTAACACAAAATAGCAGTGTCCTATAGACCAGGGTTGTGTTCATTAGGGCATGCAACAGAAAACATTTCAAAATGAAAAAGAGTGTTTATTTTTAGAGAGGTCCAGGTAGTCTCGCCTGTTTTTGTCTGTTTTCTTCCATTCAGTGGCTAATGAAGCCAACATGGCCTCAGTCCCATTTTATGTTCCAGCTATAATGTATAGATCTCATAAATGGTCTTCCCTGTGGCTCAGTTGGTAGAGCATGGTGTTTGCAACGCCTGGGTTGTGGGTCCGATTCCCATGGGGGGCCAGTACAAAAATTGTAAAAAAATGCATGAAATGAAATGTATGCATTCACTACTGTAAGTCGCTCTGGATAAGAGCGTCTGCTAAATGACTAAAATGTAAATGTAAAATGTACACCTGCCTGTACTCATGAACATTTCCCCTCAGTGAGAATAGTATTGTTCCTTAGGATCAACTTCCTCTGTTGGAGTTTCTCTTTCTCTTTTATCTGTTCTCTCCGTCCGGATAAACAACATTTTTATCTGTACTTCCCTAATTACACACATATTAGTCCCTTTATCTACATAGAACTGTCGTTAAATAACGTAAGCTGTCTTCCTGTCTAGTCTCAATTGATATTTCCTTTCATGTACTGAGGGAATATTGGCCTTGGTAGTGTCCCAAATGGCTCCATATTTAGTGCATTTCTTTTGACCAGAGCCCTATGTGCTCTGATCAAAAGTAGCACACTAATTAGGGAATAGGGTGCCATTTGAGACGCAGACCTTGTGTTGTTCCCTTATCTGGGCCAGTCAGTGTGGAGGATAGCATAGAGGGCCTAAGGGAAAACACAGGCATTAATACTGCAAACTCACAGGAAACCAAACCTGGAAGGCTTCATCTGAAGAATAACAGTCTAGTTCCTGGAAGAACACAATGAAGGTTTGATGTCGGCCGTGGTTCCTGTTAGCAATACACACACACACACACACACACACACACACACACACACACACACACACACACACACACACACACACACGGAGTCTGGCAAACAGACACCACCATCCTTCCATAGTTGGTCCACCTGTGGATGGGAAAGGTGACGTTGTCACCTGAAATGCTATCGATAATTACGTGATGAACATTAAGTATCACAGATGCGTTTTTTTTCGAATATCATGCACAGACCAAATTTGTCTGTCTGTTTCCAGGTCGACGATCCTGCAGCAGCAGTTTAACCGTGTGGGTCGTGTGGAGCATGGCTCTGTGGCTCTACCAGGGGTGATCAGGTCCGGCTCTATAGGAACAGAGTCTCTCAGCATGGGCACCATGCCTTCTGCACAGCAACAGGTCATCATGGGACAGATGCACCGAGGACACATGCCACCACTGGTGAGAGCAGGAATGCAATGTTACATGTTCTCTCACACACACACACTTTCTCTTTCTCCCCCTCTTCTTTTGTTTCTCTCTCCACCTTTCTCTCCCTCTCTATCTCTCTCTCGCACATCCTCTTTTTTTATGTATCTCTCTCTCCATCTCATATCTCTATACGTGTTTAGTAGATATTGATCATGTCTGTGTGTTTATTCTCTCCAGAGCTCGGCCCAGCAGGCCCTGATGGGGACCATCAACACCAGTATGCAGGCAGTACAGCAGGCACAGGCTGATCTGGGAGAGGTGGACAACCTGCCTCCTCTGGGACAGGACATGGTGTGGAGACACACACACACACACACACACACACACACTTGTCTCCACTGGGACAGGACATGGTGAGAGGGACATACAACAGCATACTGGCCGTCAGACACGGACAAGCACACTCAGTACTCAGCTAATTTCATGCCCTATTAATTATAATTAAGTTGTTAATACTCTTAAAACTTCTGATTCAAATTTGTACATTTTATATTGTAATTTTCTGACGTTTGTTTTTAATGCTTAATGGCATGTTTAATGTATGTACATAACACTCCTTAAAATAAATGAAACTTTGTCTATGCTCACTCTAGTGCTCACCCTAGTGCTCTTTCCTCAATGCCATTCTCCCTGCTTCAGCTCCTAGGTCACCATTCATCCTTCAACTCCCATCCTGACTTTCTGATGTTTAATTGTTCTTATTTACTTGTACGTTCTGCAATTCAACTTTTATCTGCCAAGTACCACCTTCATGTAATAATTCTGCTGAACCAGTACCATCTCTCTCCTCCAGGCATCCAAGGTGTGGATCCAGAACAAGGTGGATGAGTCCAAACATGAGATCCACTCCCAGGTGGACGCCATCACCGCAGGAACAGCTTCTGTGGTCAACCTCACCGCTGGTACGTGGCTTTGGGATGACTCAGGAAATGACATGCTGTTCAATGGAAGAGCTGAATATTCCAGTGCTGTTGAAGTGACAGTAAAAAGGTTTTGAGCTTACATTTTTACAAGCAGTTTTTTTTCTTCATTTTTACGTCTTGCAGTTTTAAATGATTCACACTTAACATTTTTCAAGTTAACGATCTAGTTTTCATTACATGTAAATCTACAGTAATGGTGAACTGTTATCCATTATAATGTGTACTAGTGGGCCAAGCGAGCTGGCAGTATTCTTCATATCATTGGTTTGGTGCCATGCTGAACCCAGCCAAGGGACAGTCAGTGCTTCAACCATCTGTTTCAATATAAGGGGACTTCCCTGCTCTGTTGTCCAGTAGCAATCAGAGAAGAGTGCTGATATAGGATCAATTTGGCCTTTAAGGCCATCGTATAGTGAATAAGATGACATGGCCCGGGGGTCCTGATCCTGGACCAGCGCTCTGAGATGCTTAATACAGTCCCTGACCCTTTTCCCCTTTAATCTAAACGGCTGGTCATTTCCACCAGCAGTCTCATGTCTAAACAGAATAATCTAATGTGACATGCTGAATTGACTGGCTGAGTGTAACATGGGTACATGTTTATTGTGACACATACTGGCTCACTGTACTGCACCCAGAGGACAGGCCAGAAGGGCTTGAGATGGTTAACTTGGCTCTCTTTATCTCTCTATCGCTGTCTCGCTTTATCATTCTCCTTCTCTATCCTCTCTGCCTCTTTCCATCCCCACTCTTTTTCACTTTCGCTTACTATACTCTATTCCCTCTCTCTCTCTGCTCTCTCTCTCTTCCCCTCCCCTCCTTCCTCCCTCCCTCTTATAGGTGACCCGACAGACACAGACTACACTGCAGTGGGCTGTGCCATCACCACCATCTCCTCCAACCTGACAGAGATGTCTAAGGGTGTGAAGCTACTGGCTGCTCTTATAGAGGATGACACGGGCGGGAGCAATGACCTTATGGGTGCCGCTAGGAACCTTGCTGGGGCCGTCTCTGACCTGCTCAAGGCTGTGGAGCCTGCCTCCGGAGAGGTGAGACAGGGCTGGTGGAGGCAGATAACTTGCCTCAACTCTGGTCCAGGAGAGCCTAGAGTGTTTACGGGCTTTTGTTCCAGCTTAGTGCAAAGCAAGCACACTTGAAACAAAAGCCTGCAGATTGGCCTACTGCGGCTTTCCGTAGCCAGAGTTCTATACCAACAATGCTTTAACCCAACACCTGTGGTATCTGAAGAGCACATGAGCTAGCTTCTACACATGATTCAATGTTATAGACTTACTTGGACCTCTCATTAAGTTCCATTGTCCCTGATATAAGGCATTTTATAGTCTCTTTATTAACAGAACAAACATCACAGTTGATCTTTTCCCAGTTGTATTGCCTGAGGGTAACAGAAGGCTGTTAGGTTTGACCTCTGATTGGAAGTGTTTATACTGTACTTATCACTAATGCACCACTGGCCTCAATAATACCAACTGAGCTCCTACTGTATTCATATGGTGGCACTCCTCCCAGTTACAAGGCTTAATTTGATTAATATTCCCCATTTTTAGGGAGTGTGTGGGTGTCATGTGTTGGCTGTCTATTGTATTCCTGCCCTCATGTCTGAACAGAGACAGGCGGCCAGAGACCAACAGCCAGGCAGAACCATAACAAAATATGGCCATTTGAACTATTCACCCTTCCTTTGCTACAGTGTGTTTTGTTGACGTTGAACAAAACAAAGCCTGGTGAGGATAATTCTGTTGTGTATGATTCATCACTGCCATGTTGAATAATGGATTTCACATAGACCTGCACCTGCAGGCCCAGTTCACTACGCTCACAATGTTCTCTTCAAGGCCAGTTGGGATAATAATGTTTTTGGGAGATTCTGTCTTGACAATATGAAAATACCCTGATGTGGATTCAGAAATACAGTAGCTCATCTAAGCTAATCTGGTGTGTCGACCTTCTGGGGCTAAGCATAGATGCTGAGACAGCTGTAATTTAGGTCTACCTACCATAGACCCCACGTGGGCTAACCCTTGTGCCATAGCTGTACTCTGACTTCCTGTTCCCTCAGCCCCGTCAGACAGTGCTGAGTGCAGCAGGCAGTGTAGGCCAGGCCAGTGGGGACCTGCTGCTTCAGATGGGAGAGAACGAGTCAGACGAGAGGTTCCAGGTAAGAGTCTGTCTATTTTCACTTTTTCTCATTACAACCTTTCACATGCGATTCAGACTCAGCACATTTAGAAGGGTTTTTCTGCAGTTGCACCCAATCTGAATTTCAAGCGTAACCTTTGCTTATTAGAATTTATTCAGCAGGATGGACATGAATAATGGTGATGACAATTTCAGGAGGTGCTGATGAACCTGGCCAAGGCTGTGGCCAACGCGGCAGCCATGATGGTGCTGAAGGCTAAGAACGTGGCCCAGGTGGCAGACGACACGGTCCTACAGAACAGAGTCATCGCTGCTGCCACGCAGTGTGCCCTCTCCACCTCCCAGCTGGTCGCCTGTGCCAAGGTACAACCCTGTAGACCTTTCACACACTCCCACTGACATTTCATCATGATGAGAATGTGAGAAGGTAAAAGGTTTGTGGCAGTGCTACGGTGGATAAGTCAACAGTAGCTATGTTTCTTCCTCTTCAATAACCCCAGGTAAAGTAAATACGCTAACTTCAATAATATACACGTAGATGTTCAACGGAAGTGTTTTTGATCTGACATGATTTGTTTGCTTCATCTTTTTTCCTCTTTTTGTTTCTCTTTCAACACATTCACTCATTTTTCTCCATCATCCCTTCCTCGCCAGGTGGTGACTCTCACTTTCAGTGCTCTGGTGTTCCAGGAGCAGCTGATCTCGCTCTCCTCTCCCTCTCTCACATGCTCACTTTCTCCATCTCTCCCTGCAGGTGGTGAGTCCCACCATCAGCTCCCCAGTGTGCCAGGAGCAGCTGATTGAGGCAGGGAAGCTGGTGGACCGCTCAGTGGAGGGCTGTGTCCAGGCCTGTCTGTCTGCCACAGTCGACGGGGAGATGCTGAAGCAGGTGAGCGGAGTTGGGGTCAACTCCATCTCAATTTCAGTACAATTTTCTCATATAGAAGCATTGAGGAACATTGAAATGGGTTTGTCAGTGTACTTCCTGAATTGACTGAAAGGTGCTGAATTGAGACACATCCTGCAGGTGAGTGCTGCAGCCAGTGTTGTCGGTCAGGCCCTGGGGGACCTGCTGGAGCACGTATGCCACTACGCCTCCCACGGCGAGCCCATTGGTCGCTACGACCAGGCCACTGACACCATCATGACGGTAACAGAGAGCATCTTCAGCTCCATGGGAGACGCAGGTGAGGAGAGGAGGGAAGGGGATTCCCTAGTAGTGGTAGTGATGAAGTCGCTAAATACAACTATTAAATTAAATGCCAATAAAACTTGATTTAATTGTTTAAATTGATGAATGTTTGTTGATATTTAGATTTAAAGCCTCTTGGTGTATAGAAAGTGTCTGCCAGCTACTCTAAAGAACCTCATTCTGTACTGTACCGTGGCCAACCAGTTGAAGAATGCTGGCTTTCAGCCAACAGCAAATATGTGGGTTCAAGTCACACCTGCCATCAGCCTCAGTTAGTTGTGTATAAAAATGGATTGGAAAAAGACTCATTCTCTCTCCCAGGGGAGTGCTGGCAGATTGGCTTGAGTTCTCGATGCTGGCTGGCAGATGCCTGCAGTTTAAATCCATGTGTTCTTTAATAGAGAGAATAACTACCCATCTCTCGTCTCCTTGGACTAGCAGGATTTAGTCATACAGTAGCCTAACTTTGTCTGGTTCTCTCGCTCGCTGACTCTCTCGGTGCCTCTCTCTCTCGCTGCCTCTCTCTCTCTCTCTCTCTCTCGCTGCCCCTCTCTCTCTCGCTTGCTGGCTGGCTCGCTCGCTGACTCTCTCTCACGCACACACACGTCTCCACCCCCTCTACTTCTACCCATCCCCCTCTTTCTCTCCTCTGTCTCCCCCTCTCAGGAGAGATGGTTCGTCAGGCCAGGGTCCTGGCTCAGGCCACCTCTGACCTGGTGAATGCCATGCGGTCAGATGCTGAGGTAGAAGTGGATGTTGACAACTCTAAGAAGCTACTTGCTGCAGCTAAACTACTGGCAGATGCCACAGCCAGGATGGTGGAGGCTGCTAAGGTACAGTATGTAATAATGTCTTACTTACTGTGCTAAGCTTTCGGTCAACAACAACCTTTGTCAGAACTGGTCTGATGAAGGTCGTTGTTCATTAAAAGCGTGGCACATTAAGCACTGAAACTTGCATCTGATCAAGTGTGCAGAGACCTCTTTTCATTTATTTAGTAAAAAGGGTTTAGAGACATCAAACTCATTCCACAGAGGCCCAGTATCTGCTGGTTTTCACTCCAGCCTTGTACTTGATTGAGGAATTAAGGTCACTGATTAGTAAATAACTCCCCTCACCTGGTTGTCAATCAATCAATCAATCAATCAATCAAATTTATTTATAAAGCCCTTCTTACATCAGCTGATGTCACAAAGTGCTGTACAGAAAACAATCCTAAAACCCCAAACAGCAAGCAATGCAGGTGTAGAAGCACGGTGGCTCGGAAAAACTCCCTAGAAAGGCCAGAACCTTGGAAGAAACCTAGAGAGGAACCAGGCTATGAGGGGTTGCCAGTCCTCTTCTGGCTGTGCCCGGTGGAGATTATAACAGAACATGGCCAAGATGTTCATAGATGACCAGCAGGGTCAGATGATGATAATAAACACAGTGGTTGTAGAGGGTGCAACAGGTCAGCACCTCAGGAGTAAATGTCAGTTTGCTTTTCATAGCCGATCATTGAGAGTATCTCTACCGCTCCTGCTGTCTCTAGAGAGTTGAAAACAGCAGGTCTGGGACAGGTAACACGTCCGATGAACAGGTCAGGGTTCTGTAGCCGCAGGCAGAGCAGTTGAAACTGGAGCAGCAGCACGACCAGGTGGACTGGGGATAGTAAGGAGTCATTCGATCCTGTAGGTTCATGCTCTACGACATTCGCAGAGTACGACCCTGCCTCACACAGGAAGCGGCGCAGGTCCTAATCCAGGCACTTGTCATCTCCCGTCTGGATTACTGCAACTCGCTGTTGGCTGGGCTCCCTGCCTGTGCCATTAAACCCCTACAACTCATCCAGAACGCCGCAGCCCGTCTGGTGTTCAACCTTCCCAAGTTCTCTCACGTCACCCCGCTCCTCCGCTCTCTCCACTGGCTTCCAGTTGAAGCTCGCATCCGCTACAAGACCATGGTGATTGCCTACGGAGCTGTGAAGGGAACGGCACCTCCATACCTTCAGGCTCTGATCAGGCCCTACACCCAAACAAGGGCACTGCGTTCATCCACCTCTGGCCTGCTGGCCCCCCTACCTCTGAGGAAGCACAGTTCCCGCTCAGCCCAGTCAAAACTGTTCGCTGCTCTGGCACCCCAATGGTGGAACATGCTCCCTCACGACGCCAGGACAGCGGAGTCAATCACCACCTTCCGGAGACACCTGAAACCCCACCTCTTTGAGGAATACCTAGGATAGGATAAAGTAATCCTTCTAACCCCCCCCCCCCCCTTAAAAGATTTAGATGCACTATTGTAAAGTGGTTGTTCCACTGGATATCATAAGGTGAATGCACCAATTTGTAAGTCGCTCTGGTTAAGAGCGTCTGCTAAATGACTTAAATGTAAATGTAAATTCGGCCAGGTAGTCCTGAAGCATGGTCCTAGGGCTCAGGTCCTCCGAAAGAGAGGGAGAATTAGAGAGGGAGAATTAGAGAGAGCATACTTAAATTCACACAGGACACCGGATAAGAGAGGAGAAATACTCCAGATATAACAGACTGATCCTAGCCCCCCGACACATAAACTACTGCAGCATAAATACTGGAGGCTGAGACAGGATGGGTCGGGAGACACTGTGTCCTCGTCCGACGATACCCCCGGACAGGGCCAAACAGGCAGGATATAACCCCACCCACTTTGCCAAAGCACAGCCCCCACACCACTAGAGGGATATCTTCAACCACCAACTTACCATCCTGAGACAAGGCAGAGTATAGCCCACGAAGATCTCCCCCACGGCACAACCCAAGGGGGGGCGCCAACCCAGACAGGAAGATCAAGTCAGTGACTCAACCCACTCAAGTGACGCACCCCTCCTAGGGACGGCATGGAAGAGCACCAGTAAGCTAGTGACTCAGCCCCTGTAATAGGGTTTGAGGCAGAACCTGCACACATTAGGCCCTCTGTGGAATGAGTTTGACTCCCCTGGGTTAAAGCATAGATTCTCCATTATGTATGTACTAGAGGAGTTGTCCAAACGGAAGGTTAGTAAAGTAGGTTGTTCTAAAGTAGTATATTACCGATTCGTCCTCTACACAAGTAGAGCAGTGAAATTCCTCATACTCCCTTCCAAGAACCGATGCTCTGTCCTGCCCGTTGTTTTCCCCATCCTGTACACACAAGTTGACATTTTCGATGTCTGCCTGGATGTGCTGTGTCTGTTTTTGAATCCCAGAATGTCTATCAGAGCAGTGTATGGCCACAGAAGGATGTCCCGTGTTGTCCCTCAGATCACCATGTTCCCATGAAGTGACCTCTGAGGTATCACTGATTTGTTCTGCTGTTACCAGCTATGGTGGCCATCCTATTTAAACACCACCCAGAAACCAAGAGACTGAGCGGTTCTCACTGACTGGAGGAGGACAGGCATCGCTATGGGGTCTGAAAGAATTTGGCTAGTCTAAACCCTTTCTATGTCATACTTTCTCTAAAAATGGCCCTTTCCAGTGAAAAACTACAGGTTGTAATTCGCAGAGCTGCCAGTGTATTGTTTTTATTTTATTTTTATTTAACCTTTATTTAACTAGCCAAGTCAGTTAAGAACTAGTTCTTATTCATAATTTACGTTGACATGCATTTCATGTATGTTTGATATGGTTATCCAAATGGGGTTGTATTGCATTTGATTACATTCATTCAAACCAGAGCGTTTTCCACAGTGCTATTTGGGTGCTTCCTGGTTGTCTAGTTAAATATCAGTCTACTTTTTTTCAGGCAGTCCATTTGATTCTTCATCTGCTCCTCAGCCTTACAGACAAGTATTAATGTCCCTGCCATCATGAATGCTAAATGGGGCCATATCTTAAAGCTGGTTAGATGCTTTTGATTCCACATTAATCACATTATAGCAGCTATCTTTATCACTATCAATGAAGGATTTACCCAGCCACTGTTTCCTTGGTAACTGTCAAAGGGGACTGTATTCAACACTACCCCTAGTTGCAGGTAGCCTAGCAGTTAGAGCGTTGGGCAGGTAACCAGAAGGTGAAACATCTGTCGATCTTCCCTTGAGCAAGGTACTTAACCCTAATTGCTCCAGGGTTGCCGTCAACATTGGCTGATCCCTGGCTGTAACCCCACTTTCAGAGGGTCTCGGAGGGGGGGATATGCACAAAAAAGATGTATTATATGATGCTAATATAAGCATATAATTGATTGATTGAGGGTAGAGAATGTTTTGCTGAGGCATGGAGAAAGGATTGTGTCAGTAGTGGGGAGTCCACAGAAGATGGCAGCTCTTCGTTTGGCTTTCTCTTGTGCTGAGAAATCTGGACATAAGCCATGTAGTTTAATTTCGGACACTACTCTGTGTTTCATTTCCAATCCCTTTTATTATTAGGATACGATTTATTTTCTCTTCAGTGACAATTTCCGATCACACATAAGTGACAGTTAACCTGTCGTACAGGAAGCAGCAAATAGTATCAATAATGGCCTGTACTGGGCTGGCTAACATGACACACTGTTATGAAAAAACTGTTTTGCATTTCAACAGTCAATCACATTATTCCCCTCTACTCTTGAGGAATTAGTACTGTAATGTCTCTTCACATTAGTCTGGGCTTACTATAAACATCACCTTGGGGCTGTGGGTGGTATGTTTTTAGTGTGTGTGTGTGTATTAGTGAGATATAAGATGGCTGCTGTAATGTTCTGTAGAGGGTTACATTAAGCAGCAGGTGAGGTGAAGCGCCTGGCTGCTTAATTAACTAAATGGCATGGAGGCTTAGGCTCTAGATTCTCTTCATTCCCTCAACAATAGGACGCACAGAGGCTCTTAGGGATATTGGTTTGTGTGAACTGAACCCAGTCACGTACAATCAGAGACAGCTGGAGAGAAAGAGAGAGGTAAAGAGAGCTGGAGCCAGAGGAGGTGGTAATGAAAAGGAATCTTGACGTTTCCTCATCAACAAGATGTTGATAGATAAACAAAAGAGCTGCTGTCATTACAAACGGACATGATTACAGTTGGACTCTAGCACTTTCCCTGGATGCATCTCCATCTGCTCCAGTTTAATGATGGATGAGGTGTCTTCCTTTCTCTGTGTGTCCGTCTGTCTGTCTCTGGGTGTGTGTGTGTAACAGGGCGCAGCGGCATGCCCAGAGAACGAGGACCAGCAGCAGAGACTGAGGGAGGCGGCTGAGGGGTTACGCGTGGCCACCAACGCTGCAGCTCAGAACGCCATCAAGAAGAAGCTCATTAACAGGCTAGAGGTCAGTTGGATGGGTCTGGGCTAGGCTGGGCAGAGCCATATATGTACAGTATACCTATAGGTGGCGCTGCGAGTTTGGTGCTAAGATGGCGTCCCATTAATGGGTTTGCCAAACTCTGTATATGAATCTGGGGCTGAGTAAGCAGGCACTTCCACTTGCTTCTCCTCATCATAGCTCTTGCTCTACCTTCACACCACATTGTCAATCACATGGAAACACCAGGCTTTGAGTGAAAGTCTAGAAATAGTATTTTTTATATTCTGTATTATATGGGGCTTTAGGTTAACGTGCAGAGGTGATTACATTACCAGAGCTATTATTTCCAACTGTTGATGTAAACCATGCAAGAACAGTTATATACAGTACAGGACATTACTGAGTGTGTTTGGAGAGCTACAGTGTACTCTGTGTACATTCAACTGTTATAGAAACTTCCTTTCCCTTCCTGTTTACATTCTGAGAATTCCCTGTAGGTTTTCCTTCATATGAAAGTAGAGACCATCCAGTATCATTCTTCAATCGTCATCCTACTAGCCACTGATGTGTAAAAAGAGCATTTTACATATGACTGTTGAATGCGGAATGAGGGAGAGCTCCGTTTGTTGTTTTGGAAAGTTTGGTGTTTTGAAAGTGTGTTATAAAGTTTCTTAGTGTCTAGCTACCTTTTGAGTTTGGATCCCGAGACGCAGTTGGCATCAGTTGCTGGGTCTGCGACTCTCTGTCCAGTAATCCTGCCGACCAAGACCGGTTCTGAGGAGCTATTTGGTGTAGCTGTTTGCTAGCAAGCTAGCGGGGTTTTCTTGAGGGCTTGAATGCAGCCCGTGGCTGGGATCACAGATTGTCCCGGGCTTGTGGCTGTCAAGATCCCTGCTGTTTGTTGTTTTCAATCTTCCCTGCGGCCTGCTCTGTCTGGAACTGTGAGGAGTAACAGCGTGACCTACGTTGCTAGGTACCATGACAAAGACCAAAGCCGGCAGGAGTACTTTTGAGGACAATGGTGTCTCTCTGTCACAGGTGAGCGAACAACAACAACAACAAAATCTACATACAGTTGTTTCAACAATAAGAAAATGGCTTGTAGTGTTTTGTCCAAATACTGGTGGACTCAACTAATAAAAGAATGGATGACCTGACCAGAGAGGTCCAGGACCTGAGGAATAGTTTGCAGTTCTCCCAGGGTCAGCTTGATGAGTTTAAACAGAAACAAGGCAAGATGACAGCAATCGGTAAGTCATTGAGAGAGGACATCAGTTCTGTGTGTGATTCCATGATAACGTTGACGGAGAACAAATTATCTTAAGGGACAATCAAGGCGGAACAACATGGTTGTGGACGTAATTGCAGAATTGCCACATGAGACCTGGATGGAGTCTGAGGACAAAGTGAGGGAAATGATCTCGGAGAAACTGAAGATGGACCACAAGAAGATTGAGGTGGAGCGCGCCCACAGAACTGGAAAACCCACCACCGGCCCAGGTGACAGGCCCGCCGTAGTGGTCAAGTTCTTGAGGTTTATTGCCTTACCTCCCTAATCTTACTACATTTGCACACACTGTATATAGACTTTTCTATTGTGTTATTGACTGTATGTTTATTTATTCCATGTGTAACTGTTGTTTGTGTTGCACTGCTTTGCTCAATCTTGGCCATGTCGCAGTTGTAAATGAGAACTTGTTCTCAACTGGCCTAACTTGTTAAATAAAGGTGAAATAAAAAAGGACAAAGTAGCTGTTCTGGAAAGAGCCAAGAACTTGAGAGGAACGTGTACCTTCCTCAACGAGGACTATCCTGAAGCTGTGCACCAGAAGAGGAAATAACTTATCTTGGCCATGAAAGCTGCCAGAGTCCGTGGGGACATTACTTACATCTGCTATGACAGACTCGTTGTCCACCCTCCCTCCCAAAACCCTGGAAGGGATGAGAGAGAAAAGCCTATGGGTTTGTAGCTCAACCCCACAGCACACACAGATTCACTTACACACACTGACTGATTCATGGAATATTTATTTTTCTCAAAGAATAGAATAGGTCAACTTTTGTACTATGAGAGATAGTAGATTGATATAGGCTAGTGCTTTTGCTGATCGTTAGGCCTGCTCATCTTGTTGGCTGACGAAAAGTAAATGTGGACAGTTCTTTCAATATCTTCAATATGCACCTCGGAATTGGATATGACAGAGAGCTGTGTGAGTGAGAGATGCTTCGGATTGCGTTGCACACTCAGGGAGAAGGGCACAACGCAGCACTGCAAAAGGCATGGATTTTTTTTAGGGTGCACTACGGCCACAAAGGGGATGCCACTGGGAAATTCGAGGCATTATCAAGTGCTTGTCAAATTGTGAATGAGAGACTATTGGTGTGTTCATCCTGTGCAAAAACAAAGCCGAGCTCATGCCTTTCGAGATTTTTTCAAATCATCATTAGTCTCATCATGCAGCCTTACACTGTATTAAAAATCAAAACATATAGCCCACTGTTTGTAGAACTAAAGTTACATTAATAACTCTAAATTGCGCATATAGGAGAACCTATTTCTTTATTAACCGCTCAACACAGAATAGTGTGTGTGCGCATTCCCTCAAATTGTTTTGGAGAAAATATTAATATTTTATTCAGCTTTGTTCAATTGTGTTCTTCATATTATAAAATAATATAAAATAATGCCACGGATTTATAAGCAAATCTTATCTGCTAAATTAAGTAGTGTAGCCCACAGCCATTTGGCATAGCCACATCAGGACCTAACATAAGGACAACTCCGAGCATGCTGTTCTTTTCTTCTGAAATAGACTACATTTTCTTCATATCATGCTTCTTTAGACCTGTCTAAAATAAATAATGGATTTATTGTGAATGGGTAGGCTATATTACATGGATTTATTAGACTTTTTTAAATGGCTTGTAGGCTATGTGTGGAAGCCAGGAGATGCTAAATGTGTTTGTTAATTAATGGTCAGTTACAGTGAGACCGGCAGTTATTTGCTTGACAATCATCGGCTGATGAAATTTCATGACCGCCACAGCCCTAAACAAGATTGTCCATGTATCGATCACATAAAGCGGCCTTTACTGGTTCTGACAGCAGACCTATCAGCTTGCTGCCAGCCCTTAGCGAACTGTTGGAAAAAATGGTTTGACCAAATACAATGCTATTTCTCTATAAACAAATTAACAACAGACTTTCAGCATGCTTATAGAGAAGGGCACTCAACATGTACTGCACTGACACAAATGACTGACTGTTTTATAAGAAGATTGTGGGAGCGGTACTGTTAGATTTCAGTGCAGCCTTTGATAGTATTGACCATAACATGTTGCTGAGAGAACTTATGTGTTATGGCTTTTCAACCTCTGTCATATCGTGGATTCAGAGCCATCTATCTAATAGAATTCAAAGGGTTTTATTTAATGGAAGCTTCTCTGTCAAACATGTAAAGTGTGGTGTACCGCAGGGCAGCTCTCTAGGCCCTCTACTCTTTTTTATATTTTTACCAATGACCTGCCACTGGCATTAAACAAAGCATCTTTGTCCATGTATGCTGATGATTCGACCATATACGCATCAGCAACCACAGCTAATTAAGTCACTGAAACCTTTAACAAAGAGTTGCAGTCTGTTTTATAATCGGTGGCTAGTAATAAACTGGTCCTAAAGCTAAGAGCATTGTATTTGGTACAAATCATTCCCTAAGTTCTAGACCTCGGCTGAATCTGGTAACGAATGGTCTGGTTGTTTAACAAGTTGAGTAGACTAAATTACTTGGTGTTACCTTAGATTGTGAACTGTCATGGTCAAAACATATAGATTCAATGATTGTAAAAATGGGGAGGTCTGTCCGTAATAAAGAGATGCTCTGCTTTTTTGGACACCACACTCCAAAAAGCAAGTTCTGCAGGCTTTAGTTTTGTCTTACCTTGATTATTGTGTGGTCGAGTGCTGCATGAAAAGACCTAGATAAGCTGCAGCTGGCCCAGAACAGAGTGGCACACCTTGCTTTTTATTGTAATCAGAAGGATGATATAAATACTATGCATGTCAGTCTCTCTTGGCTAAGAGTTGAGGAGAGACTGACTGCATCACTTCTTTTTATAAGAAACATTAATCTGTTGAAAATCCCAAATTGTTTGCATAGTCAATTTACACACAGCTCTGACACACACACTTACCCCACCAGACATGCCACCATGGGTCTTTTCACAGTCCCCAAATCCAGAACCAATTCAAGAACGCGTACAGTATTATATAGAGCCATTGTTGCATGGAACTGCGTTCTATCTCATACTGCTCAAATTAACAGCAAACATGGTTTCAAAAAACCGATAAAGCAACACCTTCCCTATTTGACCTAGATAGTTTGTGCGTGTATGTATTGATATGGAGGCTACGTGTGCCTTTTTTAAATTGATGAAGTTTTGTCCTTGAGCTGTTCTTGTCTGTTAATGTTCTGTATTGTTCATGTTTTGAGTGGGCCACAGGCTCTCACAACAGCTAATGAGGATCCTAATAAAATACCAAATCAGGAGATTGTTTGAACTCTACTGCCCGACATTAAAGATGGCACGACAAATATTTGATCTCTGACCTGAGGAACCCTGGCTCTAAACGGAGACTGTCTGCCTCCCAAATGGCACTCTATTCCCTTTAGTACGCTTCTTTTGACCATGGTCCTGGTCAAAATAAGTGCACTACAAAGGGAATGGGGTGCCATTTGAGAGGCATCTTGTGTGTGTTTTGATTCGTTGAGGTAGTGATTCTAAACATGCCTGACGTGTGACATTCCAACAGAATGCTGCCAAGCAAGCTGCAGCTGCAGCTACCCAGACCATCGCTGCCTCCCAGAATGCAGCAGCCTCCAACAAGAACACCGCCGCTCACCAGCAATTGGTGCAGAGCTGCAAGGTACTGGGGATAAGTCTCTTAATGCCAGGGGACATTGCCAGTTGCTTGCATTGAACAATTTGTATGCCTACTGTAGTTATACAGCTATAATGGTGCTACAGCTATATAGAAACTGTGGTTGAATACTGTATGTGTGTTGACTGTTTATGTATGTGTGCGGCTCACTAGGCCATGGCAGACCACATTCCCCGGCTGGTCCAGGGGGTAAGGGGCAGCCAGGCCCAGCCTGAAGACCTCACTACCCAGCTAGCCCTCATCATCACCAGCCAGAACTTCCTACAGGTACACCCCCAGTGCCAGTCTGGCTCCTAATCTCACCACATATTGAATGAAGGGATCTCAATATATTGGTGTGTGTGTGTGTGTGTGTGTTTGAAAGCTTCTAAAGATATATTATTGATGATGTCTAATACTTGGGCAAGGCTGGGTTTTGTAGTCATAATTGATTCAAATACAGACATCTATTCTCTGGTACAAAACATCTTCTTGGGATGATTTTGACATTTCTCTGTTTCCTGTTTCTCTCATGACAGCCTGGCAGTAAGATGGTGACATCGGCGAAGTCGTCTGTTCCCACGGTGATGGACCAGGCCGCTGCTATGCAGCTGGGTCAGTGTGCCAAGAACCTGGCCACCAGCCTGGCAGAGCTCAGAACCGCTGCACAGAAGGTACACACACACACACACACACACACACACACACACACACACACACACACACACACACACTTAAGTCATACCTGTCGCTCACCTCTGTCACTTTGTGAGGGTACCTATCCCCTGTTAGGACTAGCCAGCTTCTGATAGGCTATGGCACTAAATACCAGCTCAGATGGGTTAAAAACTGTCAGTCTAGAATGACCAATTCAATGGTCTGCTCTCTCCCTGTGCTTTTTAGGCCCAAGAAGCCTGCGGCCCCATGGAGATCCACTCAGCTCTCACAGCCGTCCAAACTCTGAAGACTGAGCTCCAAGATGCCAAGATGGCTGCCATAGACATGCAGCTGAAACCACTACCTGGAGAATCGGTCAGGGAAATCTGATTTAATTGAATTAATCAACGTCTCTCATTACTTCTAGTGATTACTCTTTCATCCATTGCTGAGTCTGTTTGTCTGGGTGTCTGATGTACTGTGTGCTGTTCTCTCTGCAGTTGGAGAAGTGTGCTCAGGACCTGGGCAGCACTTCCAAGTCTGTGGGATCCTCCATGGCTCAGCTGCTCACCTGTGCTGCACAGGGCAATGAACACTACACAGGTACTGTACTACTGCCCTGGGACTCCCATTCTAATGACAGCAATACCGCTAGATAACAAACTCCATAGCACCACCAGGATGTGTCTATAATAGTATATTTCACTTTTGACTACAGATTTTACTGTTACTACTCAACATATTTTGATGCTTCGAGGTCAATAGTAGATTAGATTAAGCCTTTACTCTCTGAAAAGTAGCACAAAGACGAAAGCAGGAGAAATCCTTCCCCTACTTGAGTAGATGTGACATTCCTTCAGTAATCTTGTCTAGATGAATGGGGTAATGCAAGCTGATTCAATTTACTAGATTCCTCCCCAATGTGTTGTGTTGAAGCTGAAATGTTGCATTCCCTTGTTGAGGAAGTCAGCAGTTTAGACCTTATGAAACTAAACCAGAGGCTCTCGCTACCTGGTATAGCACACTGTCAACATGAGAGGGATATGGATATCGGAGGTCATAACATGCATTTATTAAGGCTTAATTCAATCTTCTGAATGCAAACAGTCCTTTTCATTTAATACATTTTTTTTATTTGTCACATGCTTGGTAAACAACAGGTGTAGACTGACAGTGAAATGTTTACTTATGGGCTCTTCCCAACAATGCAGAGAGAAAAATATAGAAAAAAATAAGAACACAAGGAATAAATACACAATGAGTAACGTTAACTTGGCGTTATACACGGGTACCAGTACTGAGTCGATATACAGAGGTACGAGTTAGTGCAGAGAGGGTCAATGCATATTGTCTGGGTAGCTATTTGGTTAACTATTTAGTAGTCTAACGGCTTGGGAGTAGAAGCTGTTCGGGGTCCTGTTGAGCTTGCCGTGCGGCAGTGGAGAGAGAGCTTGCCGTGCGGCAGTGGAGAGAGAGCTTGCCGTGCGGCAGTGGAGAGAGAGCTTGCCGTGCGGCAGTGGAGAGAGAGCTTGCCGTGCGGCAGTGGAGAGAGAGCTTGCCGTGCGGCAGTGGAGAGAGAGCTTGCCGTGCGGCAGTGGAGAGAGAGCTTGCCGTGCGGCAGTGGAGAGAGAGCTTGCCGTGCGGCAGTGGAGAGAGAGCTTGCCGTGCGGCAGTGGAGAGAGCGCTTGCCGTGCGGCAGTAGGGAGCTACTTCTGTAATAACTCTTATTTGTAACATTCCAAACCCTACTCACCATTTGTATATTTGCCTCCAGGGTTAGCAGCCAGAGAGACAGCCCAGGCGCTGCAGACTCTAGCCCAGGCAGCGCGGGGCGTGGCAGCCTCTACCACCAACCCTCAGGCAGCGGCGTCCATGTTGGATTCAGCCTGTGATGTTATGGAAGGCTCGGCCATGCTGATCCATGAGGCCAAGCAGGCCCTGGTCTCTCCCGGTGACGCAGAGAGCCAGCAGATGCTAGCCCAGGTGAGTGGGGGACTTCAGTAGAATAACATGCAGAGCCATATAGGGATGAAGCTACTGTACATCTCTATAAAAGGCTCTGCTATGTGTATGTACACTTGAAGTCAGAAGTTTACATACACTTAGGTTGGAGTCATTAAAACTAGTTTTTCAACCACTCCACAAATTTTTTTGTTAACAAACTATAGTTTTGACAAGTCAGTTATGACATTTACCTTGTGCATGACGCAAGTAATTTTTCCAACAATTGTTTACAGAGAGATTATTTCACTTATAATTCACTATCACAATTCCAGTGGGTCAGAAGTTTACATACACTAAGTTGACTGTGCCTTTTAAACAGCTTGGATAATTCCAGAAAATGATTTCATGGCTTTAGAAGCTTCTGAGGGCTAATTGACATTTGAGTCAATTGGAGGTGTACCTGTGGATGTATTGCAAGGCCTACCTTCAAACTCAGTGCCTCTTTGCTTGACATCATGGGAAAATCAAAAGAAATCAGCCAAGACCTCAGAAAAAAAATTGTCGACCTCCACGATTCCAGTTCATCCTTGGGAACAATTTCCAAACACCTGAAGGTAGCAAGTTCATCTGTACAAACAATAGTACACAATTATAAACACCATGGGGACCACGCAGCCGCCATACCGCTCAAGAAGGAGATGCGTTCTGTCTCTTAGAGATGAACGTACGTTGGTGCAAAAAGTGCAAATCAATCCCAGAACAACAGCAAAGGACCATGTCAAGATGCTGGAGGAAACGGGTACAAAAGTATCTATATCCACAGTAAAACGAGTCCTATATCAACATAACCTGAAAGGCTACTCAGCAAGGAAGAAGCCACTGCTCCAAAACCACCATAAAAGAGCCAGACTACGGTTTGCAACTGCACATGGGGACAGAGATCGTACTTTTTGGAGAAATGTCCTCTGGTCTGATGAAACAAAAACAGAACTGTTTGGCCATAATGACCACCGTTATGTTTGGAGGAAAAAGGGGGAGGCTTGCAAGCCGAAGAATACCATCCCAACCGTGAAGCACGGGGGTGGCAGCATCATGTTGTGGGGGTGCTTTGCTGCAGGGTGGACTGGTGCACTTCACAAAATAGATGGCATCACGAGGGAGGAAAATGATGTGGATATACTGAAGCAACATCTCAAGACATCAGTCAGGAAGTTAAAGCTTGGTCGCAAATGGGTCTTCCAAGTGGACAATGACCCCAAGCATACTTTCAAAGTTGTGGCAAAATGACTTAAGGACAACAAAGTCAAGGTATTGGAGTGGCCATCAAAAAGCCCTGACCTCAATCCTATAGAACATTTGTGGACAGAACGGAAAAAGCGTGTGCGAGCAAGGAGGCCTACAAACCTGACTCAGTTACACCAGCTCTGTCAGGAGGAATGGGCCAAAATTCACCCAACTTATTGTGGTAAGCTTGTGGAAGGCTACCTGACACATTTGACCCAAGTTAAACAATTTGAAGGCAATGCTTCCAAATATTAATTGAGTGTATGTAAACTTCTGACCCACTGGGAATGTGATGAAAGAAATTAAAGCTGAAATAAATCATTCTCTCTACTATTATTCTGACATTTCACATTCTTAAAATAAAGTGGTGATCCTAACTGACCTAAGACAGGGAATTTTTACTAGGATTAAATGTCAGGAATTGTGAAAAACTGAGGTTAAATGTATTTGGCTAAGGTGTATGTAAACTTCCGACTTCAGCTGTATATGGCTATGCAAACGTCCATATTTTCCATCTGTTCAGTATAATTGTCCTCTGTCTGAATGGAGTGGACTGTGATTGGTGCTCTTAGACAACCAAAGGGCTACTAGAGCTTTAATATCACCACTTTTATTCAGAAAGTCTTGGCTTGTGTTACAGTGAAGGTCAAGTGAGAGGCAACTATTTTTATTGTAGAGCTTCCACAGATCACTTTTCACAACTACAGTACCTGGTTGTGAATAATAAAATAATTAACTTTTCATAGACAAATAATAGTTGACATTTTATCAGCCCAGCTGAACATAACACTGGTCACCTGTCAAACACAGTGAGGTGTTCATCCTCCGCCTGCTGTAGCAGGAGATTCACAGCTTTAAGCACATATCAATTATTAATGCCTGGTCCTCCCCATATAACCTTCTCACCAGATGAATAAATGATGCATCTATAGATGCTACTGCAGATAAAGGGGCAGACTGGACATAGTATTGTGGTGTTTGTTCTGTTCCTTTGCAAATAGGACCCATTTTACATGGTGTCGAAGATCCCTTTGGTTTTGAATGGAATCCAATGAAAGTCCTTGAATTCCTCTTTGGATGATGATCTCTTTCAAATCTTACCAAATAAAAGGCTTCAATTGTGTCTCTTTATCTTTTCAGGTAGTCCTAGTTGTGCATTCAGTAATCCTTTCAGCAGCACGACTCGGGTTCTGTTGCTAGGCCCCACAGGGACACAGACATATTGGTTGGCATATGTTCTGTTGGAAACAGAAGTGCAAATTAGGAACATCAATTACTCCGCTATGCTTCTTGGCTCATTAGCATTTTAAGATTGTGATTGCAGCTCAACAACATCACTACTGTGGAAAACGCCTTCGTTCACGCATGAATGATCACACTTGACACACACGCAGGCACGCTCACAAACACACACACGCACACCTGTGCTCACACACACCTGTTCTCTCTGCTTCAGGTGGCCAAGGCTGTGTCCCACTCTCTGAATAACTGTGTCAACTGCCTGCCTGGCCAGAAGGATGTGGACATGGCCCTCAGGAGCATTGGAGAGGCCAGCAAGAAACTGCTGGGAGAAACGGTAAGTTCTACTCTTCCTTAAGTAAAGGTTACTTTATTGAAAAAACATTCACGTAAAGCCACTGATTACCCCGGAGTTAATCACCCGTTTATTGATTTAAAACTGCCGCTAGGTCAAACACTTATCTAATGTTTTTAAACCAAACTTACATTTATTGCACCACAACCTGAACACTGACTCGCTATGGCTGTCTTTGTCTCTCTCCGTTTTTCTTTATCTTTCTCTCTCTCTCTCTGTAGCTCCCTCCATCCACCAGGTCGTTCCAGGAGGCCCAGAGCGAGCTGAACCAGACCGCAGCAGATCTGAACCAATCAGCAGGAGACGTGGTCCATGCCTCCCGCGGCTCCAGCACCCAGCTCGCAGACGCATCTGGGAAGTTCAGCGAAGACTTTGATGAGTTCTTGGACGCCGGCATTGAGATGGCTGGGCACACTCAGGTGCAGTCAGAGTGGTCTGTCTGTGTGGTACTAAACCTGGAACGTGTTCGTTAGGGCATACCATAGCAATGGAAACCAAAATGAACATTTCTTATTGCCAAGTTCACATAGTGCCTCCCCGTTCCACGCAGTTTTGTTTTGTGCCTAATGAACACAAACGAGGCACCATACTGGATTTGACTGTTTTAGTGTGACTAATTTATTTACGTAAGCCTCTTCATCACCTTTTGGATATAAGACTCAACTGTATAATTTATCAAAGCTGATATGATGGAAAATAGAGGAGGAAAAGTTGACCAATTGGCCTCAAAAGACATAGCTTGGCCAACCATCAGTCAATCTATTTGTTGGTTAACTTTCCTTATAGATACGGAATATTTAATTGAATTGCCTCAGAGCGGAGGTCTGTTAAATTTAGTCTAAATAAGATGACAGTTGAAGGTCTTTTCCGGGCTGCCTTGCTGAGAAGGAAGGAGGAAATCTTAGTGGCATGACACTGATTACCAAATCAGACCCAGGTGACTGCAGGAACTGCCAGCAGCAGAGTTGGAACCATAGAGTCTGAGGGGAACAATAGACATGTTCAGCATGGTGCAGCTAGAAAACAGCCCAGGCACCATTCTCCTATTCATCTAACTGATGGATAGGAGGACCAGGGATAGTCAGTTGCACAGGGCTCCCGACTGGTGCAGCGGTCTAAGACACTGCATCTCAGTGCTAGAAGCGTCACTACAGACCCTGGTTCGATTCCAGGCTGTATCACAACCGGCCGGGATTGGGAGTCCCATAGGGCGGCGCACAATTGGCCCAGCGTCGTCCGGGTTTGGCCATTTTAGGCCGTCATTGTAAATAAGAATTTGTTCTTAACTTGCTTACCTAGTTAAATAAAGGTTATGTTCAGCGTTGATTAGCACTATATAGCCATGTCATCGCTCTGAGGGGATCAGTTACTAGGCAGATTTGGGTTCATTTAGACTCTAAATGACTAACAACATTTCATGCCCTTTCTGTATGACTTTTGTATATGATTGATTTACAACTAGTGTTTATGACTTGTAATAACTGGTGATTCTGCTGTGGATGTTGTAGAGGAAAGATGAGCAGATCCAGGTGATAGGTAACCTGAAGAACATCTCCATGGCTTCCAGCAAGCTGCTCCTGGCAGCCAAGTCTCTGTCTGTAGACCCTGGGGCGGCTAACGCCAAGAACCTTCTGGCTGCTGCTGCAAGGTACCTACCATACACTACCCTCTATGTGGGCTCTCACAATACCATACCTGTTGATTGGTTATTTATCATGTCATGTTTGATTTAGAACAGGCGATTTTCCACCCACAGTTCTTTCAACTTTTGCAATGTGTTACAATACGCTTATGCCAGGGCCAAAGCAATGGGAGGTTTCACTGTGCCTTAGGAAGGGACAAGGCTTTTGATGTGACACACATGCACTTCTCAATCTCACACCTCCAGTGTAGCTCCACTTCACAGCAGAAATGTCCTCCTAGGTGGTAGATGACGTGCTGTCTCCCTTCAGGCTTGTGGAGGCTGTTAATTTCCTGTCTGGTAATTGGAAGGTTAAGAGGGAGGTGTGTGACTGAAATGTCTGACTGGCCTGCTGGAATTCTACTGAAAAAAAAGAGAGAGAGAGAGAGAGAGAGAGGAGGAGGGGAGAGACCAGAGGGACCCAGAGCACGATATTAGATTTGGAACCAATGGAGCCTGGGACCTTGTGTTTGTGTAATGGAGCTGAACGCTGGTCTAAGTGCCTCTCATTTTGAACTTCTCTCGCACTCTCTCTCGGTTTCTCTCTCGGTCTCTCTCTCTCTCTCTCTCTCTGGCTCTCTCGCTCTCTCTCTCTCTCTCAGGCTCTCTCTCTCTCTCTCTCTCTCAGGCTCTCTCTCTCTCTCTCTCTCTCTCTCAGGCTCTCTCTCTCTCTCTCTCTCTCTCTGGGCTCTCGGCCCCCCCCCTCCTCTCTCTCTCTCTCTTGGCTCCCCCCCTCTCTCTCTCTCTCTCTCTCTTGGGCTCCCCCCCTCTCACTCTCTCTTGGGCTCCCCCCCTCTCACTCCTCTCCATCCCATCCTGTGTTTCAGAGCAGTGACAGAGAGCATTAACCAGCTAATCACACTGGCCACACAGCAGGCACCGGGACAGAAGGAGTGTGACAATGCCCTACGAGAGCTGGAGGTACCATCAACATCAATAGCTTACATCAATAACATTAGCTTTACTGATAACAGCTGCAGTCATAGTGGTGGTAGCAGGAGTGTTAGTTGGAGCAGTAATGGTGTTAGTCAAAGCAGTGTCATCTGTAGCAGCCTTTGTTATGAGAGATTGGATAGTAGCATCATTAAAGTGGGTTATGTTAAATGTATAGTTTATGGGAGTGCTCTAGGAGAATGTTTTCATGTAGCTCATTTAAGTTGTATCTATAATGGGTTTATTTGGTTTAAGTTACATTAGCAAGTCCCCTTCTAGATGTTAAGAGATGTTTTCCCTCTCCTCTCAGGCGGTGAAAGGAATGCTAGCCAACCCCAACGAGCCAGTCAGCAACCTCTCCTACTTCGACTGCATCGAGAGCGTCATGGAGAACTCCAAGGTAGGGAGGACCACGACCCTGAGCGCTGCTGAAAGAGCAAGCATAACCACAACCTCCAGACAGATGGAAACGAGTAGAGATGGAGAGATGGGAGGGAGAGCAGAGAGAGAGCGGTGACCTGCCTGGCTGAGGAATGCTACAGCTTAATCCCTCCCTTCTGCTCTTTTCCTCTGTTCCCCCTGTTCTTTCAGGTCCTGGGAGAGTCCATGGCTGGCATTTCTCAGAACTGTAAAACCGGGGATGTGCCAGCGTTTGGGGGCTGTGTGGGACTGGCCTCCAAGGCCCTGTGTGGGCTCACTGAGGCTGCAGGACAGGTGAGGACATGCTACGGAGTACCTGCTCTGGACCTACCAGACATACTGTGTGAATATGTGAGCACCCTGTGTGTGTTCTGCTTGAGCTGGGGAGTGTTGTGCTAGTGTAGAAAGAGAGTAGTGTGGACTTCTGTTTTTCCACTACTGTCCATTTCTGGGTTTTCCCTTACTACATCAATATACCACACATGAGTAGGCTCTGTCCATCTGTGTGTAGACCAGATGCTGTGTTCAGTAAAAAGCTGCTATTTAAGCTGCTAACATTGTAGCCTAGCTGTTTTCTGCTACTATGAGACCCACGTCTGGTTCTACAGTATGCTGATGTCTCTCCTACTGTCCCCTCTCCTCTACAGTATGCTGATGTCTCTCCTCCTGTCCCCTCTCCTCTACAGTATGCTGATGTCTCTCCTCCTGTCCCCTCTCCTCTACAGTATGCTGATGTCTCTCCTCCTGTCCCCTCTCCTCTACAGTATGCTGATGTCTCTCCTCCTGTCCCCTCTCCTCTACAGTATGCTGATGTCTCTCCTCCTGTCCCCTCTCCTCTACAGTATGCTGATGTCTCTCCTACTGTCTCCTCTCCTCAGGCCTCCTACCTGGTGGGCGTGTCTGACCCCAACAGTCAGGCAGGGCATCAGGGGTTGGTCGACGCCATCCAGTTTGCACGAGCCAATCAGGCGATCCAGATGGCCTGTCAGAACCTGGTGGATCCGGACAGCAGCCCCTCACAGGTCAGTTGGGACATAATAACACAGGTTTGTTTGGTTTTATTTGTTTACTAACTAGTCACCTTGGGTTGATTTGAAGAGTCTCTATTGAAATGAGATGTTTATGAGCCATCAGCTGTTCCCTTTGTCATGTTTATCTCTTGTCATCTACTTTAGAATAATCCCGAGCTGCTGATTTGTTTGTTGTTGTCCTTCATCTGACGTGTTATGGTTCATCTGTCTAGACGTCCGGGTTGCCTCCCACCACGTACCAATGTTTCCATTTAGGGTATGGCTTTCTGAGACTGGTATGGTGGCTGTTTTCAGGTGCTGTCGTCTGCCACCATCGTAGCGAAGCACACGTCAGCTCTTTGCAACGCCTGTCGCCTGGCCTCCTCCAAGACAGCCAACCCCACAGCCAAGAGACACTTTGTCCAGTCGGCCAAGGAGGTGGCCAACAGCACAGCCAACCTGGTCAAAACTATAAAGGTAAGACTGCAGACTCCAATGAGGGTTTTTGAACTGATAGACTGGCCCATTATGTGTATATTGACCTGTGTTTCTCCATTTCCTCTCTCGAGGCTCTGGATGGTGATTTCTCTCAGGAGAATAGGAACACGTGTCTGGTGGCCACAGCTCCACTCATAGAGGCTGTTGAGAACCTCACAGCGTTTGCGTCTAATCCAGAGTTCGCCAGCGTCCCTGCTCAGATCAGCAATGAGGTACGACTTCTGACCATTTCTAAACATGGTGCTCCTTTGAACTCTGTGAGACAAACTGCAATGACATTGTGGGTGTAGAAAACATTTACGTTAAACATTTTAATTTTCATGGTTGTCATGGAGATGTTCATCTTTCTTTCGTTATGTGCAGGGCTCTGCCGCTCAGGAGCCCATCCTCCAATCAGCTCGCGCCATGCTGGACAGCTCCACCCACCTGTTGAAGACTGCACGTTCACTGGTTATTAACCCCAAAGACCCACCCACCTGGTCGGTCCTGGCTGGCCACTCTCGGACTGTGTCCGACTCCATCAAAGGTCTCATCACGGCCATCAGGTTGGCACAGTGACAGCACTGCACATCTTACTGGCCTGGACATGGACAGCTGTTATAACTCATTAAGTTATGATAAGCAGTTATAATAACCTTCAGAGGTTGGACAAGACCATAATGTACATCCTTGATCTCTGATTGGCTGATTTGGCTCAAGGCTGTTGATCGGCTTACTGATGGTTTGTTAGAATTCAACATCTCTCCAGATCTCTCTGATCCTGTTGGATGCCTGCCAGCTGACATAGATAAATAAACATGCTCTTTTTATTTATTTCATCCTCTTTCCCTCTCTACCCTCTCTCTTTCTCTCTCTCCGCCTCTCAGGGACAAGGCTCCAGGCCAGAGGGAGTGTGACTACTCCATAGATAACATCAACAGATGTATCCGGAACATTGAGCAGGCCTCGCTAGCCGCAGTCAGCCAGAACCTGGCCAGCAGGGATGACATCTCACTGGAGGTAATGATCGTTAATGAGATGCTACACGCTCTGCTGACCCACAGGCAACCCCCCCTCCCTCTCATTCTCTCTCTATTCATCCTTCTCTCCCTTTACCCATCTCTCTCAATCTCTCTGTCCGTTAGTGGGCTACAGATCTTTGATCAGGGCTACTGCTAGTTGAGACCAACTTCCATTTGAATGAAGTTAAAAGCAGTTTGGACAGGGAGCGTCAGAATTGCCACAGAACCACAACATGCCTTGCATAATGACCAATGTTGATATTATTTTACTCTGATCAATCCCATCAGGCCTTGCAAGAGCAGCTGACGTCCACAGTGCAAGAGATTGGATACCTGATCGACCCAATATCTACAGCCGCCAGAGGGGAAGCTGCCCAACTAGGACACAAGGTAACTAGTTGCAGCATCATCACTGTTACCAGTACTAGGTCTATATCACCTGTCAGGTGCAGTCAATAGCTGCGCTCCAGGTTTTTAACATTTTATGACCATCTGGAACGCAACAATAATCAGTCTGACACATTAACCTCTGACCCTTGACCCCTTTCCTTCCCAGGTGACCCAGCTGGCGGGCTACTATGAGCCTCTGATCAGGGCGTCGGTGGGCGTGGCGTCCAAGCTGCAGGTCCACCAGCAGCAGATGGCCTTCCTGGACCAGACTAAGACCCTGGCAGAGTCCGCCCTGCAGATGATCTACGCAGCCAAGGAGGGAGGAGGAAACCCCAAGGTATGGAAAAATATGGGTGATAGGGCCAAAATATGATGTCAAGATATTTTTCTAATTTATGACAGTATATGATGGTATTTTGAAGTATCTGAATAATAGAAGTTCTAAACCTGTTTTATGAGTAGTGCATGCCCCTGGGATGGCAAAAATGAATTATAAGTGTTTTTAATGGGCTTTTTCCTTTATATTTGTTTTATACTCAACTAGG
Source organism: Salmo salar (assembly GCF_965601325.2). NCBI lineage: Eukaryota > Metazoa > Chordata > Actinopteri > Salmoniformes > Salmonidae > Salmo > Salmo salar. The sequence continues at coordinate 31,645,278 of NC_138301.1, forward strand.
ACAAAACTGACAGTGAAGTAATCCAATTTTCCATTTATTAGCACTGTATCAGCATATCGTCATAGACCGTATTGTAAAAATCCATACGGGTATGTGGATATATGGCCTACCCTTCACAGTTTAACAGGACTTTGAGTTTTTGATAAACACTATCTAAAGCCTACCATCATTGCACTTTACAGCAACTTTAATTGATTGGATTTATAAATCACTCAAAGTGCTTTATAACACAAAGGGGAAACTCCACCTCATCTTTATGGATTATGCAATATAACCTATACAGTTGCTAATAACTAATACGTATGTTGTTTGAACAATAACTAATAGATGCACTTTTCTAAGTTTAACTTAGGAAGTGAAGAGACTACTAGTCTAACATATACAGTTGAAGTCGGAAGTTTACATACACCTTAGCCAAATACATTTAAACTCAGTTTTTCACAATTCCTCACATTTAATCCTCGTAAAACTTCCCTGTCTTAGGTCAGTTAGGATCACCACTTTATTTTAAGAATGTGAAATGTCAGAATAATAGAAGAGAATGATTTATTTCAGCTTTTGTTTCTTTCATCACATTCACAGTGGGTCAAAAGTTTACATACACTCAATTAGTATTTGGTAGCGTTGCCTTTAAATTGTTTAACTTGGGTCAAACATTTCGGGTAGCCTTCCACAAGCTTCCCACAATAAGTTGGGTGAATTTTGGCCCATTCCTCCTGACAGAGCTGGTGTAACTGAGTCAGGTTTGTAAGCCTCCTTGCTCACACACGCTTTTTCAGTTCTGTCCACAAATTTTCTATGTGATTGAGGTCAGGGCTTTGTGATGGCCACTCCAATACCTTGACTTTGTTGTCCTTAAGCCATTTTGCCACAACTTTGAAAGTATGCTTGGGGTCATTGTCCACTTGGAAGACCCATTTGCGACCAAGCTTTAACTTCCTGACTGATGTCTTGAGATGTTGCTTCAATATATCCACCTAATTTTCCTCCCTCATGATGCCATCTATTTTGTGAAGTGCACCAGTCCCTCCTGCAGCAAAGCACCCCAACAACATGATTCTGCCACCCTCGTGCTTCACGGTTGGGATGGTGTTCTTTGGCTTGCAAGCCACGCCCTTTTTCCTCCAAACATAACGATGGTCATTATGGCAAACAGTTATATTCATCAGACCAGAGGATATTTCTCCAAAAAGTACAATCTTTGTCACTATGTGCAGTTGCAAACCGTAGTCTGGCTTTTTTATGGCGGTTTTGGAGCAGTGGCTTCTTCCTTGCTGAGCGGCCTTTCAGGTCATGTTGATATAGGACACATTATACTGTGGATATAGATACTTTTGTACCTGTTTCCTCCAGCATCTTCACATGGTCCTTTGCTGTTGTTCTGGGATTGATTTGCACTTTTCACACTGATGTACGTTCATCTTTAGGAGACAGAACGCATCTCCTTCCTGCGTGGTCCCATGGTGTTTATACTTGCGTACTATTGTTTGTACAGATGAACGTGGTACCTTCAGGCGTTTGGAAATTGCTCCCAAGGATGAACCAGACTTGTGGAGGTCAAACATTTTTTTTTTTTAATTCAGAGATCTTGGCTGATTTCTTTTGATTTTCCCATGATGTCAAGCAAAGAGGCACTGAGTTTGAAGGTAGGCCTTGAAATACATCCACAGGGACACCGCCAATTGACTCAAATAATGTCAATTAGCCTATCAAGCTTCTAAAGCAATGACATCATTTTCTGGAATTTTCCATGCTGTTTAAAGGCACAGTCAACTTAGTGTATGTTAACTTCTGACCCACTGGAATTGTGATACAGTGAATTATAAGTGAAATAATCTGTCTGTAAAACATTGTTGGAAAAATTACTTGTCATGCACAAGGTAAATGTCCTAACCGACTTGTTAACAAACTATAGTTTTGGCAAGAAATTTGTGGAGTGGTTTATAAACTAATTTTAACCTGTTGGGGCTACAGGTTAGCAATGAACCCCGAGCCGGGATTGCTAACAAGGCTGGAAATTCAAAACATCAAAAATCTAATAATTTCAATTTCTCAAACAATCAACTATTTTACACAATTTAAATGATAAACATCTCCTTAATCTAACCACATTGTTCGATTTTCAAAGAGGCTTTACGGCAAAAGCATAAAGTTAGATTATGTTAGGACAGTACATAGCCACAAAAGTACAAACATCCATTTTCAATTCAAGGTCAGGCGTCACCAAAAGCAGAAACCAGCTTGAATTATGCACTAACTTTTGTCAATCTCCATCAGATGACACTCCTAGGACATTATGTTATACAATACATGCATTTTTTGTTCCATCAAGTTCATATTTATATCCAAAAACAGCATTTTACAGTAGCGTGAAATTCCGATTTTTTTCTTCTCTGAAATGCTTCCGGTGAACATAACAAAATTACTATTCGAAAACATTGGTAAATTATAATATTGTCATTCAAAGAATAATATATTATCATCTCGTAATTGCTACCGAATGGCCAGATCTCAAAATAACTTTACTGGGAAATCACATTTTGCAATAAACGGGGTGCTATGCTAAGAACAACAGGCTATGCTATACAGTTAGCATCATCTAAAATCGATAATAACATTGTAAATATCCCCTTACCTTTGATTATCTCCATCAGAAGGCAGGCATCCCAGGTCCGGAAGGCATCCCAGGTCCGGAACAAATGTGGTTTCTTTTGACAAAGTTCATAATTTATGTCCAAATAACACCAAGTACTTAGCGTTCATTATGCTCCCACAAAACGTGGTGGGGGGACTGTAAAATCACGCCGAAAAGCTAAAAAAAACTAGTAAATAATCTATTTATGTTCGTTCAAACATGTCAAATGTTGTTTAGCATTCATCTTTTGGTCCATTTTTAACGTTAAACATCAGTAATATTTTCACACAACCTATCCTATGTCTAGATAAACAATGAAGACAAAACTCATGTTTCTCAGATTTATGCGCAGGCGCAAAAAAATGAAGTGATGACATGTCAACTTCCTTGGATTCTAATTTGCTCTCTGTTTATCATAGACGCTTCAAACAACTTTATAAAGATCGTTGACATCTAGTGGAAGCCGTAGGTGTTGCGAAATGAATCCTTTCTCACTATGGTATCTATAAAACAATGACACTAAATAGTACAGTCACAAAATTCACATTTTTTTTGGATCTATTTTTCACAGGTTTTTGCCTGCAATATGAGTTTTGTTATACTTACAGACACCATTCAAACTGTTTTAGAAAATTCAGAGTGTTTTCTATCCGAATGTGTTAATAATATGCATATCCTAGCTTCTGAGTTGGTGTAGGAGGCAGTTAAAAATGGGCACATATTTTTTTCAAAATGTCTCAATACTGCCCCCGAGCCCCAACAGGTTTTAATGACTCCAACATAAGTGTATGTAAACTTCAGACTTCAACTGTATGTATCTCTGTCTGTATGAAGGCGTCCCATACCCATGATGCCATAGCGGAGGCTGCTCAGCTGATGAGGGAGGCCGTGGATGACATCATGGTGACCCTGAACGAGGCAGCCAGCGAAGGGGGTATGGTGGGCGCCATGGTGGACTCCATCGCTGAGGCCATGGGCAGGGTGAGTGGGGCTGACAGGGGGGCAGGATGAGTGGGGTGTGGGGGGCAAGGTGGATTCCATTGAGGCCATGGGCAGGCTGAGTGGGGGTGACGGGGGGCAGGATGAGTGGGGTGTGGGGGGGCATGGTGGATTCCATTGAGGCCATGGGCAGGCTGAGTGGAAGATGCAGCAACACCGCTCCATGTCAACATACTGTCGTAAGACTGGCAATGAGAGGGATAGAGAGTGCTTTTGTCATTATGGTTATCAGTTGCTTTGTAAAGAATCAATATCTTTGGCTGTGTAGGAAGAAGAAGCCTCGAATGTTGAAACAGCTTGTTGCATCTCTCTCTCAACAAGTGGTCTGGGCAAGCTTTAGAATCTGACGTGCTGTGTTTTGTCTCCAATTTGATCTGCATCTATGCTGTGGTTTATGTCATAAATCATTAATGTACATTCCTATGAACTCTGTGTGAATGTGTCTGACTTGAATAAATGGAGATAATCTGTTGAGATAATTTGCTGAGATAACAGCGTTCTTTAATCTGCATTTGTTGTGGAGGTGAATTACAGGATTTAACATAGTGGATACCAGTCTATCACTATTATCGTCAGTACACATTCCAGCCAGCGTGCCAGAAGCATCCATTTGGGAACCATTTGTGTCTTACTCTGAGTTGTGGTAAAGTGTCTGACATCGTAATGACGGGTGTCTAATAAGTGACAGTATATTTACAGACTGATAGGCTAATGATGGATTGGAATGAGCTAATGTGCATATTAGAGGTCGACCGATTATGATTTTTCACCGCCGATACCGATATATTGGGGGCCGAAAAAAGACGATACCGATTAATCGGCCGATTTTAGTTTTTTTATTTGTAATAATGACAATTACAACAATACTGAATGAACACTTATTTTAACTTAATATAATAGATCAATAAAATCAATTTAGCCTCAAATAAATAATGAAACATGTTCACTTTGGTTTAAATAATGCTAAAACAAAGTGTTGGAGAAGAAAGTAAAAGTGCAATATGTGCCATGTAAGAAAGCTAACATTTAAGTGCCTTGCTCAGAACATGAGAACATATGAAAGCTGGTGGTTCCTTTTAACATGAGTCTTCAATATTCCCAGGCAAGAAGTTTTAGGTTGTAGATATTATAGGACTATTTCTCTCTATACGATTTGTATTTTATATACCTTTGACTATTAGATGTTCTTATAGGCACTTTAGTATTGCCAGCGTAACAGTATAGCTTCCGTCCCTCTCCTCGCTCCTACCTGGGCTCGAACCAGGAACACATCGACAAAAGCCACCCTCGAAGCAGCGTTACCCATGTAGAGCAAGGGGAAACAACTACACCAAGTCTCAGAGCGAGTGACGTTTGAAACGCTATTAGCGAGCACCCGGCTAACTAGCTAGCCATTTTACATCGGTTACACCAGCCTAATCTTGGGAGTTGACAGGCTTGAAGTCATAAACAGCGCAATGCATTGCGAAGAGCTGCTGGCAAAATAGACAAAAGTGCTATTTTGAATGAATGCTTACGAGCCTGCTGGTGCCTACCATCGCTCAGTCAGACTGCTCTATCAAATCATAGACTTAATTATAACATAATAACACACAGAAATAGGAGCCTTAGGTCATTAATATGGTCGAATCCGGAAACTGTCATCTCGAAAACAAAACGTTTTTCCTGTCAGTGAAATACGGAACCGTTCCGTATTTTATCTAACGGGTGGCATCCCCAAGTCTAAATATTCCTGTTACATTGCACAACCTTCAATTTTATGTCATAATTACGTAAAATTCTGGCAAATTAGTTCACAACGAGCCAGGCGGCCCAAACTGTTGCATATACCCTGACTCTGCATGCAATGAACGCAAAATGACACAATTTCACCTGGTTAATATTGCCAGCTAACATGGATTTCTTTTAGCTAAATATGCAGGTTTAAAAATATATACTTCTGTGTATTGATTTTAAGAAATGCGTTGATGTTTATGGTTAGGTACAGTCGTGCAATGATTGTGCTTTTTTTCGCATATGCGCTTTTGTTAAATCATTCCCCGTTTGGCGAAGTCGGCTGTCTTTGTTAGGAAGAAATTGTCTTCACAGTTCGCAACGAGCCAGGCGGCCCAAACTGCTGCATATACCCTGACTCTGTTTGCAAGAGAAGTGACACCTTTTCCCTAGTTAAAAGGAATTCATGTTAGCGGGCAATATTAACTAAATATGCAGGTTTAAAAATATATACTTGTGTATTGATTTTAAGAAAGGCATTGATGTTTATGGTTGGAGCAACGTGTACCTAAGCGATTATATGCAACGCAGGACAGGCTAGATAGACTAGTAATATCATCAACCATGTGTAGTTAACTAGTGATTATGATTGATTGATTGTTTTTTTATAAGATAAGTTTAATGCTAGCTTGCAACTTACCTTGGCTTCTTACTGCATTTGCGTAACAGGCAGGCTCCTCGTGGAGTGCAATGTAAAGCAGGTGGTTAGAGCGTTGGACTAGTTAACTGTAAGGTTGCAAGGTTGAATCCCCGAGCTGACAAGGTAAACATCTGTCGTTCTGCCCCTGAACAAGGCAGTTAACCCACCGTTCCTAGGCCGTCATTGAAAATAAGAATGTGTTCTTAACTGACTTGCCTAGTTAAATAAAGGTCTAAAAATAAAAAAATCGGCCAAATCGGCATCCAAAAATACCGATTTCCCCTTTGTTATGAAAACTTGAAATCAGCCCTAATTAATCGGCCATTCCGATTAATCGGTCGACCTCTAGTGCATATTCATTATGATATTATGAAGGTGGATACTTTGCCAGGAAGACGTTAGTAAGGAAGTATGTTAAAACAGATCACTGGGCCAAGGGATTTGATAATGCATGTTGAATAAGGGTTGTATGTTTGGCTTAAGGATTTTGTTTGGTTGAATAAGGTCTGGTTTTTAGTTAGAATAAGGTTTTGTATGTTTGGTTGAAAAAGGGTTGATTTTTTTTTTTTTTTTTTGGGGGGTTTAGGATGTTATTATTTTTTATTGTTTGAATGAGGGTTTATTTTTGGTTGAGTAAGGGTTTTCTATGTTTGTTTCCTCTCCTCAGCTGGACGAGGGGACCTCTCCTGAACCAGAAGGATCGTTTGTAGACTACCAGACTACCATGGTGAAATACTCCAAGGCCATTGCGGTCACCGCCCAGGAAATGGTAAATTAGATTCCGATGAAAATACCTATTTATTTTTGTTTAACAATTTATCTCTAGAGCGATCAATCAATGTAATTGTATTTATAAAGCCCTCTTTACGACAACATTTGTCACAAAGTGCTTTGCGGTAACATAGCCAACATTCTTTGAAAGAATTATCCAAACGTCTTGTTTCAGGACTTAACCCCTTTGTCTTCCTGTGGACCACAAGTCATCCACAAACTTCCTCCAGCAGGATCTGTGTTGAATAGTTTTCTCTATTCCTTTCAAGGATTCAGGAAGTCTTGTGTTAATGTTGACTGGTCTCTCTGTCTTCTAGATGACCAAGTCTGTGACGTGTCCAGAGGAGCTGGGGGGTCTGGCCTCTCGGGTGACCACAGACTACAGCCAGCTGGCCCTGCAGGGACGTCTGGCCGCGCACACTGCAGAACCCCAGGAGGTATCCAACCACTACAGTCAATCCCATCCATCTATCCACCCATCTCTATTGTCCCAATTTGACTACTACGTCACTCTAATCTGCTTTCTACTCAACAAACATGGTACCAGATAACCTGGATTCAAATGTACAACCAGAGAGTATTCAAAGAAATCTTTATTTTGTCACCTTATTAGGTTAGCATTAAGTTATGTCTTGGGTTGATTGGTGTCTTCTTTGCTGGTTCTGTCTCCCTCCAGATTGGTTTCCAGATCAAGGCTGGTGTCCAGGAGCTGGGTCACGGCTGTATCTTCCTGGTGCAGAAGGCTGGAGCGCTGCAGATCACCCCCTCAGACAGTTACACCAAGAGAGAGCTCATAGAGTGTGCCCGCACCGTCACAGAGAAGGTACTGTACTGTTGGAGAGGTCTTCCATCCCAATAAGGTGTCACATACCTGGTTTACCATACACCTGATGTGGGGTCAATTCCTTTTCAACTCCCATCAATTCAAAAAGTCACTTGGAGTTTGAGTAATGAAAAGAAAAATCATCTTTGAAAATAAATACAATTTTCGGTTGTTGAATCAAATGTTGATTCATCTTTTGAATTGAAATAGAAATGTAACCTGAAAACTACTACATAAAATCTTGGCCTGCCTACAGGTTCCCCACTGCAACTTTTAAAGGAACGTCTAGTGGTACTTTAGGAACTTGTGTAACACCATTACAGTTGACTTTAAGGCCTCCGGTAGAGCCAGGGTGCCCAGTCAATCCTGTTTAATAATACATGATAAGTATTCCACTGGCACTAAATCAATGCAGTGAAACATGTAAAACAAAGAGCGGTTAAAGGTATTCTGTATTCTGCTTTTATGTATTCTGCTTTTATGCTGTTATCACAGATCATCCTTTTAGGAAGGAATGCTTTTCCAAGGACATTGCTAAAGTCTTTATGTGAATGTGGTAGAATTTTATTGGCTCTGCTTTAAATTTCCATGTAGGGAAATGGACAGATATTCTCTCTGTCTGTCTCTCTCTCTGTCTGTCGCTCTCTCGCTCGCGCTCTCACTGTCTCACTGTCTGTCGCGCTCTCACTGTCTCACTGTCTGTCGCGCTCTCACTGTCTCACTGTCTGTCGCGCTCTCACTGTCTCACTGTCTGTCGCGCTCTCACTGTCTCACTGTCTGTCGCGCTCTCACTGTCTCACTGTCTGTCGCGCTCTCACTGTCTCACTGTCTGTCGCGCTCTCACTGTCTCACTGTCTGTCGCGCTCTCACTGTCTCACTGTCTGTCGCGCTCTCACTGTCTCACTGTCTGTCGCGCTCTCACTGTCTCACTGTCTGTCGCGCTCTCACTGTCTCACTGTCTGTCGCGCTCTCACTGTCTCACTGTCTGTCGCGCTCTCACTGTCTCACTGTCTGTCGCGCTCTCACTGTCTCACTGTCTGTCGCGCTCTCACTGTCTCACTGTCTGTCGCGCTCTCTCTCACTGTCGCGCTTTCACTGTCTCACTGTCTGTCGCGCTTTCACTGTCTCACTGTCTGTCGCGCTTTCACTGTCTCACTGTCTGTCGCGCTCTCTCTCACTGTCTCACTGTCTGTCGCGCTCTCTCTCACTGTCTGACTGTCTGTCGCGCTCTCACTGTCGCGCTGTCTGTCGCGCTCTCACTGTCTCACTGTCTGTCGCGCTCTCACTGTCTCACTGTCTGGCGCCCGCTCTGTCTGGCGCTCGCTCTGTCTGGCGCTCGCTCGCCCGCTCTGTCTGGCGCTCGCTCGCCCGCTCTGTCTGGCGCTCGCTCGCTCGCCCGCTCTGTCTGGCGCTCGCTCGCTCGCCCGCTCTGTCTGGCGCTCGCTCGCCCGCCCGCTCTGTCTGGCGCTCGCTCGCCCGCCCGCTCTGTCTGGCGCTCGCTCGCCCGCCCGCTCTGTCTGGCGCTCGCTCGCCCGCCCGCTCTGTCTGGCGCTCGCTCGCCCGCCCGCTCTGTCTGGCGCTCGCTCGCCCGCCCGCTCTGTCTGGCGCTCGCTCGCTCGCCCGCTCTGTCTGGCGCTCGCTCGCCCGCCCGCTCTGTCTGGCGCTCGCTCGCCCGCCCGCTCTGTCTGGCGCTCGCTCGCCCGCCCGCTCTGTCTGGCGCTCGCTCGCTCGCCCGCTCTGTCTGGCGCTCGCTCGCCCGCCCGCTCTGTCTGGCGCTCGCCCGCCCGCTCGCTCTGTCTGGCGCTCGCCCGCCCGCCCGCTCTGTCTGGCGCTCGCCCGCCCGCCCGCTCTGTCTGGCGCTCGCCCGCCCGCCCGCTCTGTCTGGCGCTCGCCCGCCCGCCCGCTCTGTCTGGCGCTCGCCCGCCCGCCCGCTCTGTCTGGCGCTCGCTCGCCCGCCCGCTCTGTCTGGCGCTCGCTCGCCCGCCCGCTCTGTCTGGCGCTCGCTCGCCCGCCCGCTCTGTCTGGCGCTCGCTCGCCCGCCCGCTCTGTCTGGCGCTCGCTCGCCCGCCCGCTCTGTCTGGCGCTCGCTCGCCCGCTCGCTCTGTCTGGCGCTCGCTCGCCCGCTCGCTCTGTCTGGCGCTCGCTCGCCCGCTCGCTCTGTCTGGCGCTCGCTCGCCCGCTCGCTCTGTCTGGCGCTCGCTCGCCCGCTCGCTCTGTCTGGCGCTCGCTCGCCTCGCTCTGTCTGGCGCTCGCTCGCCCGCTCTGTCTGGCGCTCGCTCGCCCGCTCTGTCTGGCGCTCGCTCGCCCGCTCTGTCTGGCGCCCGCTCGCCCGCTCTGTCTGGCGCCCGCTCGCCCGCTCTGTCTGGCGCCCGGTCGCTCGCTCGCTCTGTCTGGCGCTCGCTCGCCCGCTCGCTCTGTCTGGCGCTCGCTCGCCCGCTCGCTCTGTCTGGCGCTCGCTCGCCCGCGCTCTCTGTCTGGCGCTCGCTCGCCCGCTCGCTCTGTCTGGCGCCCGCTCGCCCGCTCTGTCTGGCGCCCGCTCGCCCGCTCGCCCGCGCTCTCTGTCTGGCGCTCGCTCGCCCGCGCTCTCTGTCTGGCGCTCGCTCGCCCGCGCTCTCTGTCTGGCGCTCGCTCGCCCGCGCTCTCTGTCTGGCGCTCGCTCGCCCGCCCGCTCTGTCTGGCGCTCGCTCGCCCGCGCTCTGTCTGGCGCTCGCTCGCCCGCGCTCTGTCTGGCGCTCGCTCGCCCGCGCTCTGTCTGGCGCTCGCTCGCCCGCGCTCTGTCTGGCGCTCGCTCGCCCGCGCTCTGTCTGGCGCTCGCTCGCCCGCGCTCTGTCTGGCGCTCGCTCGCCCGCGCTCTGTCTGGCGCTCGCTCGCCCGCGCTCTCTGTCTGGCGCTCGCTCGCTCGCCCGCGCTCTCTGTCTGGCGCTCGCTCGCTCGCCCGCGCTCTCTGTCTGGCGCTCGCTCGCTCGCCCGCGCTCTCTGTCTGGCGCTCGCTCGCTCGCCCGCGCTCTCTGTCTGGCGCTCGCTCGCTCGCCCGCGCTCTCTGTCTGGCGCTCGCTCGCTCGCCCGCGCTCTCTGTCTGGCGCTCGCTCGCTCGCCCGCGCTCTCTGTCTGGCGCTCGCTCGCCCGCGCTCTCTGTCTGGCGCTCGCTCGCCCGCTCGCTCTGTCTGGCGCTGGCTCGCCCGCTCGCTCTGTCTGGCGCCCGCTCTGTCTGGCGCTGGCTCGCTCGCTCGCTCTGTCTGGCGCTCGCTCTGGCGCTGGCTCGCTCGCTCTGTCTGGCGCTGGCTCGCTCGCTCTGTCTGGCGCTGGCTCGCTCGCTCTGTCTGGCGCTGGCTCGCTCGCTCTGTCTGGCGCTGGCTCGCTCGCTCTGTCTGGCGCTCGCTCGCTCGCTCGCTCTGTCTGGCGCTCGCTCGCTCGCTCTGTCTGGCGCTCGCTCGCTCGCTCTGTCTGGCTCTCGCTCGCTCGCTCGCTCTGTCTGGCTCTCGCTCGCTCGCGCAGTCTGGCTCTCGCTCGCTCGCTCGCTCACGCTCTCTGGCGCTCGCTCGCCCGCGCTCTGGCGCTCGCTCGCCCGCGCTCTCTGTCTGGCGCTCGCTCTCTGATTTGCCAAATGTTCTCTCAGCTGAGTAGGTAGCAGAGGAAATCGTCGTGCCATGTAGCTGTCATTTTGACTGGACGGGTTCTCTAGTTCCTATGGTCTGCATCTGATATGGATAGACATTAGACCAACACATCAATACATCTGTGAGAGCACTGCAGTGAAAGAAAACAAAAGAAGACAAGAGCACAACCATAAAACACTGCAAAAACCACCACCTCCTGCAACACAAGTCCTGTAGCAATCACACACCAACAAGAGAAACACACCGACAGTCACACCAACTCCTTTCTCTGATCTAGCCCAGTGTCAATGGAGGCTGTGATCTGTGATTGTTTGTTTGTGGCTCCTACAGGAGTCCTCAGTGTGTGTTGTCTCTGCGTGTGTCTCTCTGGATGTCTCAAACTGAGCAGTTTGACTGTGTGTCTCCCCAGGTGTCGATGGTGCTGTCGGCCCTACAGGCTGGTAATAAGGGCACTCAGGCCTGCATCACAGCTGCCAGTGCTGTATCTGGCATCATCGCTGACCTGGACACCACCATCATGTTCGCCTCCGCTGGCACACTCAACGCAGAGAATGACGAGTCCTTCGCTGACCACAGGTGTGTGTGTCCCTACAAGAATAGTAATGAAACAAAAATGTGAATAACTGGGGCCATTTTGTTAGTCCCCACAAGGTCAAGTGCTATTTCTAGGGGGTTTAGAGTTAGAATTAGTGTTAGGGTTAGAATTACATTAAGGGTTAGTGCTCGGGTTAGTTTTAGGGTTAGGTTTTTGGGTTCGGGTAAGACGAACCGTCAATACAGAACAAAGATTGATTACCAGGACTTGTACTCAGAGCATGTGCGGACCAACTGGCAAGTGTCTTCATTGACATGTTCAACCTCTTCCTGGCCAAGTCTGTAACACCTACATGTTTCAAACAGACCACCATAGTCCCTGTACCCAATATGTGGAACGTAACCTGCCTAAACGACTACCGTCCCGTAGCACTCACGTTGGGAGCCATGAAGTGCTTTGAAAGGCTGGTCATAGCTCACATCAACACCATCATGCCAGAAACTGTAGACCCACTCCAATTCGCATACCGCCCCAACAGATCCACAGTTGACGCAATCTCAATTGCACTCCACACTGCCCTTTCCCACCTGGACAAAAGGAACACCTATGTGAGAATGCTGTTCATTGACTACAGCTCAGCGTTCAACACCATAGTTCCCACAAAGTTCATCACTAAGCTAAGGACCGTGGGACTAAACACCTCCCTCTGTAACTGGATCCTGGACTTCCTGACGATGACCCTCAGGGGTGCGTCCTCCTGTACTCCCTGTTCACCTACGACTGCATGGCCAAGCACGACTCCAACACCATCATTACGTTTGCTGATGAAACAACGGTGGTAGGCCTGATCACCGACAACAATGAGACAGCCTATAGGGAGGAGGTTAGAGACCTGGCAGTGTGGTGTCAGGACAACAACCTCTCAATGTGAAAAAGACAGAGGAGCTGACCGTGGACTACAGGAAAAGGTGGGCCGAACAGGCCCCCATTAACATTGATGGGGCTGTAGTGAAGCGGATCGAGAGTTTCAAGTTCCTTGGTGTCCACATCACCAACAAACTATCATGGACCAAACACACCAAGACAGTTGTGAAGAGGGCAAGACAACACCTTTTCCCCCTCAGGAGACTGAAAAGATTTGGCTTGGGTCCCCAGATTCTCAAATTTCTACAGCTGCATCCTGACCGGTTGCATCACTGTATGGCAACTGCTCGGCATCTGATCGGAAGGCGCTACAGAGGGTAGTGCGTACGGCCCAGTACATCTCTGTGGCCAAGCTTCCTGACATCAGGACCTATATACTAGGCGGTGTCAGAGGAAGGCCCAAAGAATTGTCAGACTCCAGGCAACCAAGTCATGAACTGTTCTCTCTGCTACCGCACGGCAAGCGGTTCCGGTTCGCCAAGTCTAGGACCAAAAGGCTCCTTGACAGCTTCTACCCCCAAGCCATAAGACTGCTGACCAACTAAACGGTCGCCCAGACTATTTACATTGAGTACGGGTTAGGGAAAATAAGATTTTGAATGGGACTGAATTGTGTCCCCCCCACAAGGTTGTGTGTGACAGAGACAGCTGGAATCAGGCCTTAGTTCAGGGGTGTCAAACTCATTCCACGGAGTCTGAGTGTCTGCACGTTTTTGGTTTTTCCTTTCAATTAAGACCTAGACAACCAGGTGAGGGGAGTTCCTTACTAATCAGTGACCTTAATTAATCAATCAAGTACAGGTGGAGGGAAAACCCGCAGACACTTGGCCAACCGCCGCCTTAGGCCAACCTCCGCCCCTGCACTCAGTGACAGGAATACGTATAACCTAGTGATCAGGCAGGAGGAAGTGTCTGGACTGGAGTCACACTACAAATCATTCAGACTGGGAGGAGAGGAAGTCGCTCAGTACTTCAGACCAAACACTTCTATTAAACACTTCAGACGTACTGTACCTTACCTGACCCCTGCCTCTGCAGATGCTCTGACAAAGATCAACCTTTGATATGGAAATCTCTGAAGGTTGAATGTCATCTTTTTAACACTAGAACCGCTTGGCATCTATGGACCCCCCTTCAAGCTAATGATCAGTCATTTTGACTGCAACATTCTAACAGTGTAATTAATATATTTCATGTTAAAGCAAAAATGATAATTTGGTTGTGTTTATGAAGGCCTTGGGTAACATGATAATCCGATTTGTATTTTATTTCAAATTACACAGTAGCATTTTCCTTTACTGTAATGCTCAAACACAAAAATTCTAGTTTTCAATACATTTTCTTTGTGAAGTGCTTTGTTACAACTATGAAACAGAAAGCATATGCGTAGGAACAACAGCTTATTTTTAGAAAGACAAAAGAAAATACCCCAACCACCAAGAAGTAGGGTCAAAAGACACACCGTCAAATGATGACAACATCAGTAGCCTGAACATCATTATAGGCACCAAGTGGTCTTGATAAATAGTGAAACTTGGCACAACAGCAATAATGACATTACAATGAATGTGTTAATATGACAGTAGTCAAAAATAAACAATTATTGTCAGCTCATACTTCATCAGTTGGATTTCATTTAGCTATTATCCCTTGTCCTAACAGTTGACACAATTTTCTTAACTTTCACTTGCTTGACACACTTGGACATACCTTTGTTTTGTTGTAGTGCATAATAGTATCTGGTTTTCTCTTGCTTGTGTCTTGTTGTCTTGTCATTCTTTAGCACTGTTGTTGAGTACAACGGCTGTGCAGTTGCCTGATTTTTCGCAGAGGAAGGGTGCTCCCGTCTCTGTTTGTTCATGGTGCCTGCCATACTTGTTTTCTTTGCAAGCAACTTGTTCACCAATGAAGTGAAGAAATTGTCCGTGGTGACAGTTCTCCCCTTGCTAACGTAAGGTTCCATAAGCCTCATCACCACATTCTCTGAAACTTGTTCCTGCTGCGAGATGTGGATATTTTCCCAAAGATTAAAAGCCGTTCAACAATTACGCTCTCGCTGTGTAGCGTCCTCCAAGTAGGCCAGAGTAGTCTCATAAGGCTGGTTGGATTTGTTGTACTGATATAGGGAACATACCATTTTTGAGATGATGGTTAGAATGGATCAATAGAATGGCCCTCCCTGTTCTTCATTCACAATTGGTGATTACATTAGTAAGCTTCTTTCGCTTCCCCTCGCTCATCAGCTCACCCCTTTTCCACATCATACTTCATATATTTCATCTGTTGTGTGTGTGTGAAATGAGTTTAGGTGTAGTTTAGGTTCAGTTTCAACTTGGGACTCCACTTTCAACTGTTGGAAGAAGGAACAGAGCAGGCCCTACTGTTGGGAGGAGGAGCAGAGAGCAGGCCCTACTGTTGGGAGGAGGAGCAGAGAGCAGGCCCTACTGTTGGGAGGAGGAGCAGAGAGCAGGCCCTACTGTTGGGAGGAGGAGCAGAGAGCAGGCCCTACTGTTGGGAGGAGGAGCAGAGAGCAGGCCCTACTGTTGGGAGGAGGAGCAGAGAGCAGGCCCTACTGTTGGGAGGAGGAGCAGAGAGCAGGCCCTACTGTTGGGAGGAGGAGCAGAGAGCAGGCCCTACTGTTGGGAGGAGGAGCAGAGAGCAGGCCCTACTGTTGGGAGGAGGAGCAGGCCCTACTGTTGGGAGGAGGAGCAGAGCAGGCCCTACTGTTGGGAGGAGGAGCAGAGAGCAGGCCCTACTGTTGGGAGGAGGAGCAGAGAGCAGGCCCTACTGTTGGGAGGAGGAGCAGAGAGCAGGCCCTACTGTTGGGAGGAGGAGCAGAGAGCAGGCCCTACTGTTGGGAGGAGGAGCAGAGAGCAGGCCCTACTGTTGGGAGGAGGAGCAGAGAGCAGGCCCTACTGTTGGGAGGAGGAGCAGAGAGCAGGCCCTACTGTTGGGAGGAGGAGCAGAGAGCAGGCCCTACTGTTGGGAGGAGGAGCAGAGAGCAGGCCCTACTGTTGGGAGGAGGAGCAGAGAGCAGGCCCTACTGTTGGGAGGAGGAGCAGAGAGCAGGCCCTACTGTTGGGAGGAGGAGCAGAGAGCAGGCCCTACTGTTGGGAGGAGGAGCAGAGAGCAGGCCCTACTGTTGGGTGGAGGAGCAGAGAGCAGGCCCTACTGTTGGGTGGAGGAGCAGAGAGCAGGCCCTACTGTTGGGAGGAGGAGCAGAGAGCAGGCCCTACTGTTGGGTGGAGGAGCAGAGAGCAGGCCCTACTGTTGGGAGGAGGAGCAGAGAGCAGGCCCTACTGTTGGGTGGAGGAGCAGAGAGCAGGCCCTACTGTTGGGAGGAGGAGCAGAGAGCAGGCCCTACTGTTGGGAGGAGGAGCAGAGCAGGGGGGAAACAACATTCCAAAAAATGACATGCCCTCCTATAACTGGTTATTACACCAGTTCTGTTTGTGATATTAAGATTCTAACAACGGCAGTGTGTTTTTAGACTTAGTTAGGAAAAGTCAAGGATGGAGTGGGCAAGAGTTAATGGCAGAGTAATAAAAACAAAAAAGATAATGAGCTGTCAAAATGACTGCTTTAGGGTTCTAGTGTTAAGAGCTATCGTTTTGTGTGGGTTAAGAGTTTTGACGTGTTGGTGGAGGGTCATCTCATAGCAGGATGGTATTAATAAGACCATTGGAATTTAGAAAAACCGTAATGTTTAACCATGAGCCATGGTAACACCTGTAGAAGTTTAGAGATTTTACCGCCTCCTTCGGTCTCTTTGTCTGTGTCCGTCTCTCTCCTCCCTCTCCCCGCACCCCCTCCCAGGGAGAACATATTGAAGACAGCGAAGGCTCTGGTGGAGGACACTAAGATGTTGGTGTCTGGAGCAGCGTCCAGTCAGGACAGACTGGCCCAAGCTGCCCAGTCCTCAGCTAAGACCATCACACAGCTCACTGACGTGGTCAAACTGGGTGCCGCCAGCATCGGCTCTGACGACCCAGAGACACAGGTGACCAATTATTTATTTTAGGTGACATCTTCTGTTCCCAAAACAGTCCTTAGTGGACAAAATTACTGTACCATTTTAGACTGTTTTTAATTAATAAAACATAGGCCTACTGCAACTTTCCTTTCTTCAAAGAGACTGCTATTAAAAGTAGGAAGTACTGTAGCTATTTAGGGGGACCTATTGATGTATCCAACCTGGGATGGACTCGACCCCAGATTGTGTCCTTAATTAGCTGATGATATGTGTGTGTTCTGTATAGGTGGTTCTGATCAACGCAGTGAAAGACGTGGCCAAGGCCCTGGCTGAGCTCATAGGAGCCACTAAGTGTGCTGCGGGCAAGGCTGCAGACGACCCGTCCATGTACCAGCTGAAGAGTGCTGCCAAGGTAGGAGACCCAGTGAGACCCATGGAGGACTCTAAGGCCGCTGTCTCTAACAGGCATTGTTGCATCATCATCCCTCCTGGCTGTAGCTTATTATACAGTTATTATACATCTTCTTGACAGAGTACTTTTTAGTCCAGCACTAGGCTTAATCTGTGTCCGGGCGACCGCCCAATTCTGTTTGAACTATGTCTAGTGCTCTGAAATAAAATATTGTACGATTAAATCTTGTAATCTACACCCAGTTGTCCCCCAGAAACATGGCAGAAGTGAACGGGATGCCTCCTCAGTCTGATATGTGCGTAAAGGGTGTTCTGGTGAGCGCTTCCAGTACACCAGATGAAGGCATGCTGTCGTTGTGTGCCATAGCAGCAGATTTCCTCCCCCTCCTTTAGGCCTAGCCATTAATCAACATCCCATCTTTCTCGCCATGCTCTAATCTCATCCAGCGCTAGTCAATGACCCAGCCAAGTGGAAAGGAAGCGAGATCTAAAATCACTGTTAGCCACTACCTACCTAGCGCATGTGGTGGAAATGTGATGGGCTGTGTCACAAATGGTATCCTATTCCCTATATAGTGCTCTACTTGGGGCCCTGGTTAAAAGTAGTGCACTATATAGGGAATAGGATGCCATTTGGGACGTAGTCATAGTAATCCAGGGAACTCCTTTTAACCTGCTTTTGGACCTTCTCCAAGCCCTGTGGCAGACAGACGGTAGATAACAGGTGGCTTATATTCACTTCAGCTCAAACTGCAGTGCTGTGGTTCATGTTGATAGCTGTTGTGCTCCCCGTCTTTCAGTTCCATATGGTGTTTACGTACATAATAATACCAAAAGCACACACAAACTGTCAACAGAAATAAAGGTTCATCTCTCCGCCCACCAAAGGCAAGATGTCTCTCTGATGCCCCCCAGTGCTGTCTCTCCCACTGACATCTTTGGACCTGTCTCCCCCATTGTCCCCCCTCTGGTAACCCACCAGGTGATGGTGACCAACGTGACGTCCCTGCTGAAGACGGTGAAGGCTGTGGAGGACGAGGCCACGCGGGGGACCAGGGCCCTGGAGGCCACCATTGAATGTATTAAACAGGAACTCACGGTAAGCAGTCATCTATAAAGTGATTTATTTAATCACTGACTTGATTAGGATGATGACAATGGACATGCTCTCTCATTTACGCTTTGTGACATAAACGTGTCCTCAAGCTAAGCTGGAAATGCTTTATTAGTTACATACTATAAATGCATTAACATATTGAATTATCAACCATAACGGTTTATATACTCGTCACTAGATGAGCTCTGAACTCTAGAACGGCCCAGGCCCTGTGTTTTCCCTGCTATCCTTATCTTTAGTAACTGACAGAGGACCACAGATCTCCATTAGTTTGTGGTTCCAGCTCTTAGCTTTATCAGTTTCCCCTCAGGACAGCCTCCTAGTGCAGCTACAACTAGAGCCTTGATCAAACACGGATATTACCATGGGATCAATAAGATCAACCAGAGTTAAAACTCAACAACCAGTGTTGCCACATTGGGACACATTAGTATGCCTGTTGTGTGTTAGGTCATTATAGGATATAGCCCTGTTAGGTGTTACTGCACACGGCTGTACAATTCAACATTACATGGAGAGCTGTTTGATATATTAAATCAGTGAGGTTTTTAAGAACATATTGAGTGTTGTGTTTCTTCAGGTGTTCCAGTCTAAAGACGTCCCGGAGAAGTCGACCACGCCTGAAGAGTTCATCCGCATGACCAAGGGCATCACCACGGCAACAGCCAAAGCAGTGGCGGCTGGGAACTCTGCACGACAGGAGGATGTGATCTCCACAGCTAACCTGAGTCGCAAGGCCATCTTCGACATGCTGACCACATGCAAGGTTCTGATCAATACTCCTTACTAGGGAAGATGCCCCCTACCTTCTGTCCCCTACCCTCCTATCCTGTATACTTAAACCCTGACCAGCACGGCCATTTTCAACATGCTGACTATATGAAAGGTTGTGATCATCCCTAGGCCCTAAAAGTTGTAGATGTTAGAGGAAGAACAGATATTGATATTACTCCTCATCTCATCCATACTGACCACCTGGAAAGTGGAACATCTGACTCCATACACTGTGTCTGTGTCCCTCAGCAAGCAGCTTACCACCAGGAGGTGAACAAGGACGTACGGAGCAGAGCGCTGCTCTACGGGACAGAGTGCACCACAGGTTACATTGACCTACTGGAGCATGTGCTACTGGTAGGTTGGGTGGGTGTGCCTGTGATAATAGTGATGATGGGGATGTTTTCCTGAACCACCTCTACTCTGTGTGTATCAACAGGTCCTCCAGGGGCCTACAGCAGAGCAGAAGCAGCAGCTGGTGTTCTACTCTAAACGTGTTGCTGGGGCTGTTACTGAACTCATCCAGACTGCTGAGGCCATGAAAGGTGAGAAGACACTTCACTGAACTACTGTACGCCTGGTTCATAATATGGGACAGTAATGATCATTTAGCAGATATACTGTATGTATCCAGAGTGTTCTATTAACAGTCTGTTCCTGCCTTCTTTGCCACAGATGGAGGTAAGTTAAGAATGTAACCAGTTGTGATTCAGGGCCGACCATTCCATTGAGATTCGTTGTTGAATTTTCCCTCTTTACAGGCCCGTTAGTCTAACAATATCCCCATCCATCCATCATGCTCTTCATTTTAGTTTCCATCTCACCATAAAGACATGGTGAAATGCTCATCACCATGTCCATTGCAGTGTGGATGCTCTTCATTTTAGCTTCCATCTCACCATAAAGACATGGTGAAATGCTCATCACCATGTCCATTGCAGTGTGGATGCTCTTCATTTGCGTATTTAATGTCACTGATAAGATAATTGCGATTCAATCTTAAACACACTTAATTTGCTGTGCATGCTGTGTCATGTGGCGTTTGTTCTGTCTCTGTGGTCTCCATATTGTGAGGTGTGCTCTGTTCATACACTGCTGTGTGTGTGGTAACTCACTGTGTGTGTGTTTTCAGGCACAGAGTGGGTGGACCCAGAGGACCCCACAGTGATAGCAGAGACAGAGCTGTTGGGGGCGGCAGCGTCCATCGAAGCAGCGGCTAAGAAACTGGAGCAGCTGAAACCCAGAGCCAAGCCCAAGGTAGGACACTACACCACCCACAACGCACCTCACAAGCCACATGGGTATTTTTAACCCCCAATTTCTACACTAATAACATAAATGGGATGCATAAGTTGCAGCAAGAATGACAATCCTGTCAGTAATTTTCTCTTGGTGCTTGTCTCTTTGATGGTGTTTGTCATTGTGTTTGGCTGTCTGTTTAGAGACAGTGTCTCATCAGTTTTGACACTAAGATTCTGTGGTGTTCAGTCGCCGTGAGTCAGTGTTCGATCCATAGGGTGATGCTCTATTCACTATTTGAATGTCTAATACTTGTATTGTCTCTCCTCACATACAGTGAAAGTAGTGGCAACCTCTGTCTCTGGATTTTTTCATGTTTGTACACCGTCTGTATGTACTTTGGTCTGTCTACCAGTCTATCAGTCTGTCTGTAGCTGATATCATGTACGTTGTTCAGGAGGAACCCCCTACTCTATTCTGACTTTGACCTTCTGCTCACCGCTCCCTCCTCTCTCCCTCCTTCACTCTTTTCCTCTTTCAATCCCTTTCCCCCTCCCCTTCCTGCTGTCTATGATTCTAACCCTTCTGTCCCTCCCTTTCTTCTCACTCACTCACTCCCTTTCTCGTGCTACATCTCTCTCTTTCTCCCTCTCTCTCTCTCCCTCCTCCTGTCCTGTAGTTCTAGTTGTAGCCCATCTGTCCCTATATACTGTTGAAGTACTCCTCTGGTCAGAGTATAAACCCTGGAAGCCTTCTCTGCAGGCCTCTGTCTGATATGTTTGATATATTAGGTTGTTATTCAATCCAACTATATATCAAACATATTTCTACAGTGTCCCGCCCTGTCTACAGACTGTGTGTGTGAGGGACTGGTCTAATCTTGGAATGACTTGGCATAGAATAGTTGTAAGTGTTTTGTGTTCTTATTTCGTTTAGTTTGCCCCAAAAACTGATGTCACTGAGAAGTTTCTGTAGTGCAGACAGTACGGATTTGTAAACAAATCTGTCAGTGAACTATTTGAAATTGAAAGACTTGAACAGCTATACTCTAAAACTCCAACATCAAAACCATTCCGTTTGCCATGTAATATGATTGCTGCCTATCTTTGTTTCTTCCTGTGAGACGTCTGAGTTGTAACTGTCTCGTCTCCCCTTCAGCAAGCGGATGAAACGCTGGACTTTGAGGAGCAGATCCTGGAAGCAGCTAAGTCCATCGCTGCAGCCACCAGTGCCCTGGTCAAGTCTGCTTCAGCTGCCCAGAGAGAGCTGGTGGCTCAGGGCAAGGTGGGCTCTATTCCAGCTAACGCAGTGGATGATGGTCAGTGGTCCCAGGGTCTCATCTCAGCGGTACGTACACACACACACAATCTAAATAAAGCCTCTAAATAACGTTTATCAATCCTTTTTTTGGAAGAGCTGGAATGAACACATCATTAATTCTAAGGGATTGCATCTTTGAAATGTATATGAAGCGTTCTCGCTGTGTTCTCTCCTACAGGCCAGGATGGTAGCAGCAGCCACCAGTAACCTGTGTGAGGCAGCTAATGCCTCGGTCCAGGGCCAAGCCAGTGAGGAGAAGCTGATCTCGTCGGCCAAGCAGGTGGCAGCCTCCACAGCCCAGCTCCTAGTGGCCTGTAAGGTTAAAGCTGACCAGGACTCTGAGGCCATGAGGAGACTACAGGTACTAGGATGATGAATAACAAATTGCCCCTTGCCTCCTAGGCACTCCTGTAGATCTTACACGCCTATCTAATTGTTTCAGATCTGGAGGGGTGCAGGGGGAGACGGGGCTCGGGGTCAATTTGGAATTCAGTGTAACCCCACAAACACACATCTTGTGATTAGCATTGTGTAATCGTTGTAACATGTTATGTGGTATGATATTGATGGACTGTCCTCCCAAAGGCTGCTGGTAATGCAGTAAAGAGGGCGTCGGACAACCTGGTCCGAGCGGCCCAGAAAGCAGCGTTCCACAAGGCAGACGATGACAACGTGGTGGTCAAGACCAAGTTTGTGGGAGGAATCGCTCAGGTGAGACTTCAGGACTCTGGCAGACTCCACAGTGACATGTAGACTGTTCAAACCAGATTTACTCTTGTCAAGCCTTTCAGTTCTGTAAGTGGACACATTAAGAACAACTCCAAGCATTTATCAGGAGCTGACAGCACTGTACAGTATGTTGTACAGGCTGGTTTGAATCAGGTGTTGTGTAGTAACTGGTGCCTGTTCTATCCTAGTGTTAATTAGCTAGATGTTGTGTAGTAACTGGTGCCTGTTCTATCCTAGTGTTAATTAGCTAGGTGTTGTGTACTAACTGGTGCCTGTTCTATTCTGTGTCCAGATCATAGCAGCCCAGGAGGAGATGCTGAGGAAGGAGAGAGAGCTGGAGGAGGCCAGGAAGAAGCTGGCTCAGATTAGACAGCAGCAGTACAAGTTCTTACCCAGTGAACTACGGGAGGACGAGAACTGAGCTATACCCTGCTGCTATTGCCGTGTGTGTGTTGAGTGCATTTGTACCTGTGCGTGTATATGTAGTATGTTACCACACACACGAGCGGTGGCCCAAATTGACTTTCTCAGTGTGCAACAAGGTTAAGTTGGCATTTTAGTGTGCCCACTCAACCAGTGGGGTCAAGCCCAGAATGGGACATGGAAAGCCACTGTCTACTACACCTGCAGGGGTCTTTAACTACCAGGAGTTGTCTCCTACCACTATGACATGACTTGGCTTGTAACGGTCTATTACCCTGCATTACCTGCCAGTTAACCTACACCGGAAAAAAGTATTCTGTAGAAGCAATGGATTTGTAACAGGTGAACAAGCTGAAAAATTTGCATCCTAAAAGTTTGAATGTCTTTCTCTATGGAGCTTTACATCTGATGTGATTAGATACCAGTGTTGACATTGAATCTCCAAACTAAGGGGATATTTCTAATGTTAGCATGGTGTTAACCTTTTGGCCGGACTTTCTTTCATAAAGGAAGAAGAGTGTGATATGTTAGGTGCATACAGTACATTAGGCATTTACACACACATTGCTATTAATTTCCTTTTTTATGAGACAAGTGAGAAATTATAGCATTTCGTAAATATTACTAGTGTTTGAAATTCCACACTTGGGTGATTTGACACTTATGTCACCTTGTGGTCTATATCTTTATATATATCTCCTTGTCAGACAGCAAGTAATTCAGACAGTTGAGGTATTTGGAGCATATTTAAGAATAGCTTATGGATCTTATTTCATGGAAGCATTTTTTGTCGCATTGACCGTTCGGCTTGCGTGGACACTTTTTAAAAATCCTTGTTTAGATGTGCTCTTGACACTGAAGATTGAAATGTACCTAGTGTTGATAAATGCTTAAATTTGCATCTAATTGCTAGAGAGTTTTTTTTATGACAACCTCTTATGATGCATTACAATCTAGTACTCTATTATTTCTGTGATTTGGGGGCGAAGTTACTACAGAATAACATTTTTAGCAAGTTAAGATACTCTTGACACTTACAGTAAGCTTAACTAGTCTCATCCCTTCCACTACTACAGATCTCCTAACCCTGCATAACCTGGACCGTGGACAGTCCGTTAACTGGCCTTCCCTCTACTATTCTCATTAGTTTACAGTTGATATTGAGCCATACAGCTGGAACTGATGTTCATCAAGCAATACTATGAAGGCGCTGTAGGGGGCAGTGTTGGTGTCCTCACAGCCTCCTGACATGCAATGTAATGAAGCGACCTCTTGCTTGATCTTTTCAAACCTCAAACACTACAAACACTGCACCTCTGAAAACCGTTCAGATACTGTAAGAAAAAATACTAATGTAGGAAACAACTGCTGGTCTTAAATGTATTACGATGTAAGTAGGAGTTTAAAAAAAACATCCAGGCAATCTGAAAAAAGATTCTCATTGATAAAGCGTGATTTCTCTACAACTCATAATGCAAACTGAAATGAATGGCTCTAATATTTTGACACCCCAGACCTTTTGAATGAATGTGAAGCGGTAAATCTTTGTTGACTATACACAATGCTTCTGATGGTTACCCCTGCCTGTTGGACCACTACAGTGGGTCACGTCCTGTTGTTGTTCACCTGTTGAATCCGTCTCACTCTTACTCTAATGGTGCTTTATGTAACTGTAGTGGGAAGTGCTACTATTGCAGTATATTTACCTTTTGTTTGCCAGGGTTGTGTTCATTATGCACCAAAAGGAGGAAAACGGAGGAGTGACTACCTAGAATTGTCCAATAGAACAACAAAAAAATCCTAATGAACACAACCCAGGTTTGGTTCTAGTGTTTGGTTTTACTAGTTTTATGACAGTCAGTGAGTGTCGGTTAGCAAACGAATCATTATTGTGAGGTAAAATTCTGCTCTTGCGTGTCACTCATATGCATGGCTTCTGGGTTCTATTATTTTCGGAACAGAAAATACATCTACACGACCTACTGATTGGTATTCTGAACTGCACATAAGAACAATAACCCCTAACAAACTGCAAACGGTCCATGTTAAACATGTTTTACTCCGGATTGATGTGTAACAGTAGGCTCTACAGTTCAAACGCTGGTACAGTTCTGTCAGACTTCACGCATCTGGTCTTTGTAGTATTATGTCATTAGTGCCTTAGTTTCTAGCTCATACAGCATCTGGTCTGCTTGTGACAATTTATCTAGCTGGATAAAGGAGTGTGGTCAGTATCAATGAGTAGGGCCTTGAGTTGTTCCTGTCATAGCCTATTACCAATACTTTTAGGTCCCATAGAGATGAAAAACATGGCCTCACAGGTACTACTGCGTTGTCCTATAAACTGTACCTCTGTCCCCATCTTTCTGCCTGATGCACCCATGGCCTTGAGGGCAGAGACGAATGTGTCGCTGTGTAAAAAGTACCATTGGTATATGTATACGATATATATGAGGACAACACATTTTTGTACTGCATTCCATGGGCATGTACCAAGATGCTTCTGAACTCTATGTATGGCAGAATGGAGTCTGTCGCTCGGTTATTGTATGTTACAAGTAAATCACAGGATCAACACACTCCGGACAATAGGTCTGTACTCTGCTGTCTCACAAAAGTTTTATGGATTGATTTTCTTTTTTCTTTCTCTTTTAAGCCACGAGGAATAGTTTTTTTTAAGGATAAATGTGATAAGGATATTAAGATGTATAGCTGTCACTGTTAATGTAGTGTGACACATTTCAATGGTAGGGAGAAACTGTTCATACCTGTGTTTGTCCCATAATGAATTCAATGATAATTTAAGTGTAGTTCTACAAGAAAGATAGATATGAAGTGACAATGACCTACAGTATGGAAACTATTTATCTGGCCACAAGAAAACAACATATTTTTTGTATTCACTGAAAATAAAGGGTTTCAAAGTAATCTGGCCTGCAGAATTGTGTTTTTACCTTTTTTATTGTCTTGTTGAATACAGGAGTGTGATCATGAATGGACAGGCTAACATTGTGTCTGATTCCAGCAGCCTTCTCCTAGACTAATCTATATTCTCAGGTTCAGGCAGGCTGGAAATCAAGTCACAGATGACGGAGAAGTTGTTGTTTAAAGATGAGGTGAAAGCCTGTGACAGACTACTGGCATGTATACTGTAGTAACGCTTTAATAATCACAAATCCTAGCATCACATCCTGCACATAGAAACATGCACTACTAGCGCAATAACAGAACATGATCCTGTGGTTTGAATAGACTTACTGCTCTAGAGGTGACTTTTTCAGGCAGGGTCCCTTTAAGCAGCTCCTCTGTCAGTGAAGGTAGATGGTATTTCTGAGTCAGCAGTGAGCCTTGTGCTATATTTAGCTGGTGTTGGTTAGAGCTGAGACGGGTACTAATTCTGGCCCGCTCTAAAATCTGAGGAGGGAGGTGATTTGTAAATTACACTGGCACAGCTGCTCCCTCCTGCAGGATAATACCCAGAATTCTTGGCAGGAAGGGTGAATCTCAATACTATAATCGGTGATCTCAAGGTGCTGGACAGGTGAAAGCAAAATGGCACCCCTCCGATCCTTTTAAATCAGTGAAGTAGGACAATCTACTGGTTTACAATTGGAATTGTGCAGCCCCATAAAATAGCCTACAAGCTTTATATGGTCAAGTCTCGCCTTGTTGACATGTGAGAAGCCTGGGCTGTATGTGGTTCAATGTGTTCCCTTCAATCAGTTTTGAAAGGAAACTTCTTTGTTAGAACGTATTGGGAAGTAAAAGTCAAGAGTGTAGGTACTTTTTTTGAAGAGTATAGTGCCACATGTCATCACAATAAAACTTCCTGAATCAGCTGTTGTCTGAGGCAAGCTGACTCTTAGAATCCTCCCACCCTCCAACCCCAACTCTTTGGCATACATGCTGCCACAGAGGGAAAATAAGACTGCAATGATGTAACCTTCCCAGGCCAGCTGCAGTCAACCTTTTGAATGCTGCACCCAGAGCTACACATAGACGTCACACATGGATGTTATCTGTGGGTGGGTGACCTCAGAGGTAGCAAGGTTGTGCTCTGCCCAAACCACATTGTATATGAGATGGGTAGATGTTGTCAAGCAATCGTTTAGCGTGTCGGTCTGTCTTTCGAAGTACCCACATGGTGTGACAGAATGAACAGGAATTGTTCAAATAGTCTTGACATTGTGAAGATAATCTGCCTTTCTCAAAGTTCTTAAACTACAGTGAAATGCGGGGGTTAGAAGAAAACCCCTCTGCACCCATGTGTTACAATACAGGCGCATATGGAAGCCTTTGGAGGGAATACAATTTAGCTATTGATCCCATTGTGGAATTGTACTACTCTGAGAATGTAGACAATGTCTACTGCATTTCAAGCCCCTTTTCACCTGACCTATTGTGCTAAGATGTTTTATCAAAATACCTGAAAGTCCTGGTTAATGAAGAGGACTGCCAGAGGTCTGTAGGGTTCACATAGTTATTACCAGAGACCATTACACTGACACTCTCACCCACGACCGCGGTACAACCGACCGCATTACAGGACCACATACTTCCCACCAGCCTGAGAATTCTGGGAATACTCTACTCACCACAGTGCTGTTGCCAGACCAGTGGTGTTGGATTGAGGGGTATACTGTTATGATGGGCTTAGAGGCATCAAGGAAGCACATGTATTACATGACTGACAGAGAGATACAGTTAGTTTTATGCTATCCCAAGTTCCCAGTAATGGAGGGCCGTAGAATCATAGGGTCAGATACTTCAGTGCCCTCTAAGTATTTTTATGAGACTGAATACCTGAAATACGAAGCGAGGCATGGGCATGAAATTCCACTGTAGTAAAAGGGTTTATCACTTCCCCAGTAAGAATACCTAAATAGAAATTACACTGTTAAGTTAACTCTGTGTAAATTTAATTCCATGTACTTTGTTTTGGCCCAGCCTTGTCCCTGAGCTATCTTGGCTAGACTTTTTAAAGCATTATGATGAGTTGGCCAGGTACTGTGTTTGTGTATCTGTGTCTAGTATCTGTCTCCATTAGCCCCAAATGTCCTGGGATAGCATGGCTTCTGCTCTGAGCCTCTCTGATCTCTGTATGAGCGGTCTATGTGGTCTTTGATCTGTGTGGATGAGCGGCATGCTGTGCCTGGCAGCAGTTGGACAGAACCCAGGCTAACAAGAGAATGACAGCTGCCTGTCTAGTGCCTGCCATAAAATGAGATGGGCAGACACCCCAGGGAGATCACTGCAAACTATTCATATAATGCTTTAGTCTGCTTCAAAGTACATACAGTGCCTTCAGAAAGTATTCATACCCCTTGACTTATTCCACATTTTGTTATGTTAGTCTTATTTTCTAAATGGATTTATTTTCTCACTCATCTATACACAATACCCCATAATGGCAAAGTGAAAACATGTTTTTAGAAATTATTATTAACATTTATTGAAAATGAAATTAAAGTATTCACATCACTCAGTCAATACTTTGTAGAAGCACCTTTGGCAGTGATTACAGCTGTGAGTCCTTCTGGGTAAGTCTCTAAGAGCTTTCCACACCTGGATTGTGCAACATTTGCACATTATTCTTTAAAAAATTCTAGGATTCCGCTAGGATTTTTCCTCTAGGATTTGTCTTGTGCTTAGCTCCATTCTGTTACTTTTTTATCCTGAAAAACTCCCCAGTCGTTAAAGATTACAAGCATGCCCATAACATGATGCAGCCGCCACTACGTTTGAAAATATAGAGAGTGGTACTCAGTAATGTGTTGTATTGGATTTGCACCAAACAACACATTTACATTTAAGTAATTTAGCAGACGCTCTTATCCAGAGCGACTTACAAATTGGTGCATTCACCTTATGATATCCAGTGGAACAACCACTTTACAATAGTGCATCTAAATCTTTTAGGGGGGGGGGGGGGGGTTAGAAGGATTACTTTATCCTATCCTAGGTATTCCTTAAAGAGGTGGGGTTTCAGGTGACTCCGGAAGGTGGTGATTGACTCCGCTGTCCTGGCGTTGTGAGGGAGCTTGTTCCACCATAGGGGTGCCAAAGCAGCGAACAGTTTTGACTGGGCTGAGCGGGAACTGTGCTTCCTCAGAGGTACTTTGTATTCAGGACAAAAAGTTAATTGCTTTGCCACATTTTTGCAGTATTACTTTAGTGCCTTGTTGCAAACGGATATTTTTGGGAGTAACTACAATGATATTGATCCATCCTTGAGCGGTTTCCTTCCTCTCCGGCAACTGAGTTAGATAGGAAGTCTGTACCCCCCCACCCCAGCGTGTTGATATCCTTCGCATCCATAGCCAGAAAGATTTTGCAGTGCATGGTGATCGAACAGGTTTCCAGTTATATTCATCAGCGGTATAGGATACTCTGTGGATACAAGAATATATATTATACAGTTGATTAACAAAACAAGCACATGAAAGTATTCATATCTTGGTTTTGTGGTAAATGTGAATAAAAAACTGTTCACTTTTGACAACGGTTTTTGTACACATACAGTTGATGTCAGAAGATTACATACACTTAGGTTGGAGTCATTAAAACTTGTTTTTCAACCACTCCACAAATTTCTTGTTAACAAACTATAGTTTTGGCAAGTTGGTTAGGACATCTACTTTGTGCATGAGACAAGTAATTTTTCCAACAATTATTTACAGACAGATTATTTCACTTATAATTCACTGTATGTGTACCTGTGGATGTATTTCAAGGCCTACCTTCAAACTCAGTGTCTTTTTGCTTGACATCATGGGAAAATCAAAAGAAATCAGCCAAGACCTCAGAAAAAAAATTGGAGACCTCCACAAGTCTGGTTCATCCTTGGGAGCAATTTCCAAATGCCTGAAGGTACCACGTTCATCTATACAAACAATAGTACGCAAGTATAAACACCATGGGACCACGTAGCCGTCATACCGCTCAGAAAGGAGATGCGTTCTGTCTCCTAGAGATGAACGTACTTTCGTGCGAAAAGTGCAAATCAATCCCAGAACAACAGCAAAGGACCTTATGAAGATACTGGAGGAAACAGGTACAAAAGTATCTCTATCCACAGTAAAACGAGTCCTGTATCGACATAACCTGAAAGGCCGCTCAGCAAGGAAGAAGCCACCGCTCCAAAACCGACATTAAAAAAGCCAGACTACGATTTGCAACTGCACATGGGGACAAAGATTGTACTTTTTGGAGAAATGTCCTCTGGTCTGATGAAACAAAAATAGAACTGTTTTGGCCATAATGACCATCGTTATGTTTGAAGAAAAAGGGGGATGCTTGCAAGCCAAAGAACACCATCCCAACCGTGAAGCATGGGGGTGGCAGCATCATGTTGTGGCGGTGCTTTGCTGCAGGAGGGACTGGTGCACTTCACAAAATAGATGGCATCACGAGGGAGGAAAATTAGGTGGATATATTGAAGGAACATCTCAAGACATCAGTCAGGAAGTTACAGCTTGGTCGCAAATGGGTCTTCCAAATGGACAATGACCCCAAACATACTTTCAAAGTTGTGGCAAAATGGCTTAAGGACAATAAAGTAAAGGTATTGGAGTGGCCATCACAAAGCCCTGACCTCAATCGTATAGAGAATTTGTGGGCAGATCTGAAAAAGCGTGTGCGAGCAGGGAGGTCTACAAACCTGACTCCGTTTCACCAGTTCTGTCAGGAGGAATGGGCCAAAATTCAGCCAACTTATTGTGGGAATGTTACGTCCTGACCAGTAAAGGGGTCATTTGTAATTGTAGTATGGTCAGGGCGTGGCAGGGGGTGTTTGTTTTGTGTGTTTTAGGGTTCTAGGGGTTTTTGGTTCTAGTTCTATGTTTCTTTTTCTATGTGTGGCCAAGTATGGCTTCCAATCAGAGGCAGGTGTCTTTCGTTGTCTCTGATTGGAAGCCATACTTGGGCAGCCTGTTTTTCCTGTGTCTTTGTGGGTGGTTATTTTCTGTATAGCCTGTGTGCCTTATGGAGCTGTATTGTCGGTTTGTTATTTTTGTTTAAGTGTTCACTTTATTTAAATAATAAAAGAAGATGAGCACTTTACCCGCTGCGTTTTGGTCCCCCTTCATCGACGCTTGTGACAGGGAAGCTTGTGGAAGGCTACCCGAAACATTTGACCCAAGTTAAACAATTTAAAGGCAATGCTACCAAATACTAATTGAGTGTATGCAAACTTCTGACCCACTGGGAATGTGATGAAAGAAATAAAAGATGAAATCAATCATTCTCTCTTCTATTATTCTGACATTTCACATTCTTAAAATAAAGTGGTGATCCTAACTGACCTAGGTCAGGGACTTTTTACTCAAATTAAATGTCAGGAATTGTGAAAAACTGAGTTTAAATGTATTTGGCTAAGGTGTATGTAAACTTCCGACATCAACTGTATTTGTAGATATCCACATAATCTAAGTCAGAACCGTCCAGAGTAGTGATGCTAGTCGGGCGGGAGGGTGCGGGCAGCAATCGGTTGAAGAGCATGCACATAGTTTTACTTGCATTTAAAAGCAGTTGGAGGCCTTGGAAGGAGTATTGTATGGCGTTGAAGCTCGTTTGGAGGTTTGTTAGCACAGTGTCCAAAGAAGGGCCGGATGTATACAGAAAGGTGTCGTCTGGGTAGAGGTGGATCAGAGAATCACCAGCAGCAAGAGCGACATCATTGATATATACAGAGAAAAGAGTCGGCTCGAGAATTGAACCCTGTGGCACCCCCATAAAGACTGACAGAGGTCCGAACAACAGGCCCTCAGATTTGACACACTGAACTCTTTCTGAGAAGTAGTTGGCGAGGCAGTCATTTGAGAAGCTAAGGCTATTGAGTCTGCCGATAAGAATATGGTGATTGACAGAGTCGAAAGCCTTGGCCAGGTCGATGAAGATGGCTGCACAGTACTGTCTTTTATCGATGGCGGTCATGATATCGTTTAGGACATTGAGCGTGGCTGAGGTGCACCCATGACCAGCTCTGAAACCAGATTGCATAGTGGAGAAGGTACGGTGGGAAGGTACGGTGGGCCTACATGTGATCTGCATAACATTCATACGACAAACCAATACCAATTGTACATACCTTTATGTGCCTCCTTGTCAGTATGCCTGCAGACACAGACACACACAAATAAGTTGTCAGTTCAGGCATCTGCGCCCAATGCAGCTATAGCCTTCAACATATTCTTACCTCTTTGTTGACTGACATCCACTGAATTGTCCATTTTCTGTTTTAGAAATAATTTTCAAATTGAGAAAGTGCCAAGCAGAGCCATTTGCACAAATATGAAAAGATAGTATCACCATAAAACAATATCATTTTAGATCATACAAGGGAGAAATCTTAAATTGAGGAGATCTTACAAATGTTTAAGTGCCTGCACCTGCTGTTTTCTCAAATTAAAATCCAAATGTTTCATTTGGGCAGTTAGGCACCTGCAAGAACCCCCAAGAACTAAGGAGGTTCCTTGATGAACCCCACCTCCTATGGGGTTGTTGGAAGTAACTTTTGGGGGCATTTTTCAGTGCCAATATCCCTAAGGTTCTTCAAAGAACTTTGAGGATCTTAGAAGAACCCTTGTTGAAGCCCTATGTACAGTATGTAACAGGTGAAACTTGTGCAAACAAGATGCTCCTAAAAATACCCCTCAAGAAAACATGGGTGGAACAGAGAGGACAAGAAGAAGAGGTTGTTTGAGTAGATGTCGGTGAGCCAACCCATAAGGATATGGTGATATAAAGACGTCATTGTTTGTGTTGTTGTTCTGTTCTTCTCCTTTATGGGGTATAGGGCTACAAGAGCAGTAGCTTTCACACACATATCACCTAAAGTTTAAACCAATGTTCTGTACGTATGAGTACTGT
This sequence comes from Salmo salar, assembly GCF_965601325.2. Classification (NCBI taxonomy): domain Eukaryota; kingdom Metazoa; phylum Chordata; class Actinopteri; order Salmoniformes; family Salmonidae; genus Salmo; species Salmo salar. The sequence continues at coordinate 31,677,851 of NC_138301.1, forward strand.
AAAGTAAAATGTACTATAAATGTAAGTACTAGACATAATTTTTTCATTATCTTCCCCATAAAGATATATCCTAGAAATGATTTAGGTAAAAGTGAACTTGAGGGTACAGTGAGGAAAAAAAGTATTTGATCCCCTGCTGATTTTGTACGTTTGCCCACTGACAAAGAAATGATCAGTCTATAATTTTAATGGTAGGTTTATTTGAACAGTGAGAGACAGAATAACAACAAAAATATCCAGAAAAACGCATGTCAGAAATGTTAGAAATGGATTTGCATTTTAATGAGGGATATAAGTATTTGACCCCCTCTCAATCAGAAAGATTTCTGGCTCCCAGGTGTCTTTTATACAGGTAACGAGCTGAGATTAGGAGCACACTCTTAAAGGGAGTGCTCCTAATCTCAGTTTGTTACCTGTATAAAAGACACCTGTCCACAGAAGCAATCAATCAATCAGATTCCAAACTCTCCACCATGGCCAAGACCAAAGAGCTCTCCAAGGATGTCAGGGACAAGATTGTAGACCTACACAAGGCTGGAATGGGCTACAAGACTATCGCCAAGCAGCTTGGTGAGAAGGTGACAACAGTTGGTGCGATTATTCGCAAATGGAAGAAACACAAAAGAACTGTCAATCTCCCTCGGCCTGGGGCTCCATGCAAGATCTCACCTCGTGGAGTTGCAATGATCATGAGAACGGTGAGGAATCAGCCCAGAACTACACAGGAGGATCTTGTCAATGATCTCAAAGCAGCTGGGACCATAGTCACCAAGAAAACAATTGGTAACACACTACTCCGTGATGGACTGAAATCCTGAGGCACCCGCAAGGTCCCCCTGCTCAAGAAAGCACATATACATGCCCGTCTGAAGTTTGCCAATGAACATCTGAATGATTCAGAGGACAACTGGGTGAAAGTGTTGTGGTCAGATGAGACAAATGTAGCTCTTTTGCATCAACTCAACTCGCCGTGTTTGGAGGAGGAGGAATGCTGCCTATGACCCCAAGAACACCATCCCCACTGTCAAACATGGAGGTGGAAACATTATGCTTTGGGGGTGTTTTTCTGCTAAGGGGACAGGACAACTTCACCGCATCAAAGGGACGATGGACGGGGCCATGTTCCGTCAAATCTTGGGTGAGAACCTCCTTCCACCAGCCAGGGCATTGAAAATGGGTCGTGGATGGGTATTCCAGCATGACAATGACCCAAAACACACGGCCAAGGCAACAAAGGAGTGGCTCAAGAAGAAGCACATTAAGGTCCTGGAGTGGCCTAGCCAGTCTCCAGACCTTAATCCCATAGAAAATCTGTGGAGGGAGCTGAAGGTTCGAGTTGCCAAACGTCAGCCTCGAAACCTTAATGACTTGGAGAAGATCTGCAAAGAGGAGTGAGACAAAATCCCTCCTGAGATGTGAGCAAACCTGGTGGCCAACTACAAGAAACGTCTGCCCTCTGTGATTGCCAACAAGGGTTTTGCCACCAAGTACTAAGTCATGTTTTGCAGAGGGGTCAAATACTTATTTCCCTCGTTAAAATGCAAATCATTTTATAACATTTATGACATGCGTTTTAATTGATTTTTTTTGTTATTCTTTCTGTCTCTCACTGTTCAAATAAACCTACAATTAAAATTATTGACTGATCATTTCTTTGTCAGTGGGCAAACATACAAAATCAGCAGGGGATCAAATCCTTTTCCCCTCACTGCAGATGTCCATACCATGCAGCCAATCACAGTGTGTTTGGACAGGTCTCTGGTTCCTCCTCCACTGTCCATGTGTGACAGCTGTGACTGAATCCCCTGGACCTGTGAACTGTCACAGAGGAAGAGGGGGATTGCTGAAATGCCAAAGCACTCGTTTCTTACCCTGTGGCCATTTTGAATGAAATCCAATGCACTTATAAGCTCGGTGATATGCCACTGTTGAATATAACACTATCTGATGCCCCTCTTCAGATTGTGAACACTATCTTGAGGGACTTGTTGATGTGCTCCTCTCCTTTCTACTGTGTGGTATCACTGACAGAATAAGAATAATACTATTAATATGACACCCCTCCCAGGGACAATCCCTTTTAAACAGACTAAATTTGTCTGCTTTAATAACTGCTTATTTTGTCTTTGGAGATCAGAGTTACATGACCACATCTCTCAGGTGTTATGATTCATAGTGGAGACACAATTAATAATCAAGAGGGGTCAATGGCTAAACTAAGTGTGGGCGACACAATTATTTTAAACATGAATTTGGTTGGAGGAATGGTAACTTAAACAACGAATACTATGCCATTATTTATTCCTATAAATATTACTCTATCAAGCCTTCTTTGAACTGCTGTGTTGAGCAAATATAAGTTATCCTACCAGAATGAAATGAGCAATTCCAGTCAAAGATCATGTTTTTGTTGTCCACCTTCACTTCCTTGTGCATAAACTGACCCCCACTCCCCAAACTAACTTCCTTGGCTGTAGCCTACGTCTCAGAACAGTGTTTGAAAAAGGAACAGACGACTTTGAGGGGGTGCCACTTTCTCGCCCATAACCCATATATAGTCTTATCAACAGTACAATGTATTGGATCAGCGAATCGCTGAGGAGAGCCATAAAAAAGGCAGGACCCGCGGAAGAGAGCAGCTGCCGTCGTTTTCCCAAAAAGTATTTGGTATCCATGGGGATCCAGTAACTCCTCTGCTATAGTACATATTTGACAAGCTACAGTCGGCTCGAGCTTGCACTCCAGCTTCACGTACAGTGTGGTTCAGACGCGCGGAGCTTCTCAGCGTTTTACTCAAAGTTTGGTTTTTGTCAGTTGGTGAGGCCACCCCAACAACACAGCAGTCATGGACGCCATCAAGAAGAAGATGCAGATGCTTAAGCTAGACAAGGAGAATGCCTTGGACAGAGCTGAGGGAGCTGAGGGAGACAAAAAGGCAGCGGAGGACAAGAGCAAACAGGTTGGCATCCATAGAGAAATCGGGTTCTGTCTTATTGCGCACGGGTGCCTTTGACACCGTGCGTCAAATGTTTGGGCACGGAGTGCTTTGGAGCGTTCTCTCTCTCGATATGGATTAAATTAAGTCTCAGAGGATCAGTATTGATTGTTGTATTTAATCATATTTGGAATATATTTGTTTTGGGGGCGTGACAATATTTTATTATTAGACTCCAGGAAGTTTTAGAAAATATTTATTGTTGGATCGATTCATTTATACTGCATTATGCAGGATTAAGCCTACTATAAAGTAATATTCTTTGATCAAAATAGCGTAGTCTATTGATTAAAGTATGCCGCTCTAGTTTTGTGAGTGGATTGAATAAATGAAATGTACATACAAAGACAAAGACGACATCATGACGCATTTGTAAGTGTTTGACTTTTTTCCATGACTCTTGGCTTTTGTTTTCTTCCCTTTTTTGTCTGTTTCTGGCTTTGTCCACGCTGCTTATGACACACCCCAATTGACTGATGATATTCTCCACCAACTGTCAGCTTGAGGATGACCTGGTAGCGCTGCAGAAGAAGCTGAAGGGAACAGAGGATGAGTTGGACAAGTACTCTGAGTCTCTTAAGGATGCCCAGGAGAAACTTGAACTCGCTGAGAAGAAAGCCACAGACGTAAATTTGAAGAGGCGCGGTGGCATAAACCTGTCCGAAGTGTTAGAGTGGATTCAGGGGGACCACGAACAGTCTGCTAACATTGAACATTTTTCATTCTAGACCTAGTCATCATACATGTACATATAAGTTAAGACAATTTTATTGTTTCAGTTTGGAATAGCCTACATAATTGTTTATGGTTAATACCTGCGTCTTCATTAGGCTCGACCATTGGCCTGCATTGCGCAATATTCCACATGTGTTCATTGAAACCGAATAAGACTGAGTAGACCAACTGTAGGCCTAACAAATGTGCCTTGTGTGCCACCCTCCTCGAAGATGCAAGCAGAAGGTTAAATTTAGCTGGCCAGGTTTAAGCAGTGTAAGGCCAGGTTTAAGCAGTGTAAGGCCAGGTTTAAGCAGTGTAAGGCCAGGTTTAAGCAGTGTAAGGCCAGGTTTAAGCAGTGTACCCTGTGCACCCCGCAACCTGTTGGGTTAAAATGGGGGCCCGTTTAGAATTTCAGTTAAAAGTTTGGTGGAAGTTTTTGAATATTTGAAATACCTTTAATTTAGATTTGTAGGTGTCATACATTATATTCCACTCGTCAAATTAAAACGTTTAATTCTGAGAATGTTGTAGGGGACGTCAATAATTAAACGTTTGTTCTTATAGGAAACATGCATCTTATTGTGTCAGTTTAGAAAGAACACCAAATTATGATAGTAATTATAGTAAAAAAAACATTAAATAAAAATGGTACCAAAAATATTTATACTTTAAGTAGCCTATAGATTTATTATGAATTGGAATAATCATGTTACTTTTGTCCTTATGTAATCGATTTTTATTTTTAAATACAATTAATATCTTTAAATACATTTGAAACGTTTTATTATAGGTTAAATCCCCCCATAATAAATGAATATCCCAGATATGATGCGCAATCACGGCACCACTAGCATGAGCCTGTAGGAGGGAAGGGGGTTGGGGAGGCTCTGAGCAGAGTGCCCATTATAGGCTAATGGCCAATAAGTCATTATGACATAATCATATTATCTCACTATAATACAATAAATAAAAACCTCTTTAACAAAATCTTTCTGGATATTTTGAGGCAATTTTGCGCAATGTATGACATGTGTTACTTCCGGTGTCATTTAGCGCAAGTCCCAGCCTCCCCAGTAGCTGTTGGAAAAAACCACAGAGACGTGAGCAGATTTTCTCATCCCGGCATCGTTGCGCGTTTCTGTCCCGAGAACCGTTAGAAAAAGGCGTAGGCAATAGAAAATAGGCAGTTAACAAGCGAAATGACAGGGCTAACGTCGTTGGAAGCTGTAAAAAGGAAAATTAAAGCATTACAAGAGCAGGCTGATGGTGCAGAAGAGTCGGCAGAGAGGCGGCAGAAGGAACTGGGTCTGGAGAGGGATGCGAGAGAATCCGTAAGCCCTGGCTAATAATTTAAGACAATTAGTCTGCAGCCTGCCTGACGACAGTATTAGTATAAATCTGATCAACACGCTTGGTAGAACGATAGACAGAATATAGATGATTTTACGGTACAAAAAAAAACTATATTTTGTCTGTCTTGTGATGTACTAAAAGGATGGAGAAATGGGACAGTGAGAATCGATTTAATGGTAAAACGTGCCAGGCAGGAAGACTCCAAAATAAACACATTAGCCTAGACTGCTGCAGTTTCAGCATGCTCCAGTCGATCATATACTATCATCCTACACCTCCTGTAGCTACATACATTTACATAATTGTCAGCTTATTATGTTTATATTGGTCACTGCCTTTCCAAACATACCAATTAGGCCTATTTATATGTATATTTTATACAATCTTGTCTAAAGAATGTTATATATAATGCTGGAGATTAGCATGAAATTACAGGGGCTCTCGAGTGGTGCAGCGGTCTAAGGCACTGCATCTCAGTGTTAGAGGGGTCACTACAGACCCTGGTTCCATTCCAGGCTGTATCACAACTGGCCGTGATTGGGAGTCCCATAGGGTGGCGCACAATTGGCCCAGCGCCGTCCGGGTTAGAGTTTGGCAGGTGTAGGTCATCATTGTAAATAAGAATTTGTTCTTAACTGACTTGCCTAGTTAAAGGTTAAATAAATAAAATATCAAATCAAATTTATTTGTCACATATACATGGTTAGCAGGTGTTAATGCAAGTGTAGCGAAATGCTTGTGCTTCTAGTTCCGACCATGCAGTAATATCTAACAAGTAATTGAACCTAACAATTTCACAACTACTACCTTATACACACAAGTGTAAAGGAATGAATAATAATATGTACATAAAAATATATAAATGAGTGATGGCCAAACGGCATAGGCAAGATGCAGTTGATGGTATAGAGTACAGTATATACATATGAGATGAGTAATGCAGGGTATGTAAACATTAAATAGTGTGGTCTGGGCCCTTATGCCTTTCTCACACATTTAAACCTTAATCCCCTATAGTGTTAAGAAGCCCCCCACAGAGGTGTCCAAATGTGACCCCCAACCTCCTCCATTACACTACACATCTCTCCAGATACTGTATTATGGAAGAAAGTGTGACTGTCTGAGTGTGCATCAGGTTGACATTGTGGTTTCTCCATGTTGTGCTCTCTTAGGCCGAGGCTGATGTAGCTTCCCTGAACAGACGTATCCAACTGGTTGAGGAGGAGTTGGATCGTGCTCAGGAGCGTCTGGCCACAGCTCTGACCAAGCTGGAGGAGGCTGAGAAAGCTGCTGATGAGAGTGAGAGGTGAGCAGCAGCACTCAGACTCCGACTCTGTATCATACACTACACTCTTAGACAAAAAAGGTGCTATCTAGAACCAAAAATGGTTCTTTCGGCTGTCACCATAGGAGAAGCGTGTGAAGAACCACTTTTGTTTATGGGTAGAACCCTTTTGGGTTTCATGTAGAACCTTTTCCACAGAGGCCTCGTCATGGAACCCAAAAGAGTTCTACATGGAGCCTAAAAGGGTTTTACCAGGAGTTAAAAAGGATTCTCCTATGGGGACAGCCGCAGAACCCTTTTGGAACCATTTCTTCTAGGAGTATAGACACAGCCATCATCAGACCCATCAGTCTGTCTCAAACACAGTCATCAACACCAAACCCATATAGATGACATCAATCCACATGACCACAGTAATAATATTATCATTTCACTCTTAAAAGTGTTCAGTAAAGGATGCGTTAGAAAGGTATTGTATAGTTTCAGCCAGTAGTTTTAGAAGAAGCCATGCCGAGCCAAAATGGGTCACCGAAAATTTTGCACAATTGTGTACAACGACATCCATTTCTTATGATATGTTACATCCTGCATTTTTTTTTTACAATATTCTGCAATTCTTATGATACAGTATGTTATGAATTCCAATAAGTACAATATGTGACAAATTTGTAAGTGCTTAAGATCATGTTCAATCTCTTTAACTAGCACACTTATTGAGAAGAGTTCATGTAAAATATACATAAGCACACTGTACCAGATTTATTGTGTTACAATAGCCAAGTGCCAAATGTAGTTATGGCCCCCACAGTGTGTGGACTGTTGGGCTGCAGATTAATGTCCTCCTATTCCTTTTTAGTTTATCAACATTTTATTTATTTAAAGAAAAAGACAACATGCAATGTCCTCCTATCCCTGACATATGTTCCCCCCGTTTATTCCGTCCTCCAGAGGCATGAAGGTGATTGAAAACAGAGCATCGAAGGATGAGGAGAAGATGGAGCTGCAGGAGATCCAGCTGAAGGAGGCCAAGCACATCGCTGAGGAGGCTGACAGGAAATACGAGGAGGTGAGTTTCCTAGCCTTCCTTAGGCTGATACTTTATTATATACAGTGCCTTCGGAAAGCATTCAGACCCATTGACTTTTTCCTCATTTTGTTACATTACAGCCTTATTCTAAAATGGATTAAATAAAAATAATTCCTCATCCATCTACACACAATACCTCACAATGACAAAACGAAAACAGGTTTTAATTTTTTTTCTCCAATTTATTAAAGAGAAAAAACAGAAATACCTTATGTACACAAGTATTCAGACCCTTTGCTATGAGACTCGAAATTGAACTCAGGTGCATCCTGTTTCCATTGATCATCCTTGATGTTTCTATAACTTGATTGGAGTCACCTGTGGTAAATTCAATTGATTGGACATGATTTGGAAAGGCACACACCTGTCTATATAAGGTCCCACAGTGCATGTCAGAGCAAAAACCAAGCCATGAGGTCGAAGGAATTGTCTGTAGAGCTCCGAGACAGGATTGTGTCGAGGCACAGATCTGGGGAAGGGTACCAAAAAAATGTCTGCATTATTGACGGTCCCCAAGAACACCGTGGTTTCCATCATTCTTAATGGAGGAAGTTTGGAACCACCAAGACTCTTCCTAGAGCTGGCCACCCGGCAAAACTCAGCAATCGTGGGAGAAGGGCCTTGGTCAGGGAGGTGACCAAGAACTCGATGGTCACTCCGACAGAGCTCCAGAGTTCCTCTGTGGAGATGGGAGAAACTTCCAGAAGGACAACCATCTCTGCGCACTCCACCAATCAGGACTTTATGGTAGAGTGGCCAGATGGAAGCCACTCCTCAGTAAAAGGCACATGACAGCCCACTTGGAGTTGCCAAAAGGCACCAAAAGAGTCAGACCATGAGAAACAAGATTCTCTGGTCTGATGAAACCAAGATTGAACTCTTTGGCCTGAATGCCAAGTGTCACATCTGGAGGAAACCTGGCACCATGGTGGTGGCAGCATCATGTTGTGGGGATGTTTTTCAGCGACAGGGACTGGGAGACTAGTCAGGATCGAGGGAAAGATGAACAGAGCAAAGTACAGAGAGATACTTGATGAAAACCTGCTCCAGAGTGCTCAGGAACAAAGACTGGGGTGAAGGTTCACCTTCCAACAGGACAACGACCCTAAGCACAGAGCCAAGACAATGCAGAAGTGGCTTCGAGACAAGTCTCAGAATGTCCTTGAAAAATTCAAGGGGTCTGAATACTTTCCGAAGGCACTGTACTTCTGAGGTCCTCGTGTATGTGTGTGTGCGTACGTGGGAAATAGACAGCATATAGACCTGTACACCAATGGTGCACCAATGTGGTATAGTGATGTGTTGTCCTATTATGGGTGAAAACAGGTCGCCCGTAAGCTGGTCATCATTGAGAGTGATCTGGAACGCACAGAGGAGCGCGCTGAGCTCTCTGAAGGGTAAAAACTTTGGAACCAACCACAAAATACAGCACAATTTACTGCTTTGGAGACAACCTGCTATTACTCTTATTGTGTGCTTGTTGCCCTGTTATAACTCTTGTTTCTTTTCCCCCGTCGGTCCTCCTATTGCATTCGTTCCTTCCCCTCTGCTCCTTCAACCTAAAACACCAGCAAATGCGCTGAGCTTGAGGAAGAGTTGAAGACAGTCACAAACAACCTGAAGTCTCTTGAGGCTCAGGCAGAGAAGGTAGGTGTCTGTTTAGACAAATGTATGTCTTCTCAGGTCATTGCAGTCAGGGGTTTTATCCCCATTGCCTGCTAGTATAGCCATGGAGATAAAGGGAGGTAACTCTATTGAGTAGGCCCACTCATTTCTGCCTGTTATCCATTCAACCAGTTCATGTCGGTAGTGCTGTGATGATGACTCTCTGACCTGCACTCCACTATGTCACTACAGTACTCACAGAAGGAGGACAAGTACGAGGAGGAGATCAAGGTTCTCACAGACAAGCTAAAGGAGGTGAGTTCCCTTTAGTGTTAGCAAATTAGCCCCTGTTTCCATTCACTTTACCATTAGCTAAAGTGGGACATTAGCGTTAGCATGTTAGCCACTAGATCTTCTGTAAAGTGGGACCATAGAAAGGGTGGAGAACACTAGACATTGTATTATATATCTATGTTTGAACATGTTTTGGTGTGATGAGGATGGGACATCTTGTCTGCCTCTTGTGCCACAGGCTGAGACCCGTGCTGAGTTCGCTGAGAGGTCCGTGGCCAAGCTTGAGAAGACCATTGATGATCTGGAGGGTATGGACCTTTATGCTTAAATGTAATATATTGTGAAGCATTTTCTCTGTGAAAATCTGAGGTAAGTTGTATAGTAAAACAGGCCATATACAGTGTCTTCAGAAAGTATTCACACCCCGTTGTATTGTGTTACAGCCTGAATTTAAAATTGATTACATTTTGTCACTGGCTAACAAACAATATCCCATAATATCAGAAGAATTATGTTTTTAGAAATGTTTACAAATTAATAAAAAATGAAACGTTGAAATGTCTTGAGTCAATAAGTACTCAACCCCTTTCTTATGACTAGCCTAAATAAGTCCAGGAGTAAAAAGTTGCTTAGCAAGTCACATAATAAATTGCATGGGCACACTGTGTGCAATAATAGTGTTTAAAATTATTTCTGAATGACTACCTCATTCATCTCTCTACTCCACGCATAAAATGATCTGTAAGTTCCCTCAGTCGAGCAGTGAATATCAAATACAGATTCAACCACAAAGACCAGGGAGGTTTTCCAATTTCTTGCAAAGAAGGGCACCTATTGGTAGATGGGTAAAAAAACAAAAAACACACGCATTGAATAACCCTTTGAGCATGGTGAACCTCTCTTTCGTGTCGTCTGAGATTCCCAAAGATTGGAAAGCAGCTGTGGTCATCCCCCTCTTCAAAGGGGGGGACACTCTTGACCCTAACTGCTACAGACCTATATCTATCCTACCCTGCCTTTCTAAGGTCTTCGAAAGCCAAGTTAACAAACAGATCACCGACCATTTCGAATCCCACCGTACCTTCTCCGCTATGCAATCTGGTTTCAGAGCTGGTCATGGGTGCACCTCAGCCACGCTCAGGGTCCTAAACAATATCATAACCGCCATTGATAAGAAACAGTACTGTGCAGCCGTATTCATCGACCTGGCCAAGGCTTTCGACTCTGTCAATCACCACATCCTCATCGGCAGACTCAACAGCCTTGGTTTCTCAAATGATTGCCTCGACTGGTTCACCAACTACTTCGCCGACAGAGTTCAGTGTGTCAAATCGGAGGGCCTGTTGTCCGGGCCTCTGGCAGTCTCTATGGGGGTGCCACAGGGTTCAATTCTTGGGCCGACTCTTCTCTGTATACATCAATGATGTTGCTCTTGCTGCTGGTGATTCTCTGATCCACCTCTACGCAGACGTCACCATTCTGTATACTTCTGGCCCTTCTTTGGACACTGTGTTAACAACCCTCCAGACGAGCTTCAATGCCATACAACTCTCCTTCCGTGGCCTCCAACTGCTCTTAAATACAAGTAAAACTAAGTGCATGCTCTTCAACCGATCGCTGCCCGCACCTGCTCGCCCGTCCAGCATCACTACTCTGGACGGTTCTGACTTAGAATATGTGGACAACTACAAATACCTAGGTGTCTGGTTAGACTGTAAACTCTCCTTCCAGACTCACATCAAACATCTCCAATCCAAAGTTAAATCTAGAATTGACTTCCTATTTCGCAACAAAGCATCCTTCACTCATGCTGCCAAACATACCCTCGTAAAACTGACCATCTTACCAATCCTTGACTTTGGCGATGTCATTTACAAAATAGCCTCCAACACCTTACTCAACAAATTGGATGCAGTCTATCACAGTGCCATCCGTTTTGTCACCAAAGCCCCATATACTACTCACCACTGCGACCTGTATGCTCTCGTTGGCTGGCCCTCGCTTCATACTCGTCGCCAAACCCACTGGCTCCAGGTCATCTACAAGACCCTGCTAGGTAAAGTCCCCCCTTATCTCAGCTCACTGGTCACCGTAGCAGCACCCACCTGTAGCACGCGCTCCAGCAGGTATATCTCTCTAGTCACCCCCAAAGCCAATTCCTCCTTTGGCCATCTCTCCTTCCAGTTCTCTGCTGCCAATGACTGGAATGAACTACAAAAATCTCTGAAACTGGAAACACATCTCCCTCACTAGCTTTAAGCACCAGCTGTCAGAGCAGCTCATAGGTCACTGCACCTGTACATAGCCCATCTATAAATAGCCCAAACAACTACCTCTTCCCCTACTCTATTTATTTTGCACCCCAGTATTTCTACTTTGCACACTCATCTACTGTCAAATCTACCATTCCAGTGTTTTAATTGCTATATTGTATTTACTTCGCCAACATGACCCATTTATTTCCTTTACCTCCCTTATCTCACCTCATTTGCTCACATTGTATAAAGACTTATTTTTCTACAATATTATTGACTGTATGTTTGTTTTACTCCATGTGTAACTCTGTGTTGTTATATGTGTCGAACTGCTTTACTTTATCTTGGCCAGGTCGCAGTTGTAAATGAGAACTTGTTCTCAACTTGCCTACCTGGTTAAATAAAGGTGAAATAAAATAAAAATGGCTATGATGGGAGAAAACTGAGGATGAATCAACAACGTTGTAGTTACTCCACAATACTAACCTAAAGGACAGAGTGAAAAGAAGGAAGCCTGTACAGAATTCAAATATTCAAAAAATGCATCCTGTTTTCAATAAGGCACTAAAGTAAAACTGCAAAAAATGTGGCAAAGAAATGAACTCTATATCATCAATACAAAGTTTTATGTTTGGGGCAAATCCAACACAACACATCACTGAGCAACACTCTTCATATTTTCAAGTGTGGTGGTGGCTGCATCATTTATGGGTATGCTTGTCATCAGCAAGGACTAGGGAGATTTTTAGGATAAAAATAAACAAAATGGAGCTAAGCAAAGGCAAAATCCTAGAGGAAAACCTGGGAGACAAATTCACCTTTCAGCAGGACAATAACCTGAAACACAAGGCCAAATATACACTGGAGTTGCTTACCAAGATGACATTGAATGTTCCTGAGTGGCCTACAGTTTTGGTTTGAAAATCTATGGCAAGACTTGAAAATGGCTGTCTAGCAATGATCAACAACCAACTTGACAGAGCTTGAAGAATTTTAAAAAGAGTTATGTGCAAATATTGTCAAGTCTAACCTTTCATCACCTCCTCTGTGGTGTCATCAGATACTGCATCTACATTCTGCACAGTCAGTTCTGTGCTAGGCAGACTAGGCCAGTGCCACAGCTAACATTATGCAGACCCACAGTCAGTGTTTGTTAGGCTAGTGCAGGCCAGGGAAATAAATGCCTCATGTTGGTGTGACTGTGGTACTGTAGCTGTGGAATTACAAAGCATTCACAATGGAGCTCTATATAATTTGGTTGGAGACCATGTTGTCATTTCCTTCTGGAAAAGAAAGCAGCTACACACTATACCACTCCGATGTAATATGTATTAATTAGATACAAACATTTCGACAGCAAGCTGCCTTCATCAGGGTTTCAGTTAGTCATTTCCTGATTGGTCTAAACAATCTAACAGGGCATTAGTGGCCTGTGCACATCCTATTGCTCCCTTATTCTTTTTCGCTTTGACATTCTATTTTATTTCCTTCAGTTCTCTGACAATCCTTTGTTTTTTCCTACATTTTCCCCTCCTTTCTTTGCTCTGTCTATCATCTCTGTTGCTGTCCCCGCCCTCCTTCATTATCACCCCATCGATGTCATCTCCTCCTCCTCCACTCCACCCATCATAGATGAGTTGTATGCACAGAAACTGAAGTACAAGGCCATCAGCGAGGAGCTGGACCACGCCCTCAACGACATGACCTCCATGTAATCTATCACTTGCTTGTGTCTGCTTGTGCGTTGTGCATAGGTCCCACCCACTCACAATTTTTTCTACTGTATACTCCCTCTAGTGGCATATACAACAAAAATGTTTCATCTGTTTGGATTTTTCCACTCACATTTTAATTTCAGTGCCTACTAATCTGACTCACTTTACGCTTCTGCCATGCAACAACAAATAGCTTTTGCCTTTTGTAGTTAACAAGTGGCTTTTTTGTTAGGCTGAGAACTATATAGAATCTAACATGCATTGTACAATTAAAGTTGTACAATCAGTTTTTACATGCTTTTAGAAACATCTAAAATGAACTTCCAGAATAGTGTACCTCTCAACCCTTTTTGAGTACCTGGCTCTGCTTTCTGTTCTGTGTTTCCATCCTGCATGTCATATCAGTCACATGCCTTTCTACGATTTGTCCCTCCAACACGTTCTGTTTTTCCTCTCATTCTTTTCCAGTTAAATTGTTTACATCATCTCACAACCATCACAGACGCCACCCGCTGGTTGAGAGGCCTCTCTCTACTACAACTATGTGGCAGTATTGCCCAACATCCTGTCCCCTATGTCTCCACATCTGTTCTTTACCACAGCACCACCGCACATTGGGCCTCTGCTGCTGCTGCCATCCTATAGACCACCTTTTGTACAGAACCCTGACTCATTTTGCTTTCTGTAAAATAAACTTTACATCCATCCATGTCAGCCATCCTTACCCTTCAAATCTGTAGTTCTTAATTTAATTTCCTGACTTTAAATCTTTCTCTGTTTAATTTATTACTGAGCAGCTTTGAATAAAACCGAAAGCTCCTCTTCACAAACGGATGTTTTTTTATTAGATTTTGGTTGGCATTATGGTAGTAGTATTAACAAAAGCACATCCACAGAGCACACCACAGAGCTTATTCTTTAAAACAAAGTATACAACTGTTTATTGATAGGGATAGGCAAGAAATTAAGAGGGGGAGAGAGAGAGAGAGAGAGATAAAAAAATATATATATTGTGTAGAGTTGCGGTGGGAAAGGGATTTGACCCCACTCAGGCAGTGGATTGTGTAAGTGCAGAGGGCTGCGGCCATGACCTCTCTACCAACCTCAGGCATGGTTTCAACTTCTTTAACCAGCCAAGTTAAACTACATGGATTGATCAGAAACTGAAAATGTACCTGTTTCAGCATCCTCAGCATTCCCGACGGTCACACTTTGCTTCATGTTCAAAGCCAAAAGATAATAGTGACTTGTGTAACATTGGGGATATTCTGTAAACATATAATTCAGTCATTTCACAGTCACACCATCTCCACATTGAGGTGAGGGAGCCATTTCTTTGTTTGCATATAGATGTGATCATTTAGGCAGAGTGTAGAAAACAATGGTATTTGTTGTGTGTGCTGTTGTAGTATGACACAAGACTCTATCTTTCTGTACTAACACACTTTGTTCTCTCTATTCTATTTTCTCTTAACCTGCTTTCTGACTGCAAAGACCCTCTGTACCGGCAGCTTGAGAAAAACCGGCTTCTATCCAATGAACTGAGAGTGGTGTTAAATCAGGATTAAACTATTACTGGATGTGTTGTGAAATTAGCACTGTGCTCAAATTAGAAGAAAAAAAATGAAAGGGACTTCATTTGTGGCGCAAAATTAAAATACCTTTTATTGTCTTGGCATGTCATTGGCCGTAGACATTTGTCTGATGCTGTGATGGAAATATAGGCTAATGTGTGTCTCTGACACAAACCTAAGAGTCAGGCAAAGACAAAAAAATATATATTGGATAATATTTATCGGGAAGAAATAATTGGACTGTAGTTAATGCGGAGCATCAGAGAAATTAAATGCTTGTTCACATTGCAGGTGAAGAGGGCAGGTTTCACAGACTCACAGATGGATTTAAGCACAGGCCGATTTTAGTTTAGTTAACCAACATCTGGAATTGTTATTTCAGGAGCAGCAATTCGATTTAGATAACATAAACTGGATCACTGTCTAGAAAGATTGTCCATTGTACAGGAGTAATTCTGGGCATCATCTGGGTCTGTGAATCTGACCCACAATGTATGATAAGGCTTGATATGAGTGTGCATTATAACAATAACTACTGACTGTGGCTGACTAAGGATATACACAGGGACCACCTTTTAATGTTTTAACTATAACAATCTTCATTCAATATTATTGGGTCTGTGAAACTCTTGGTTAAGTCATTTTCATTGTGGTCAAAAATTATTAATAGTCTGCAGGCTTCATTTTTATGTTGCACACATTGTGACGAATTGAACATGTTTAATGGTACTGTATATTGACAGACAAACTCTATCAGGCTAATGATGAGAACTTTGATGTGTCAAATGTTGGATCAGACACTCATGGATCTCAATAACATGCAACAACATGGTCCATTATCACACAAGACTGCACCGCTCACCTGCTGTGATCTGGTCCAGCATTACACCATGATCACACCAACACTCACCTACCGTTGCCATGGAGGGCTCCTCCGTGCCCTCTTTGTGGAGATCTCTGGGGCTTGACTGTTTTCTCAGCTCTCAGAGGGGCTGAGAAAACAAACACAATGGACTTTAACTGGATGTTAGCTAGATAGCAAAGCAGACATATGGCTGAGCAGTCACTTGACTCATATACCATTTGTTTTTGTATGTTAAATTGACAAAATGTGCACTTGATTTATTAAAGCTATTATAATGGACAGGATTACTCTTGACCAGTTAAGCCATAACCGAAGCCAAGGTTTAACATTTGTACTTTTTTATTCAGCTTTTGTAACTTGTTCTTTAATTATTTATTGCCCATGTTTCTTTATGTACATGTTTCATGTGTATGTGATGGTGCCTCAGTGATATACAGTACTTATATTTAAAAGAACATAAGCATGTGCAATATGTACACTGATACAATGTTTAGCGAGGCGGAAGGTACAGTATGTTTATTTAATCTCAAATAGATCGACCTAGATCATTTCATGTCCAGTGTCACTGCCACAGGAATGTTTTTTTGTTGTCAAATAGCATACATGTTTGATTTGATGGGGTCTCTTGTTCATTTTGTTATGTGAATGTAATATATAAATAAAAACCCACAATCACATTTATGAAGTGTCACTTTCAGAAAACATGCTGACATCTGTAATCTGTGCTATTATTTTACAGTGGTTACACTTGTAGATAAGGGGTACAGTTAGAATCGTAGTCAGGTCTCCAGTAAGTCAACTGTGATTTTGTTGAAATGTAAGCAGATGTAGTGTGTGAAGACTACACTCTAGTGTTGGTGTGAAGCTACTGCACAATGATCATTAACTCGCTCTCCAAGGCTACGTTCACACATGCATCCCATTTCTGAACTTTTTCCACTAATTGGTCTTTTGGCCAATTAGATCAACTTTTTTGCCCCAAAAATCTGAAATAGGCTGCGTGTGTAAACAGTCTAATACTACTTTCAACGCATATAATCATTATAATCAACCAAGGTAGTACCTCCTTGAATCGATCCATTTAATTTAAAAAAAGGATATTTCCAGGACCATGCATAGCCTACTATTTTTGTGTTATTTTGCAGTGATAAAGAAACTACAGAAACTTTCTTTGGAGTGATAAAATTTAGTTTTTTATGAAGATAATTCTTGTTCAAATGCCAATGGACTGAAAATGTAACCCATGAATATATATATATATATATATATATATATATATATATATATATATATATATATATGGTGAAAGGACAACAACCTCTCCCTCAATGTGATCAAGACAAAGGAGATGATTGTGGACTACAACAAAAAAAGGGGGACCGAGCACGCTCCCATTCTCATCGACAGGGCTTCAGTAGAGTAGGTTGAGAGCTAGTTCATTGCCGTCCACATCACTAACAAACTAACATGGCCCAAGCACACCACGACAGTCATGACAAAACCTATTCCCCCTCAGGAGACTGAAAAGATTTGGCCTGTGTCCTCAGATCCTCGAAAGGTTTTACAGCTGCACCATCGAGAGCATCCTGACGGGTTGCATCACTGCCTGGTATGGCAACTGCTCGTCTTCCAACCGCAAGGCACTACAGAGGGTAGTGCGTACGGCCCAGTACATCACCGGGGCCAAGCTTCTTGCCATCCAGGACATCTATACCAGGTTGTGTCAGAGGAAGGCCCTAAAAATTGTCAAAGACTCCAGCCACCCTAGTCATAGACTGTTCTTTCTGCTACCGCACGGCAAGCGGTACCGGAGGGCCAAGTCTAGTTCCAAGAGGCTTCTAAACAGCTTCTACCCCCAAGCCATAAGACTCCTGAACATCTAATCAAATGGCTACCCAGACTATTTGCATTGTAGGTTAAGGGCTTGTAAGTAAGCATTTCACTGTAAGGTGAAATGTTGTTGTATTCAGCGCATGGACAAATAACGTTTGATTTGATTTATACATACTAGGCAGATAAAGTGTACTAGCCAGTAGGTGGCAGTAATAGTGTATTTTCTCCCGAAAACTGCTTTCGATATTTAGCTATGCAATTTGTATTAGTGAAAGGTCAAAAGACAAATCCGTAGCTAGCTGCCAAGATCTTTGAAGGAAATATGGATGGAAATACAGACTTTTCTGGCGTTTCAGATGAATGCACGGCAGAATACATTCTCAGTAATGTGGCAGAAGTAGTGGAGAGAATTTTGACGTTTGTACCAACCAAATCCCTGCTCCAAATTGCGTGGTAAGTGACTAGCTAGCTAACGTGCTAGATTAGCCACGGTCTGTGCTATCGGGGAACCTTGGGACGTCCCCCCGGTAAAGGTTGGGCTTCTAGGGTGGGGGTAGGGATGTCCCAAGAATTCCGGTCAACACTGACCGATTAGCCACAGTCAGCTAGCTAGCTAACGTTAGCAATCACCTTGTTTTATCAACAATGGCAATGCACGTTTCAAGTTCTAAATTGGACTGGAACTGAATATATGTAGCTAACTAGCAATATACACCAATTGCCTCTGTTAGCTGTATACGTTTTGCTTGCAAAAAAGGCGTGCAGCCATGTGAAACTAGCATACGTTAGCTAGCTAGCTAACAGGTAGCACAACAGTATTTTAGAAATAATCTTGTATTACAGATTAGTGTTTGACAGCTAAATTAGCTAGCTAAGAAATGCTTGGAATCTAGCTAACGTTAGCTAGTTATCCCCAGACTGGTCGTAGGTATCATGTTTTTTAAACAACTTCCTTGTCATGCCAGGATGAGAGTGAGAGCTAACGACGACTGTCTTCCTTATTGTGCAGTGTTTGCAGACTGTGGATGAACTGTGCACGGAGAGTACTGAGGGTCCAGCAGAAGTTAACGTGGGTGTCTGCCTCTGGACCGTCCAACTATGACGGCCATGCTCTCTGCCACAGCCTGGCTGAAGAAGTGGAGGTCAGTTTGAATACCGAAAATACACAAGAAATTACAACATGGTCTCTTTCAGGAGAACGTTCAGCAGAAGTAGTCACCGTTTTTCATCACAGGTTTTATATTTGGGCAAATCAAG
The DNA here is from genome assembly GCF_965601325.2 of Salmo salar. Taxonomy (NCBI): domain Eukaryota; kingdom Metazoa; phylum Chordata; class Actinopteri; order Salmoniformes; family Salmonidae; genus Salmo; species Salmo salar. The sequence goes on from NC_138301.1 coordinate 31,696,686, forward strand.
ATTTCGCAGGTGTTAGCATCTTTTCTAAATTTGGAAGGGGAGGGGATATCTGGCCCAAAGAGTGGATCTCCTCAATCCGGTTCCACTCCTCGTTCTAGCATCTCTTCTATTAACATGCACAGACCCAGAACTTAATCGAGCATCTGACCAATTACGCAAGACTTTAGTTCTGGGTTAACTGAGATTAGCCAGAGGCATGCTTGTTTGACATTATGCATATCTATCTGTATGCTGTTGCAACAGTCCTACAAGTAGGCTAGTAGAACACAGTAAAGTTATAGCCTGGCACCTACAGTGGAAGTCAGTCTGTGTGCAGTATTTGGAGTCTGACATTATTGAAAACTGTAGAAACACCTTTCGCTTAATGTTTGCAGAATGTATACCTGCTGCCCAAAACAGTCTTGGTTATGGTGGACAGCGAGACCTTCAGTGGACAAGACTCTTGCTACAAGCAGAAAAAGGGTAAGACGTAACATGTACTACATTTACTACTCTGTAGTAAAGCACACTAATAATCCTGGGCTGAGAAGTAAAAAGTACTGTGGCCTCTTATCTACTAGCTGACTTCCATTTAGTTTATGTTACTAAACACGTGGTAAGTTATTAAAAGTTGTAGGCTAAGTTGTGAAACCTGCTGCTTATATTAGAGACCCAGTTAGTAACAATCTAAATGTAAGGCATGTTCTAACCTGTATCCCCTCTTGCAGCACGCAAGACCCACCACAGTCCAGACTCAGTGGAGGAACTGAACAGGCTGTTCCCCAATGGATGTGACATCATGGCCATCGCCACTCCTGGTGTTGTTTGTAAGAACCACAGTATTTTCATATTTCCCTTCCTAATCCCTAATGACCAGAACACCGTGTGGTAACTATTTCATGTGTTATAATATGTTATAACACATAATTTTCCTACAACACTAACCACTGATAGCTAGCTCTTGTGCCATAATTCATGACACAGGCTGCTGCCAGTGCATGACATTCAGGTCCTTTCCTCTTTGATGCGTGTTGTGCATTCTCATCTATCAGAGTTTTTGAATGTTAACCAGCTCACTTAAGCGTATCACAGAGGAATGGGTCACCTGTCAACAGGGGATGGTCCACATTAATCTCCCCCTGCCTTGTTAGCATAGGGTGCTCTGCTTTGGAGCTGGGAAGAGATGCATGGCGACTAGATATGTCGTTAGATAGCCTAGTATTCCAGGACTGACAACAGGATCTGTGCTCTGTATTCCTCTATATAATCACTAAGCTGGAGAGAAGTGACACTCCATCAACCAAGTATGCAGATAGTGTCTTCCCCCGTGAACTGAAAATCTAGCTATGTTATATTGATTTGTTATGTGTTAAATAGTGTTATGTCACATAGATTGAGTGCTTAGAGAACCAGAGAAGTGGAACGCCATGCAATATGTTAAAATGCAATTACTGTTAGCTAGCTAACTACTTTAAATGTACATCATACAGGTGATACATTTACCAGTATAAGGAAAAGGACATTGGTTGACAGTGTGATTTGTCCTTTTGCCTTTTCCCACAGTAACCCTGAAGAAGGCATTTGCCAAAATGTCGATATTTTTTTAAGCAAACTTCCAATGTCCTCCCAAGAATTGCTGCTGAGTCTCTTTTCATCTTCCCCCACAGTAACTCCCAGTGGCTCCCACTCGGGTCCACCGAAAGAGTTCCAAGAAGGAGAAGCTGGCTACGCTATCATGTTCCCTAGGATGGAGGGAGTGGACATCCGCCCCTTTCACTTCTGCAAACGCACCATCTCAGAGTCACACCTGGAGGAAGCAGGTTGGTGTGACCGACTGGGAGTTGAAGTTATGATGACCAGTTCAGAAATATACCTTTCTCCGCTCTCCCACATAGGGGTACCACAGTCAACCATTAAGCTGGTCAGTGCAGGTCTTGTTCTAGCCCAATACAAACCCTGCAATGTAAAGTTGATACTAGGATTAGTATATGAGTGTGAGTGATAAATACCAATATTTACAGAAAAGAGATGGCAACAAACATTTCTACAGTATGCTAAACACATCCTTGGCTCTAGCCAACCGTCCACCATAATATGATTCCATCTCTGACCCCTCTCGGTTGTCGTCCTGTCCCCTCAGGGCTGGTGAATAACCCTGATCTGCGTGTGGTGCTGCTCTTTGGCTATGAAGCCTACAAACCCGGAGCAGCCCGCTTCCTTAACCAGGTCCTGGAGCCTTTGGCTCGCAGCAAGGCTCTCATCGCTGGGGGCCATGTGGAGAATGTCTTCTCCCCTGAAAGAGAGTGGTGAGTACCTGAGTGATCTGTAACATGTACTGTTCTTTTCAATGCTGAGAAAGGTCAGGAGTTCTCAAACAGTGGTCTGGGGTCTTATTTATTGCGACCTCCTAGTAATCTACCAAGAGGCAAAACAACATATATTTTTTAAGGTAGTGGGGGTCCTCAGCTGGAGGCTCATCATATTCAGAGGGCCTCGACATGAAAAGTTTGGGAATCCCTACTCTTACTATGCAGCTGTGACTTTGTTTTTGTCTGTCCTGCCGTCGTTCTCTGTAACTGTTGCTGGGGCTCGTGCGGTGGTGTAGGCCTGGCCCTGAGTGGTCCCGGGGTTAGGGTTTAGCTTAGAGTATTACTATACAGTTATGTGACAGTGGTCTTTCTCCGTAGCTGTGGCCGGGGGTCGTACGGCGTGGTGGGTCTGGCTCTGAGCGGTCCAAGGATCCAGGGGGCCAGTGTTCTCCTGGAGCAGGACGTGAGCAGCCCCAAGGCAGCCGAGGCCACCATACGGAGACTGAAAGCAGCCAACCTCCCAGAGAGGAACACCCTGGGCTTCATGTTTGCCTGCGTGGGCCGCGGACACAACTATTACAACAACCAACGTAACGTGGAGGCTGACACCTTCCGCAAGGTGTTCCCCAACATCCCACTGTTTGGCTTCTTTGGTAACGGGGAGATCGGGTGTGATCGTATCGTGAAGGAGGACTATACTCTGTGTGACACGGATACGGACAGTCTGCAGCATGGATACACCACTGTTATGACCCTAGTTCACCTTGGCTGAGGAGTCCATGGTCATATTTACATTCAAACTACAGTTTGTTTTGTTCACTTCAGGTTCCTATTGATTAGGTACGAAACGGAAGAAACCGGAAGAAGCAGAGAGGTACCATCTTAACTGATCCAATAAGAAACACCTGTTTTACATTGCAAAATGTTTTGAAACGGTGTGCCCTAATGAATACAAACCTGGTGTCAAGTTCAGAAGACTGTCTGCACGTAACAATCAGGATCAACAACATTTTGGTTGTAGAATCTTGTTATCTCTCAGTCATGGTGGTATGTGATGCTGTTTGAAGTGGATTACAACATGTAGATGTCTTTTTGTTGTGTTCAACTTTTCCCAATGTAAAGTTTTAACTTTGTCAATTTTGGGGGGGAAATGCAATGTTTTATCTGCTGCAATAGAGGCAAATAGTTACTTGATCATGCATTGATCAGTTTGAAACTTGAATAGGAAAGATTGCTGATATGTTAGTGAGTTTAACAAGGTGCTGATGGGAATCAGAGAAGAAAATACTGTCCATTCATCTCAGTCCTCTGTTACAAAATAATACAGTGGACTTCCCCATGTAAAACACATATATATTATCCTGAATTACTCACCAAATGTTATGCACATATTCAAAACATATAACTGAAACTAACTAATAATCTTGACCAGATGGTTTCTTACACCTTATAGTGAAAAGTTACTGATACTTCATGTCCAATTAACAAATTATAATTGTTATTCATTATTATAATTGTAGAGATTACCGATCAGGCACTTTTTAGTTAAGAAGATAAGGAAAGTAATATGTTTTGAACCTTTGAGAAAAATTCAGTTTGTCTTGATTTCAATGTTTTCTCCTGTATGTGCTTTGACACATGCCCCTCTTTTAGTGTTAGATATGGAGAAACCCTTTTTGAAATGCAATTAAATCCTGGCCTATTCCTACTACCTTTTATAAGACTATTTCACACACTGGGCAAGCATTACTTTTACAAAGACATTTACTTGAAGAACAGAATAGTGGGGCGGCAGGTAGCCTAGTGGTTAGAGCATTGGGCCAGTATCCAAAAGGTTGCTAGATCGAATCCCCGAGCTGACAAGGCTGACTGTTCCTAGGCCGTCATTGTAAATAAGAATTTGTTCTTAACTGACGTGCCTAGTTAAATAAAAAAAGATGCAAAGTTTGGTAACAGAATGAGGGTTTGTGCTGTTATTGTGGAATTGCCTCACTATTTACTCAAATGGATTCCGTGGTTTAGATAAAATCTTTCTCTGTTGTGTCGTTCTTCATACTATCTTGTAAGGTCATATTTGTTGCTTCATTGGAACTGATGGTTTTAAATTGTGTGTTATTTTACGTGTTCCACTCCCAAACAGGGTATTCCCACCATTGTGTGATAAACATACCATGTACAAACAGTTTTGTAGTTGGGATTCTGTACAATATTCTGCTTCATTCATTGAATTTACGAACATATAATTCTGAAGACATTCCTGATGACAGTATTTGTTTTGTTTATGAAGGTATGAACACATGAGAAATGTTTAGGAAGTTCAAAACAGTTCTTTGGAAATGAATGTGCAATTTTACCAACCTATTCTCGCTATACACCAAGTCACTTGGCTCTGTCATATCCTCACATGGTCTCTCATATCATTGCTATGCAGACGACACACAATTAATCTTCTCCTTTCCCCCTTCTGACAACCAGGTGGCGAATCGCATCTCTGCATGTCTGGCAGACATATCAGTGTGGATGACGGATCACCACCTCAAGCTGAACCTCGGCAAGACGGAGCTGCTCTTCCTCCCGGGGAAGGACTGCCCGTTCCATGATCTCGCCATCACGGTTGACAACTCCCTTGTGTCCTCCTCCCAGAGTGCTAAGAGCCTTGGCGTGACCCTGGACAACACCCTGTCGTTCGCCACCAACATCAAGGCGGTGACCCGATCCTGTAGGTTCATGCTCTACAACATTCGCAGAGTACGACCCTGCCTCACACAGGAAGCGGCGCAGGTCCTAATCCAGGCACTTGTCATCTCCCGTCTGGATTACTGCAACTCGCTGTTGGCTGGGCTCCCTGCCTGTGCCATTAAACCCCTACAACTCATCCAGAACGCCGCAGCCCGTCTGGTGTTCAACCTTCCCAAGTTCTCTCACGTCACCCCGCTCCTCCGCTCTCTCCACTGGCTTCCAGTCGAAGCTCGCATCCGCTACAAGACCATGGTGCTTGCCTACGGAGCTGTGAGGGGAACGGCACCTCCGTACCTTCAGGCTCTGATCAGGCCCTACACCCAAACAAGGGCACTCCGTTCATCCACCTCTGGCCTGCTCGCCTCCCTACCTCTGAGGAAGCACAGTTCCCGCTCAGCCCAGTCAAAACTGTTCGCTGCTCTGGCACCCCAATGGTGGAACAAGCTCCCTCACGACGCCAGGACAGCGGAGTCAATCACCACCTTCCGGAGACACCTGAAACCCCACCTCTTCAAGGAATACCTGGGATAGGATAAAGTAATCCTTCTAACCCCCCCCTTAAAAGATTTAGATGCACTATTGTAAAGTGGTTGTTCCACTGGATATTATAGGTGAATGCACCAATTTGTAAGTCGCTCTGGATAAGAGCGTCTGCTAAATGACTAAAATGTAAAAAAAAAAAATGTAAAAAAATATATGTTTGGCTAAATGGTTTTGATTGCTTGTTTTTATTTTATTTAGAATAAGCTATTTTAAGGTACAACTTTTCATTATAGTATACAAGTTATTCTCCTGATACTGTAATGGGGGAAATGTAAGATCATAGTTTTCTGTGACCTAACTTTTCCCAAATAATACTGTACACTCAGCAGAGGTTTTCATTTGGATAACAAACTTTTTTTTTATAGCAGACATATTTTAGGAACATGCATCTTTGTTACCTTATACACTTTCATTGTGTTCATTATACAACACAGTTCCGTATGTCACCTAATGTTACCACACAACCATTCTGTGTAGAGCTAATGGGATTATTTTAAAATGGTTCTTTAAATCGTTTTCTCTGGCTTTAATATGATGAGCAAAATGTTTAAGGTTACAAGCACTTTTCAACTATGTGTGCCAAATATGTTTGATTTATTTCAAATTCAACAAATGACTGCCATTGAAATGTCTCCTCACTCTCTGGCTTTCTCTGTCTCTAACTCCTGCACAAGAGTCACAACGTGGACTTCAGGTGTCCTGATTTATCAGAATGGAGAAAAAATGTGCATCTAATTATTTTCAGAACAGCTTCCAATATCATATTCTACAACCAATGTACTTATATTAACATTTAAATGAAAGAATAACAGAATAGTAAAACCTGCGATTTATATATATGTTTTCTTATATAACAGGCCTAATTGTTCAGAATTGCTCTATCATAGACTACAATTATTTCATATCGACCATTTCCGAAAGCCTAACCTTGACAAGCAGGCGTGTTTGATAAAAGGCTGCGAAGACGCTATGAGATTGATTGATGTGCGCTCTAACCATCGACTGGCTATTCCTGGTGAATGACAAACTGTTAAGCCAATTGGTGGAAAGATCATTTATATTCCCATAGTATCTTGAATTTACGAAACGATAAAAAAACGTCAAGCCTATGGACATGGAGAAAGGCAGCTCGGGCATAAAGCTATAGGCCTACAAATCAAGTGAGGTGACTGAACCTCAGTTTTCATTCGGGTATCAGGATTTGGAACTAGAATCCACAGAGAGCAAACATGTGAGTCGTGACCGAAGCAAGCAATGACATTGTTATAGCTTCGATACTGCCACTATTCGGCATGAAAATAAACGGCAATGTTTTTGACGTTGTTTCGCGGGGATTATGCTACTATTCTCGGTTTTGAAAGGGAGAGAGCCAGGCATCACAGCGTGGCACTAGAGAAACCGGAGGTTAATCACGTTTTCAGCACCTAGACAGCTCCTTGTGGAAGAGGAGGTCTATATTCGGCAGCAAGGAGTCCCTTCGATCGCGGGGGAAGCCCTCAACCCTCACTAGCAAATTTGGAGCGGTGTAGCCAACACAACACACACAACGTTCCGACCTTTCTTCCTCCACTCTCCAGTGATGCTATTAGCTGGTTATTTGGTGGTCAGTCATGGGCACTTAATATAATCTTGCTGAACGACGATGGTGCTTGCATTTCGGCTCCAGTCTTTTCGTTTTGCACAGGAATCTAAGCAGCAGCAGCAGCAGGGGTGCTTGTCCAATGTAAAAGTGCTAAGGAAGGCAGCAGCCTACACATCGCCACGAGCTTGGAGCACGAGCCCCACTCACGCTGATCATCACAGAGGGAGACATTATCACGAGCACGCGGCCAACAGGAGGCTCGATTAGACTGTCAACAATGTAAATCAAGACAGGTAGGAAGGTTCTGCTTTGGTTCAACTGAATAATAGATTAGTTGTACATTGCCGGGGCACTCCCTCGGTGTAGCCTACAACGGGGACCACCCCCGCTTTACACACTAGGATACTATAGTCTCTCGAGTCTCTGCTTCTATATTCAGGTACTACAGCGACTAAGTATAGTCCTAACGTGGATTCATGCTTGGCTTAGTCCGTTTCAATTACAATTTCCAGTAGGGTTACATTATTATTAGTTCAAGAACAGGGAGGGAAACATTTGCATGTCAAGCTACCTGTCAGTTTGGTTTTGACGTGGATATGGGGCTGAGTTGTGCTTTGAATTGTATGCAATGCTACAGAAAAGCCTTGTAAAATGAAGTAAGTGTGAAGAAACCTCAGTTATGAAGGAAGGGGGCCGTTAGCCTACTTTACTATTCAATGAACTGTGTGAGACCCAGGGCATGTTCCAAATGGCCTACATGGGCTCACTTAAATATAGTGCACTATATAGTAAGTAGATTAGAGGCGAGATGGATCTGAACTGATAGGCTCCTGTAGTTTATTAAGGTCAGGCAGAGACCAGTGGACAGACCTCTACTTGATATTCTGTGCTGATCAGGCAAAGCACAGTCTATGAACTCTCACCATTCAAACACCATGGTCGAAAAAAGGGTTTTCAAGAGAATTTGCTCAACATAACCTTTTATACAGTAAGTTGGGATGTGCTAACAACCTTCAGTTGTTGTAGTCTTTAGTAGAAGTCTCTCAATATACCTTCTCACCAGCACCATCTGAAATGTAATGATGGGCAACACAGAAAGATGTGACCTGTAATGTCTCTCACATCTTCTCCATTGAAAGTATTGGTACTGTAGTGTATGTCTTGTGTTTAAAGTGTTATTGAATGACTCATACATAGCCTACCATACTATCAGGGGATTGCCATAATAATGTGTCACTGTCTGTCATCAATCATATCTAAATAAAGACCAATCACCTGGGTAGGTTTCCACTCATGCATGTCCTGTGTCAAGCGTAATGGATTTTCACAGCAGTAACTCAACAATGGACTCATTCTATGGTGAGAGCAGCTCTTCATGAGTATTATCCAGCAGACATGCAGGTGATGTGCTCTTACCATAGACATAGAATGAATCAGCTTTTACTTTGAAGAATTGCCGTTGTAGGTTACTCTTCAAGCTACAATTATAGTTCTTCATTGTCTCAGTATCCCCATACTGTTCTGGTGCCATTATACAATGTTTTACTGAACTCATACATCTTAGTGTAGTACGGATGTAATATGGTTGTAGTACATCAGGTGGAATTGATATTTAATTCAATCCCCAGGTTCAACATGAGTCCAGCAGAGTCTATCTGGTGTGGTGAACTCAGAAGCTAAGCGAGGCATAGTCTGACTAAGAACTGAGTGAAGATCATAGCCTCCTCCTCTTCCTCTCTCCATCACCATCCACCAACATGGCTAACCCTCAGTAAGTATAGTACATTTTATCTCCTCTCTGTCCCCCCCAGAACATGACCTGTGCTCAGTAAGATCTCTCCCCCCCAGAACATGACCTGTGCTCAATAAGATCTCTCTCCCCCCAGAACATGACCTGTGCTCAGTAAGATCTCTCTCCCCCAGAACATGACCTGTGCTCAGTAAGATCTCTCTCCCCCCAGAACATGACCTGTGCTCAGTAAGATCTCTCTCCCCCAGAACATGACCTGTGCTCAGTAAGATCTCTCTCTCCCCCAGAACATGACCTGTGCTCAGTAAGATCTCTCTCCCCCAGAACATGACCTGTGCTCAGTAAGATCTCTCTCCCCCAGAACATGACCTGTGCTCTGTAAGATCTCTCTCCCCCCAGAACATGACCTGTGCTCAGTAAGATCTCTCCCCCAGAACATGACCTGTGCTCAGTAAGATCTCTCCCCCCCAGAACATGACCTGTGCTCAGTAAGATCTCTCTCCCCCCAGAACATGACCTGTGCTCAGTAAGATCTCTCTCCCCCAGAACATGACCTGTGCTCAGTAAGATCTCTCCCCCCCAGAACATGACCTGTGCTCAGTAAAATCTCTCTCCCCAGAACATGACCTGTGCTCAGTAAGATCTTTCACCCCCAGAACATGACCTGTGCTCAGTAAGATCTCTCTCCCCCAGAACATGACCTGTGCTCAGTAAGATCTCTCTCCCCCCAGAACATGACCTGTGCTCAGTAAGATCTCTCTCCCCCAGAACATGACCTGTGCTCAGTAAGATCTCTCCCCCCAGAACATGACCTGTGCTCAGTAAGATCTTTCACCCCCCAGAACATGACCTGTGCTCAGTAAGATCTCTCTCCCCCCAGAACATGACCTGTGCTCAGTAAGATCTCTCTCCCCCAGAACATGACCTGTGCTCAGTAAGATCTCTCCCCCCCAGAACATGACCTGTGCTCAGTAAGATCTCTCTCCCCCCAGAACATGACCTGTGCTCAGTAAGATCTCTCTCCCCCAGAACATGACCTGTGCTCAGTAAGATCTCTCTCCCCCAGAACATGACCTGTGCTCAGTAAGATCTCTCTCCCCCCAGAACATGACCTGTGCTCAGTAAGATCTCTCCCCCCCAGAACATGACCTGTGCTCAGTAAGATCTCTCTCCCCCCCAGAACATGACCTGTGCTCAGTAAGATCTCTCTAGCCCCAGAACATGACCTGTGCTCAGTAAGATCTTTCACCCCCCAGAACATGACCTGTGCTCAGTAAGATCTCTCCCCCCCAGAACATGACCTGTGCTCAGTAAGATCTTTCACCCCCCAGAACATGACCTGTGCTCAGTAAGATCTTTCACCCCCCAGAACATGACCTGTGCTCAGTAAGATCTCTCCCCCCCAGAACATGACCTGTGCTCAGTAAGATCTCTCTCCCCAGAACATGACCTGTGCTCAGTAAGATCTCTCTCCCCCAGAACATGACCTGTGCTCAGTAAGATCTCTCTCCCCCCAGAACATGACCTGTGCTCAGTAAGATCTCTCTCCCCCCAGAACATGACCTGTGCTCAGTAAGATCTTTCACCCCAGAACATGACCTGTGCTCAGTAAGATCTCTCTAGCCCCAGAACATGACCTGTGCTCAGTAAGATCTCTCCCCCCAGAACATGACCTGTGCTCAGTAAGATCTTTCACCCCCCAGAACATGACCTGTGCTCAGTAAGATCTCTCCCCCCCAGAACATGACCTGTGCTCAGTAAGATCTTTCACCCCCCAGAACATGACCTGTGCTCAGTAAGATCTCTCCCCCCCAGAACATGACCTGTGCTCAGTAAGATCTCTCCCCCCCAGAACATGACCTGTGCTCAGTAAGATCTCTCTCCCCAGAACATGACCTGTGCTCAGTAAGATCTCTCTCCCCCAGAACATGACCTGTGCTCAGTAAGATCTCTCTCCCCCCAGAACATGACCTGTGCTCAGTAAGATCTCTCTCTCCCCCAGAACATGACCTGTGCTCAGTAAGATCTCTCTCCCCCCAGAACATGACCTGTGCTCAGTAAGATCTCTCTAGCCCCAGAACATGACGTGTGCTCAGTAAGATCTTTCACCCCAGAACATGACCTGTGCTCAGTAAGATCTCTCTCCCCCCAGAACATGACCTGTGCTCAGTAAGATCTCTCTCCCCCCAGAACATCACCTGTGCTCAGTAAGATCTCTCTCCCCCCAGAACATGACCTGTGCTCAGTAAGATCTTTCACCCCAGAACATGACCTGTGCTCAGTAAGATCTCTCTAGCCCCAGAACATGACCTGTGCTCAGTAAGATCTCTCCCCCCCAGAACATGACCTGTGCTCAGTAAGATCTCTCTCCCCCCAGAACATGACCTGTGCTCAGTAAGATCTCTCCCCCCAGAACATGACCTGTGCTCAGTAAGATCTCTCCCCCCCAGAACATGACCTGTGCTCAGTAAGATCTCTCTAGCCCCAGAACATGACCTGTGCTCAGTAAGATCTTTCACCCCCCAGAACATGACCTGTGCTCAGTAAGATCTCTCCCCCCCCAGAACATGACCTGTGCTCAGTAAGATCTCTCTCCCCAGAACATGACCTGTGCTCAGTAAGATCTCTCTCCCCCAGAACATGACCTGTGCTCAGTAAGATCTCTCTCCCCCCAGAACATGACCTGTGCTCAGTAAGATCTCTCTCCCCCCAGAACATGACCTGTGCTCAGTAAGATCTCTCTCCCCCCAGAACATGACCTGTGCTCAGTAAGATCTCTCTCCCCCCAGAACATGACCTGTGCTCAGTAAGATCTCTCCCCCCAGAACATGACCTGTGCTCAGTAAGATCTCTCTCCCCCAGAACATGACCTGTGCTCAGTAAGATCTCTCTCCCCCAGAACATGACCTGTGCTCAGTAAGATCTCTCTCCCCCCAGAACATGACCTGTGCTCAGTAAGATCTCTCTCCCCCCAGAACATGACCTGTGCTCAGTAAGATCTCTCTCCCCCCAGAACATGACCTGTGCTCAGTAAGATCTCTCTCCCCCCAGAACATGACGTGTGCTCAGTAAGATCTTTCACCCCAGAACATGACCTGTGCTCAGTAAGATCTTTCACCCCCCAGAACATGACCTGTGCTCAGTAAGATCTCTCCCCCCCAGAACATGACCTGTGCTCAGTAAGATCTCTCTCCCCCCAGAACATGACCTGTGCTCAGTAAGATCTCTCTCCCCAGAACATGACCTGTGCTCAGTAAGATCTCTCTCCCCCAGAACATGACCTGTGCTCAGTAAGATCTTTCACCCCAGAACATGACCTGTGCTCAGTAAGATCTCTCTCCCCGCATAACATGACCTGTGCTCCACACACACACACACACACACACACACACACACACACACACACACACACACACACACACACACACACACACACACACACACAGAGAAAGTGAGAGAGAGATAGCAAGAGGGAGACAGAGACTGAGAAAGAGAGAGGCAGAGGCAGAGAGAGAGGGAGAAAGAGAGAGGCAGAGAGAGAGGGAGAGGGAAAACGACAATGGCCCTGTTACAGACAGAGGCAGAGCTCAATGATATTGCAGAGGGGCACCTCATTGGTCAGCTCATTTGGAATTCTGCAGTCTAGCCACTCTTTCACAAATTCCTCTTACCTTGCCATTTTTTCTTGCTATCCTCAAGTCTTTTGATTGGTTGATTTATTGATGAGTGTGTGTGAGAGAGAGAATGTGTTTGTGTGTGAGATGGAGAGCGATAAAGAGATAGTTCAACATTTCCTTGCCGAAACATACCCGACTAATTAACAATTGCTTATGCAGTGATGATCTTGTTTGTGGTTAGTCCCAGTTGAATGATCAGTAGGGATGGTGAGAGGCCAGGACAGGTCTGGTCTAATGGAGACGTATAGTGTAGGGCGAGAGGACCAAGGAGACTGAAGAGGAGGCTTATGTCTTTAGGCCTGATCTTGACTGTGGCGTCTATAGTTCCTTGAGCTTATTTGGTCTCGCTTGACTTAATTATTAGTCTTCAGCAGGCTGTATGTAACTAGCCATGGTCATTATCCAAACGTGTAATAAATGAATAGCCCTCCTTCACTGTTCTCTGTATTCAATCGATCACTGCCCGCACCTGCTCGCCTGTCCAGCATCACTACTCTGGACGGCTCTGACTTAGAATACGTGGACATCTCCAAATACCTGGGTGTCTGGTTAGACTGTAAACTCTCCTTCCAGACTCACATTATGCATCTCTAATCCACAATTAAATCTAGAATCGGCTTCCTATATCGCATCAAAGCATCCTTCACTCATGCTGCCAAACATACCCTCGTAAAACTGACCATCTGACCGATCCTCGACTTCGGTCATGTCATCTATAAAATAGCCTCCAACACTCTACTCAACAAACTGGATGCAGTCTATCACAGTGCCATCCGTTTTGTCACCAAAGCCCCATACACTACCCACCATTGCGACCTGTACGCTCTCGTTGGTTGGCCCTCGCTTCATACTCGTCGCCAAACCCACTGGCTACAAGGTTATCTACAAGTCTCTGCTAGGTAAAGCCCCGCCTTATCTCAGCTCACTGGTCACCATAGCAGCACCCACTCGTAGCACGCGCTCCAGCAGATATCTCTCACTGGTCACCCCCAAAGCCAATTCCTCCTTTGGTCGTCTTTCCTTCCAGTTCTCTGCTGCCAATGACTGGAACGAACTGCAAAAATCTCTGAAGCTGGAGACTCATATCTCCCTCACTAGCTTTAGATGGGCTGTCAGAGCAGCTCACAGATCACTGCACCTATACATAGCCCATCTGTAAACAGCCCATCTATCTACCTACCTCATCCCCATACTGTATTTATTTATTTATCTTGCTCCTTTGCACCCCAGTATCTCTACTTGCACATTCATCTTCTGCACATCTACCATTCCAGTGTTTAAATGCTATATTGTAATTACTTCGCCACCATGGCCTATTTATTTCCTTAACTTACCTCATTTGCTCTCACTGTATATCGATTTTTTGTAAAAAAAAATTTCTACTGTATTATTGACTGTATGTTTTGATTGTTCCATGTGTAACTCTGTGTTGTTGTATGTGTCGAATTGCTATGCTATGCTATATCTTGGCCAGGTCGCAGTTGCAAATGAGAACTTGTTCTCAACTAGCCTACCTGGTTTAATAAAGGTGAAATAAAATAAAAATTAATAAAATAACAAGGAATCTGTTAGGAAATCTCCATTGCATGCATCTAGGTTTAGTAGCCGGAAACAAATTGTTGTTGTTGTTGTGAAGAGAGTGCTATTTCATGCTGTAGGTAATTTGCATCTTAGGAAATGTCTGGAGTGAAACTGTACTTTATTTCATTCCTGATGATTTTCTCCCTAGAAAATCCTTTCTGGAAGTTATATCGTTTAACATATTACAAATCAAGTCTATATCATAATACAGCTCATTCCCATTTCACTGATCCCTTTTCTACGCAGACTCTTTAGCTTTGAGCCTCAGGTAACCTCAAACACACTGCAGTTCAGTCCGACTGTAAAGAGCCAAGACCTTTCCTCTGCTGACAGCACAGCAGCTCTCCAGGTGGGTCTCTCATCATCAGTGTGTCTCCCAGTCCTGGTATCTGTAAAGGTCAGATGAGACTGGTCACACTGTGCCTGTCTGAAACATGCCATGCCTACAGCTTCCTGAAACCAGACTCATTTATCATTATGGAGATTTCCTGCATAAAGTCAAGGCTGATGGAGTGTACCCATAGGCTAGCACATACTGTAATATTAGGAAAGGCATCAAGACAAAGCCTAAGAGGAAGAGGTGAAGGAAGGTTTAGGAAGCAGATTCGTGTGTCTTTGTGGATGGGTTGAATGGAGTGGAGTGAGCATGTACATGGGTTGGATGGAGTGGAGTGTGCATGTACATGGGTTGGATGGAATGGAGTGTGCATGTACATGGGTTGGATGGAATGGAGTGAGCATGTACATGGGTTGGATGGAATGGAGTGAGCATGTACATGGGTTGGATGGAATGGAGTGAGCATGTACATGGGTTGGATGGAGTGGAGTGAGCATGTACATGGGTTGGATGGAGTGGAGTGTGCATGTACATGGGTTGGATGGAATGGAGTGTGCATGTACATGGGTTGGATGGAGTGGAGTGAGCATGTACATGGGTTGGATGGAGTGGAGTGAGCATGTACATGGGTTGGATGGAATGGAGTGTGCATGTACATGGGTTGGATGGTGGAGTGAGCATGTACATGGATTGGATGGAGTGGAGTGTGCATGTACATGGGTTGGATGGAGTGGAGTGAGCATGTACATGGATTGGATGGAGTGGAGTGTGCATGTACATGGGTTGGATGGTGGAGTGAGCATGTACATGGATTGGATGGAGTGGAGTGTGCATGTACATGGGTTGGATGGAGTGGAGTGAGCATGTACATGGATTGGATGGAGTGGAGTGTGCATGTACATGGGTTGGATGGTGGAGTGAGCATGTACATGGATTGGATGGAGTGGAGTGTGCATGTACAGTGCCAGTCAAAGGTTTGGACACACCTACTCATTCAAGGTTTTTTTTCTTATTTTTACTATTTTCTACATTGTAGAATAATAGTGAAGACATCAAAACTATGAAATAACACATATGGAATCATGTAGTAACCAAAAAGTGTTAAACAAATATAAAATATATTTTATATTTTAGATTCCACCCTTTGCCTTGATGACAGCTTTGCACACTCTTGGCATTCTCTCAACAATCTTCACCTGGAATGCTTTTCCAACAGTCTTGAAGCAGTTCCCACATATGCTGAGAACTTGTTGGTTGCTTTTCCTTCACTCTGCGGTCCAACTCATCCCAAACCATCTCAATTGGGTTGAGGTTGGGTGATTGTGGAAGCCAGGTCATCTGATGCAGCACTCCATCACTCTCCTTCTTGGTCAAATATCCTTTACACGGCCTGGAGGTGTGTTGGGTCATTGTCATGTTGAAAACAAATGATAAGTGCAAACCTGCATATCGCTGCAGAATGCTGTGGTAGCCATGCTGGTTAAGTGTGCCTTGAATTCTAAATAAAATCACTGACAGTGTCACCAGCAAAGCACCCCTACACCATCACACCTCCTCCTCCATGCTTCACGGTGGGAACTACACATGTGGAGATCATCCGTTCACCTACTCCGCGTCTCACAAAGACACAGCGTATGGAACCAAAAATCTCAAATTTGGACTCATCAGACCAAAGGACAGATTTCCACCAGTCTAATGTCCATTGCTCGGGTTTCTTGGCCCAAGCAAGTCTCTTCATCTTATTGGTGTCCTTTAGTAGTGGTTTCTTTGCAGAAATTCGATCATGAAATTCGATCATGGGGCGGCAGGTTAGTGGTTAGAGCGTTGGACTAGTAAACGAAAGGTTGGAAGATCAAATCCCTGAGCTGACAAGGTAAAAATCTGTCGTTCTGCCCCTCAGCAAGGCAGTTAACCCAGTGTTCCTAGGTCGTCGTTGAAAATAAGAACTTGTTCTTAACTGACTTGCCTAGTTAAATAAAGGTTAAAATAAAATGAAGGCCTGATTCACGCAGTCTCCTCTGAACGGTTGATGTTGAGATGTATCTGTTACTTGAACTCTTGGAAGCATTTATTTGGACTGCAATTTCTGAAGATGGTAACTCTCTAATGAACTTATCCTCTGCAGCAGATGTAACTCTGGGTCTTTTTTTCCTGTGGTGGTCCTCATGAGAGACAGTTTCATCATATAGCTTGATGGTTTTTGCAACTGCACTTAAAGAAACTTTAAAAGTTCTTGACATTTTTCGGATTGACTGACCTTATGTCTTAAAGTAATGATGGACTGTCGTTTCTCTTTGCTTACTTGAGCTGTTCTTGCCATAATATGGACTTGGTATTTTACCAAATAAGGCTATCATCTGTATACCACCCTTATCTTGTCACAACACAACTGATTGGCTCGAACGCATTAAAAAGGAAAGAAATTCCATAAATTAACTTTTAACAAGGCACACCTATTAATTGAAATGCATTCCAGGTGACTAACCTCATGAACCTGGTTGAGAGAATGCCAAGAGTGTGCAAAGCTGTCATCAAGGCAAAGGGTGGCTACTTTGAAGAATCTCAAATATAAAATATATTTTGAGTTGTTTAACACTTTTTTGGTTACTACATGATTCCATATTTGTTATTTCATAGTTTTGATGTCTTCACTATTATTCTATTATGTAGAAAATAGTAAAAAAGAAAGAATTAAAAACCCTGGAATGTGTAGGTGTGTCCAAACCTTTGACTGGTACTGTAAATGGGTTGTATGGATTGGAGTGAACATGTACATGGGTTGTATGGAGTGGAGTGAACATGTACATGGGTTGGATGGAGTGAAGTGAGCATGTACATGTGTTGGATGGAATGGAGTGAGCATGTACATGGGTTGGATGGAATGGAGTGAGCATGTACATGGGTTGTATGGAGTGGAGTGAGCATGTACATGGGTTGGATGGAGTGGAGTGTGCATGTACATGGGTTGGATGGAATGGAGTGAGCATGTACATGGGTTGGATGGAATGGAGTGAGCATGTACATGGGTTGGATGGAATGGAGTGAGCATGTACATGGGTTGGATGGAATGGAGTGAGCATGTACATGGGTTGGATGGAATGGAGTGAGCATTTACATGGGTTGGATGGAATGGAGTGTGCATGTACATGGGTTGGATGGAGTGGAGTGAGCATGTACATGGGTTGGATGGAATGGAGTGAGCATGTACATGGGTTGGATGGAGTGGAGTGAGCATGTACATGGGTTGGATGGAATGGAGTGTGCATGTACATGGGTTGGATGGAATGGAGTGAGCATGTACATGGGTTGGATGGAGTGGAGTGAGCATGTACATGGGTTGGATGGAGTGGAGTGAGCATGTACATGGGTTGGATGGAATGGAGTGAGCATGTACATGGGTTGGATGGAATGGAGTGAGCATGTACATGGGTTGGATGGAATGGAGTGAGCATGTACATGGGTTGGATGGAGTGCAGTGAGATGTGCATCAAGTGTCTGGAGATGCTGTACACATGGAACACACTGTTAGATATGGCGGAGCCTTGAACTCTAACTCATACTGATGGCTAGCTTCTCCAATGTTCTCTACAGCAGCTGGTGGTTACAATCAGACAGCTGCTGCTTTTTACTTGGCCAGGTTGGGTGTGTTTAGCTCTGCAGGGCTTTCCACAACCTGAGTACTTTAAGGTGTGTTGATCACATACTGTAGCCTTGTCCAATCAACCCAAGTACGCTAGAATATGGATTGGTGTTGCTTTTCTAGATTATGAAACCATGGAAGGTTGGTGGCACGTTAATTGGGGAGAACGGGCTTGTGGTAAGGGTTGGAGCGGAATCAGTGGAATGGTATCAAATACATCGAACACATGGTTTCCATATGTTTGATACCATTCCATTTACTCCGTTCCATCTATTATTATGAGCCGTCCTCCCCTCAGCAGCCTCCTCTGGATGAAACACTGATGTGTCTGTCCAACTTACACAAACAACGGTACATTGTGAGTGGTGCGATGATCTTCTTTGTGGTTGCTCCCAGTTGCGTGACCTTCTGCATGGTCAGTGGACTGCCTTAAGCCAATTATGCAACATGAATAATGACCTTTTCGACCTGGCCCATAACACTTCTAATTCTATCATTTGGCTGAAGGGGCAGGCTGTGTGTATGTGTCCCCAAGGGAGACTCTTCTTGTCTTTCCCACTGAATAATACACATAACCTCTGCAGAGTGCCTTGGCTTTTTCCATTGTCTTAGAGTGAGTTCTATGTACTGTATATAAAGTATGCCTCTGAGCTTTTCTGCTGTGTGACTTTGTAGTAAACATATGTGATCCCTGCGAGAATTTAACTCACAATCTCTTACCAACTGAGCCACACAAGACGACAGGAGTCTTGGGCCACTACTGTCCATCTACTTCCATTGGCAGCTAGCCATGGCACTGGGTCCCTGCTTTGCATGCAGTTGTGCTGGGATAAGATGATAAGGTGTGGGGCTCTGAACAGCTTGTGTCTGCCATGACTGATCAGATAGCTGTGTTGATCAGTAGGGATGGTGAGAGGCCAGGACAGGTCTTGTCTAATGGAGACATGTAGTGTAGGGCGAGAGGACCAAGGAGACTGAAGAGAAGGCTTACGTCTTTAGGCTGAACTTGACTGTGGCATCTATAGTTCCTTGAGCTTACTTGGTCTCACTTATAGTCGAAAAGTAGTATTTATTAAATTTTTTCCCCATTTTATAAGGTCATTGTCTCATGTACACAAACCCACACTGGGAAACACTCAGGGTCACTATCATTTAGGCCTACTGTGTTCAAGTAGTGTTTTGATCCAAGACGAGATGCTCTATATCTGTCTATATTCTGTCTGTATATTTTCTCTGCTGCTGCCAGCACCATTCCAGGTATATGTAAATGTATTGGTGAATAAAGATGATATACTCTGATTTACTCCTCACTCTGAGGTAAAAGAGTCACTACCTGACTAGTATTTTTTCCCAGAGGTCTCTGTGTACTTGGGAAAAGAAAAACAATGTTGTAGGGGAGCATATTAAGTAGGGATTAGTCATAATGCTGGCCTTCAAACAGACCACATTAACATTTCAGATGGGGGTTCAGCTAGGGATGATGCGTGCCGCGCTCGTAAGAGAGAGAGCGCTTTCTCCACTGATTATGTGTACCATCTAACCTCTCTGTTTCACAAGACAGACACTGTTATCCGTCAGGCTTATCGGGAGAATTCCCTTACAAATCCTTGTTAGCCGCTTTAACTATTTCTTATGTGAATGTGTGTGAGAAGAACACACCTGGATATGCTAGCATGCATAGTATGCGTGGGTGCAGCCTATGTGGGTTTAATTTGTGTACGTGCATCTGTGTGTGCATGTGTGTCTAATATGTGCGTGTTCTGTGTGTGTGTGTGTGTGTGTGTGTGTGTGTGCATGTGTGTGTATTCAGTGTGTTTGTATTTGTTTGTTCGTGGACATACATTAGGAACCACTCCAGGTGTGGTCTGCTCCCAGTCCGTCGTGTCCGTCGTCCTTGTGAAGGTTAGTGAGTCACTGTAGAGATCAGATTGGTCCTGGGTGCCTCCGAGGCCACTGACTCCCCACAACACAACTGCACACCCTGGTCCTAGTGATGGTGATGGGGCACTGCCCTCCAACTGCACAGGTCAACCCTGATCCTATCAACAGACCATTACTGTTGACTTATCTCTTAATACTTATAATGGAACTACAAGATGGTTTTCTTTCATTATGTAGGAGGTCGATATTGTTTTACTTAGCCTTGAGGAGTTGGAAGTGAAGGGGGAGGAGAATGTGGGGGAGGAGGTGGAGGCGGTGGAGGAGTAGAAGGTGGTGGAGGAGGAGGAGTAGAAGGTGGGGGAGGAGGTAGAGGAGGAGTAGAAGGTGGGGGAGAAGGTGGAGGAGGAGGAGGAGTAGAAGGTGGGAGAGGAGGAGGAGTAGAAGGTGGGGGAGGAGGTAGAGGAGGAGGAGGAGTAGAAGGAGGTGGAGGAGGAGGAGGAGTAGAAGGTGGGAGAGGAGGAGGAGTAGAAGGTGGGGGAGGAGGGGAAGGCAGATGTGGTGGAGCAGGTGGAGGGGAAGGAGGAGGGGGAGGATGAGATGAGGAGGTGCAGGAGGGGAGGATGAGATGAGGAGGAGGAGGTGCAGGAGGGGAGGATGAGATGAGGAGGTGCAGGATGGGGAGGATGAGATGAGGAGGAGGAGGTGCAGGAGGGGAGGATGAGATGAGGAGGAGGAGGTGCAGGAGGGGAGGATGAGATGAGAAGAGGAGGTGCAGGAGGGGAGGATGAGATGAGGAGGTGCAGGATGGGGAGGATGAGATGAGGAGGTGCAGGAGGGGAGGATGAGATGAGGAGGGGGAGGATGAGGAGGATGACTGAGCTAGAGTACAACTGGAGCACTGTCTGACCTTCTAAACCCAGACCCCACAGCCCTGTGAAGTCTCATAATTACACAACCTAAAGGCACAGCCCAGTGGAGCACCTCACAGTACAGCCCAGTGGAGCACCTCACAGTACAGCCCAGTGGAGCGCCTCACAGTACAGCCCAGTGGAGCACCTCACAGTACAGCCCAGTGGAGTGCCTCACAGTACAGCCCAGTGGAGCACCTCACAGTACAGCCCAGTGGAGTGCCTCACAGTACAGCCCAGTGGAGCACCTCACAGTACAGCCCAGTGGAGTGCCTCACAGTACAGCCCAGTGGAGCACCTCACAGTACAGCCCAGTGGAGCACCTCACAGTACAGCCCAGTGGAGCACCTCACAGTACAGCCCAGTGGAGCGCCTCACAGTACAGCCCAGTGGAGCACCTCACAGTACAGCCCAGTGGAGTGCCTCACAGTACAGCCCAGTGGAGCACCTCACAGTACAGCCCAGTGGAGCGCCTCACAGTACAGCCCAGTGGAGCGCCTCACAGTACAGCCCAGTGGAGCGCCTCACAGTACAGCCCAGTGGAGCACCTCACAGTACAGCCCAGTGGAGTGCCTCACAGTACAGCCCAGTGGAGCACCTCACAGTACAGCCCAGTGGAGCACCTCTCAGTACAGCCCAGTGGAGCGCCTCACAGTACAGCCCAGTGGAGCACCTCACAGTACAGCCCAGTGGAGTGCCTCACAGTACAGCCCAGTGGAGCGCCTCACAGTACAGCCCAGTGGAGCGCCTCACAGTACAGCCCAGTGGAGCGCCTCACAGCGCCTCACAGTACAGCCCAGTGGAGCGCCTCACAGTACAGCCCAGTGGAGTGCCTCACAGTACAGCCCAGTGGAGCGCCTCACAGCGCCTCACAGTACAGCCCAGTGGAGCGCCTCACAGTACAGCCCAGTGGTGCGCCTCACAGTACAGCCCAGTGGAGCGCCTCACAGTACAGCCCAGTGGAGCGCCTCACAGTACAGCCCAGTGGAGCGCCTCACAGCGCCTCACAGTACAGCCCAGTGGAGCGCCTCACAGTACAGCCCAGTGGAGCACCTCACAGTACAGCCCAGTGGAGCGCCTCACAGCGCCTCACAGTACAGCCCAGTGGAGTGCCTCACAGCACAGTGGAGCACCTCACAGCGCCTCACAGTACAGCCCAGTGGAGCGCCTCACAGTACAGCCCAGTGGAGCGCCTCACAGTACAGCCCAGTGGAGCGCCTCACAGTACAGCCCAGTGGAGCGCCTCACAGCGCCTCACAGTACAGCCCAGTGGAGCGCCTCACAGTACAGCCCAGTGGAGCACCTCACAGTACAGCCCAGTGGAGCGCCTCACAGCGCCTCACAGTACAGCCCAGTGGAGTGCCTCACAGCACAGTGGAGCACCTCACAGCGCCTCACAGTACAGCCCAGTGGAGCGCCTCACATCGCCTCACAGTACAGCACAGTGGAGCGCCTTACAGCGCCTCACAGTGCAGCCCAGTGGAGATCAAATCTCTGACATGCAGAGAGAGAGAGAGAGAGAGGACAATCACTGACTGTGAATCAGTGGGAGACTGCTTAGAACCTCCCTCTTCTCTCCCTTCTCCTCCTCCTCTTCTCCCACTTCTCTTCCTACTCATCCTCATCATCGCTCGTTCCTAACTTCACATTTGTAAGAGCTCCGATCCACTCATCTGACAACGTCACAGCAGACATGATACATCCGCATCTGCTCTGGTCTAAAAATATGCACCACAAGACACAGTGGAGGTTTGTGGATGGGCTGTGTGATGCTGCTAGAGGCCTGGCCCACAATAGAAACTTCTGATATATTACAGTATGTATACATACTCTGGAGGTGCTGACAAAGCTGTATAGAGGTGTTTAACTAGACTTCAGAGGAGAATGAAACGGCAGTATCAGGTGTTGTGCTTTGTGCTCCCTCAGTGTGTGTTTGCAAAATCAGTTGACGTACACTCTTAGAACAAAGGGTTCCAAAATGGTTATTCGGCTGTCCCCATAGGAGAACCCCTTTTGTTTCCAGGTAGAACTCTTTTGGGTTCCATGTAGAACCCTCTGTGGAAAGGGTTCTACATGGAATTCAAAAGGGTTCTACCTGGAACCAAAAAGGGTTCTTCAAAGGGTTTCTCCTATGGGGACAGCCAAATAACCCTTGTAGATTCTAGATAGCAGCTTTTTTTCTAAGAGTGTAGGTAGCGATTTAACGTCTAGAAGTTCAGTCTGCCTGTTTGATGAAATGCTAACACTTGGCAGGAGTGAGACAGAATAATGTTGATATTTGTTCTATTGTGCAACAGGACAGAGCTTTTTCAATAACTTTCTGTGTTTGTATCATTTCAACTTTTATTCCACCCCAACAGAGGAAGTCATGCATATCAGACAATAATCCATGTCAAATCACTGGATATGCTCAGTTTGTTCCCTTTGTCCTGGTGCTCTGGTACCTCCCTGCAGAAGAGGCTCAGCCTCTACCACTACTCAGTTCACTGTGTGTGTTTCAATCAGATATCATTGATGCAAGGTGTGCTGTTTATCGCATCGCCAGTTGGTGTTTTTCTACAGCACTTCAATGGACTTTATTTCCCTGTTTTGTCTGTTTCAAGGTAACACATAAACACCATCATCTCATAGTTTTGATTGTCAGACTTTGATATAGGATCTGGATCTCCAGCAACCCACAACATTGTGTTTAGGGATATGGTTGAGCAGGCGGTTGGGTTGTCGGACCTGGAGGTAAAGGGTGAAGCCAGACCCAGTGGAGGTAGAAGGTGAAGAGGCTTGAGCTCAGTGGGCTAACACAGTCGTCTTCTCTCCCTGTGTGTTTAGTGACGTAGTGGAGCAGCAGGCTGGAGGTCTATCAGACCTGGAGATCATCTCCCAGCCAGACCCAGTGGAGGAACATGGTGTGCAGGAGATGAACCCATCCTGCATGGCTCCTGTCCAGCTGGTCAGCTTCAGCTACAGGGACCTTCCTCTGGCCCACCTGGACTTCTCCCTGGCCGGATCACAGCTCCTCTCTAACCTGGATGAGGACGACAACAGGGAAGGGTGAGGCAATACAACTATATTCATCCATTGAAAGGCACTGACGCTTTCTGACCGTACAGTAGGTAGCTATTGATAACACCAATAGGTCAGAACCTCAATAGGGAAGGGTAAGACGCTGTGGCTTCATTTACAGACTTCAGCCATTACACAAATCGGTCCAAACCTTGCACACATCTACAACCGTTCATAAGGGTTTGTAAAGATCTTGGGACCTGGCAGACGTTTCTATTAATGACTTTCCACCCCTTTGGAAATGATATATTCCCAATTATCCTCAGAAACGACCTGCTTCTGGTTTGAGAATGTGAGACGAAATGATGTAATTGAATATGGTGTCATGTATAATTATGCAGTACATCAAGCATTTAACAGAGGGAGGGCTGGGAAGGAGGGCAGGAACACACTGCCATGTAGTGTCAGTTATGCTAATGGTACATTGGCCAACACAGAGGGACAAGTATGGATGATGTTCAATCTCACATGATTCATTGGTCCTGTTTAACTCATAGCCAGTACTGTAGCTACAACACAGGGGTTGTCCGTCAGTGATAAACGGTTTCATATTTGCTATTTGGTCTACATATATTTCCTGTGAAGGTCTAAATGCATCCCCTGAATGTACTGTGCTCTTCCAAGACCTATATTGCAACATCCATAGTTTACCTTACTTGTGACACTGCCAGTTCCATTTTCTACCCTTAACCAGAATTGTAAGGTGCTAGGTTGATGTGTGATGGATGAGTCCCAGGCTATTTTAGCTGCCCTGCACGTCTGTTACTGTATGGTCTTAACAGATTGTCTCTTTCATTATACAGTAAAAACACGGTCCCTGTATTGCCGTATTGCAATGGCATCCTGTCCAGTAATAGTGACTCAGACCTGGTTCTGACTGTGAGTCCAGATAAACAACAACCATATGCTTTAGCTTTACGGTCCAGCATCCCAAACAGACACACACCTTCCCTTCCAAGCACTCCGTTTGACACCAGATCAGGTCTCACTCCACTAGGCTCAGTGTTCGCCAGCTATCAGCCGTGCTCCTTAAACATGTAATACATACGGGAGCGTGTACAACAACACAATGTAGGTATTTCATCAAGAAAAGGATGGTTCATTGAATGAGAGACAGTGGACAGTCATACTGAGTAAAACCCCTCTGATTTCAGTCAGCATGTATCATTCTCTGTTGGATAACTGTCCTACATTTAGCAAAGGAAATGTTTATTGTAAATGTGAACATCTCATCTCCAAGAAGTCAATTAAAACCATGTCTCTTCTAAGTTTACTCTGTGAACAATGTGCAGGGATTGCAGGGCTTGATCGGGTACCAAACTTGACTTTGCTATCATGTTCGTTGCTGACTTCATGGGTACAGTGACCGCATGCAGCTAGTGTTTGATCCACAGAGGCTGTATTTTATCACTGTGCTGCAGCAAGAGGCTGGGTGTAGTTCAGTAGCAACATCTAGTGGTGCTGAAGTGGTGGAGATTAATCAAGAGAAAGGCTCTCATGTCAACCTGCTGTGTGTGTGTCAATGGGCCTGGTCAAAGTACTGCACTACACAGGGACTTAGGGTGCCATTTGGGAGTCAGCCTGTGATGAAGCACCTACCATCACCGACCAATGGCCATGTTTGTATATCATGGCCTGTAGCATTGTGAAGATGGAGCTGACCTTTTTGTTATCTCTCTCTTATCCACAGCCCCTACTCTACAGTCCCCCCTACTCTACAGTCCCCCCCTACTCTACAGTCCCCCCTACTCTACAGTCCCCCCTACTCTACAGTCCCCCCTACTCTACAGCCCCCTACTCTACAGTCCCCCCTACTCTACAGTCCCCCT
>NC_138301.1:31727500-31932500 GCF_965601325.2 Salmo salar
CAAATCTCTAGCCACTTTAATAATTAAAAATTGGATTAATAAATGTATCACTAGCCACTTTAAACAATGCCACTTATATAATGTTTACATACCCTACATTACTCATCTCATATGTATATACTGTACTCTATACCATCTACTGCATCTTGCCTATGCCGTTTGGCCATCACTCATCCATGTATTTTTATGTACATATTATTATTCATTCCTTTACACTTGTGTGTATAAGGTAGTAGTTGTGAATTTGTTAGATTACTTGTTAGATATTACTGCATTGTCGGAACTAGAAACACAAGCATTTCGCTACACTCGCATTAACATCTGCTAACCATGTGTATGTGAGAAATAAAATTTCATTTGATTTGACATATTGCATAATTTTATGGCTGGTTATGACAGCTACATAAAAGTGTCAAAACCCACAAAACCTACCACACAAGGCAAAACATTCCATTACACCATAGCCTATGTGTCAACAGTATGTTTATGTTATAATATTTTGGGGGAAACTGACCATATTAAATTATCATTGTAATTGCGCACACATTGATGTCAGACATGCACCTACCCCAATGCTCTGTTGCTGATGACTGGGATGAATGCAGGAGCAGATTTCAGGAGCAGGACAAGACACCCTCTTTTTGACTGATGACTGACATAAGGGCATGTACGTGATAGGCCTGTCTGGCTTATATGATTATGATGGTCATAATGCTTCTTGACAGTGTCATAAAGTGCATTTTCTTATTTCAAGTAAAGCGACACAGGATGGTCATAATGCTCCGTGGCAGTGTCATAAAATGTATTTTCTACAAGTTATTTAAACTATGATGAAAAAAAACATGACTGTAAAGAATTCATTACAACAACAATAAAGGATTTAAGAAACAAAATTTCAGGCGAAAGGAAACTTCTTGGCAGGGAAAAAACTAATTAGAATAAATGTGGGTTTTGACACTCCTATGTAGGTGTCATAACCAGCCATAAAGTAACGCAATATATGTCACAACAGGTGTAACTATATGGGTCATGTCAGTGTTATGACCACATTCTGACAGGTTATGACAAGTTATGTCAGCTGTTGACATATTATGACATGGTTATGACTGTCATAAAGTGTTATGACACTGGGTGTCAAGTGAAGTGTGGCCACAATTTGATTTGATTTGAATGTTGAGATTAAACTTTACTGTAGTTGTGTTTTGCTGAGTCTCCTAACTGTCCTACCTCTGCATATGTAGACAAATGCTATAGGAAGTGTTTCTGAGATTGTACGGTTTCAACACCTTATCCAACACATGGAGCATAGGCTAATCAGTGCAGAGCCCACAACGGGTCCTCCAAATAGACCCAGCCTCCCCGCTCTGTGTCCACATCCTGCCCCCCCCCCCCCCCCCCCCCCCCAAATGGTCCCAGATTGAATCACCTTGACAGGAGGGAAGAGGCAGACAGAGCCATGGCAGCGGTGGTGGTTGATATTCACCGACATGCAAAGTGTGAGATTGCTTTTCTGGCTAAGAGGGAAAGAGATCAACTGTCCTGGGAAAAACCTATTAGCTCAGAGCAGCTTGTCAGCTTCACTGCAGACGCAGGTAGATCTATCTCACTTTAACCTGTATTAAAAGGCTATTTCTCTGGCAAAGAACATCTTGAATTTTAAAACGTATTTTTCTGCAGTGGGTGAAGTGAAACTCTCCTGGCTGGATCATGAACAGGGTGTGTGTTGAGGATTGAGAGTGTGATCAGGACTTGGTCTCAGAAACCCAGAACTAAAATCTTGCGTAATTGCGTCAGATGCTTGATTAATTCTGGGGGGGAGATACAGTATGTTAGAAAACATACTACAATGAGGAGCAGAAGCAGGGTGGTAGCTCCACCCCTCCTCTGCAAGTTTCGGGCAAGTCTATGGGCCAAATCTCCCCTCCCCTTCCGAAATTCTAAAGCTGTGAGCATGTGCGAAGTCTTGATTTGTCCAAATGATCAGTGAGGAAAAATCTGTGCACCGGAACAATGTTCCTCATTAGTTGTCGCATCCCACAGTCTGTTGACAGAAGCTACAATATCATTTATGTTACATGCGTCTGTCCACGAGAGATTAGGATCGGGTTAAGTTTGATAGAGGTGAGGGATGTACGTATGTCAAAGTCATATGCGTTTTTGAAGCTTGATGTCACGACTTCCGCCGAAGTCGGACCCTCTCCTTGTTCAGGCGGCGTTCGGCGGTCGACGTCACCGGCCTTCTAGCCACCGCCGATCCACTTTTCATTTTCCATTTGTTTTGTCTATGTCTTACACACCTGGTTTCACTCACTCACCAGCTACACATAGATCCTTACAGAATCACTCACCTGAATGGAGTCAGCAGGAGCAGACGCCCTCCCAGTTCCAGTGGAGGAGCGCGTTCAGCAGCACGCGACCATGTTACAACGTCTGGGCACAGCCATGGCTCGCGTGCTGCAGACGATGGATCGTTGGGAGAGAGGAGGAGGTTTTCCAGCGCCTCCACCAGCCCCACTACAACAGGTCCCACTGTACCCCCCTCTTCCACCTGGTCCCAGCGGGATTCGACTCGCTCTCCCGAGGGAGTATAATGGGACGGCTGCCAGATGCCAGGGGTTTCTACTACAGCTGGAGCTCTACCTGGCGACCGTCCACCCGGCTCCTTCGGGGCGTGAGAGTGTGGCCGCCCTCGTCTCCTGCCTCTCAGGCAAAGCCCTGGAGTGGGCCAACGCCGTATGGAGTGAGGGAGACGCGGCATTGGACCATTACGCAGAGTTCACCCGCCGCTTTTGGGCAGTGTTCGACCGCCCGCCTGAGGGTCGAGTGGCGGGTGAACGTTTGTTCCACCTGAGGCAGGGGTCGAGGAGCGTGCAGGATTTCGCCTTGGACTTTCGGACCATGGCCGCCAGCGCGGGATGGAACGACAGTGCCCTGATCGATCACTACAGGTGCAGTCTGCGTGAGGACGTCCGTCGGGAGTTGGCCTGCCGAGACACCACCCTCACATTGGACCAGCTGGTGGACATGTCCATCCGGCTGGACGTCCGGATTGGGATCTGTCAGTTCCATCCCCTAGCACCTCCGCTCCGACGCCCATGGAGCTGGGAGGTGCTGCACTTAGGGCGACCGGAGGAGGGGCCATTCCCTGCACCATCTGTGGCCGCAGAGGGCACACTGCTGGTCGGTGCTGGGGGGGTTCCTTAGGGAGTTGAGGCAGCAGGCAGGGCACTATCGTGTCACCCCAGGTGAGTCGGCACCAGGCTCACCCAGAGCCCCCTGTTGCTCACATGTATGTGTTTATTTCATTTCCTGAGTTTTCCCCGCATTCCCAGCATAAGGCGCTAGTAGATTCAGGCGCAGCTGGGAATTTTATTGACCGTTCATTTGCTCATAGTTTAGGGATTCCCCTTGTTCCTGTGGATATGCCTTTCCCTGTCCACGCCCTAGATAGTCGACCATTAGAGTCAGGGCTGATTAGAGAGGCCACTGCTCCACTTGACATGGTTACGCAGGAGGGTCACAAGGAGAGAATCAGTCTCTTCCTTATTGATTCTCCTGCATTTCCCGTGGTGCTGGGCCTACCCTGGTTGGCCTGTCATAACCCCACTATTTCGTGGCAACAGAGGGCTCTCAAGGGGTGGTCACGAGAGTGCTCAGGGAGGTGTGTGGGGGTTTCCATCGCTGCGACTATGGTGGAAAGTCCAGACCAGGTCTCCACCGTGCGCATCCCCTCAGAATATGCCGATTTGGCTCTCGCCTTCTGTAAGAAGAGGGCGACTAAATTACCACCTCATCGACGGGGGGATTGTGCAATAAATCTCCTGGTAAACGCAGCACTTCCCATGAGTCACGTGTATCCTCTGTCACAGGAGGAGACGGTGGCTATGGAAACACATGTCTCGGAATCCCTGGGGCAGGGATACATTCGGCCCTCCACTTCACCTGCCTCCTTGCGTTTCTTTTTTGTGAAAAATAAGGATGGGGTCTGCGCCAGTGTATTGACTATCGAGGGATCAATCAGATCACAGTGAGGTATAGCTACCCGCTGCCTCTCATCGCCAGTGCGATCGAGTCAATGCACGGGGCGCGCTTCTTCACAAGATTTTATCTCAGGAGTGCTTATAACCTGGTGCGAGATTTTCCGGGACCTGCACGGGCAGGGTGTAGTGGTGTATATTGATGACATTCTGATATACTCCGCTACACGCGCCGTGCAGGTGGCCCTGGTGCGCAGGGTGCTTGGTTGACTGTTGGAGCATGACCTGTACGTCAAGGCTGAGAAATGTCTGTTCTTCCAACAGTCCGTCTCCTTCCTAGGGTACTGCATTTCCACTTCAGGGATGGAGATGGAGAGTGACCGCATTTCAGCCGTGCCTAATTGGCCGACTCCCACCACGGTAAAGGAAGTGCAGTGGTTTCTAGGGTTTGCCAACTACTACCGGAGGTTTATCCTGGGTTTTTGTCAGGTAGCAGCTCCCATTACCTCACTGCTGAAGGGGGGACCGGTGCGGCTGCAGTGGTCGGCTGAGGCGGACAGGGCTTTTGTTCACCTGAAGGCTCTGTTTACCTCGGCTCCCGTGCTGGCTCATCCGGATCCCTCTTTGCCGTTCATAGTGGAGGTGAACGCGTCCGAAGCTGGGATAGGAGCCGTGCTCTCTCAGCGCTCAGACATGCCACCAAAGCTCCGCCCCTGTGCTTTCTTTTCGAAGAAGCTCAGCCCGGCGGAGCGAAACTATGATGTGGGGGACCGGGAGCTGTTGGCTGTTGTCAAGGCTCTGAAGGCGTGGAGACTTTGGCTTGAGGGGGCTAAACACCCTTTTCTCATCTGGACTGACCACCGCAATCTGGAGTATATCCGGGCGGCGAGGAGACAACCCTGTTTTTGGGAATGTTTTTTACACGTTTTGTTTTCACTCTATCCTACAGACCAGGTTCCCAGAACGCTAAGGCAGATGCACTGTCCCGGATGTATGACACAGAGGAGCGGTCCATGGATCATACTCCCATACCTCCAGCTTCTTGCCTGGTGGCACCGGTGGTGTGGGAGCTGGACGCGGACATCGAGCGGGCGTTACGCACAGACACCCCCCAGTGTCCAGCTGGGCGCCTGTACGTTCCGTCTGCTGTCCACGACCGGTTGATCTATTGGGCCCACATGTCACCCTCCTCTGGTCACCCTGGCATCGGTCTGATGGTACGTTGCCTTAGTGGGAAGTACTGGTGGTCCACCTTGGCCAAGGACGTGAGGGTTGATGTTTCCTCCTGCTCGGTGTGCGCCCAGTGCAAGGCTCTCAGGCACCTGCCCAGAGGGAAGTTACAACCCCTACCCGTTCCACAATGGCCGTGGTTGCACCTGTCGGTGGACTTCCTGACGGATCTTCCTTCCTCACAGGGCAACACCACGATCCTGGTCATTGTGGATCAGTTTTCTAAGTCCTCCCGTCTCCTCCCTTAGCCCGGTCTCCCTACGGCCAGGTAGGCAAGTTGAGAACAAGTTCTCATTTACAATTGGGACCTGGCCAAGATAAAGCAAAGCAGTTCGACACATACAACAACACAGAGTTACACATGGAGTAAAACAAAACATACAGTCAATAATACAGTAGAAAAATAAGTCTATATACAATGTGAGCAAATGAGGTGAGGTAAAGGCAAAAAGGCCATGGTGGCAAAGTAAATACAATATAGCAAGTAAAACACTGGAATGGCAGATTTGTGGTGGAAGGAAGTGCAAAGTAGAAATAATGGGGTGCAAAGGAGCAAAATAAATAAATACAGTAGGGGAAGAGGTAGTTGTTAAATTATAGATGGGCTATATACAGGTGCAGTGATCTGTGAGCTGCTCTGACAGCTGGTGGTTAAAGCTAGTGAGGGAGATAAGTGTTTCCAGTTTCAGAGATTTTTGTAGTTCGTTCCAGTCATTGGCAGCAGAGAACTGGAAGGAGAGACGGCCAAAGGAGGAATTGGCTTTGGGGGAGACCAGAAAGATATACCTGCTGGAGCGCGTGCTACACGTGGGTGCTGCTATGGTGACCAGTGAGCTGAGATAAGGGGAGACTTTACCTAGCAGGGTCTTGTAGATGACCTGGAGCCACTGGGTATGGCGACAAGTATGAAGCGAGGGCCAGCCAACAAGAGTGTACAGGTTGCAGTGGTGGGTAGTATATGGGGCTTTGGTGACAAAACGGATGGCACTGTGATAGACTGCATCCAGTTTATTGAGTAGGGTATTGGAGGCTATTTTGTAAATGACATCGCCGAAGTCGAGGATCGGTAGGATGGTCAGTTTTACGAGGGTATGTTTGGCAGCATGAGTGAAGGCTGCTTTGTTGCGAAATAGGAAGCCAATTCTAGATTTAACTTTGGATTGGAGATGTTTGATATGAGTCTGGAAGGAGAGTTTACAGTCTAACCAGACACCTAGGTATTTGTAGTTGTCCACATATTCTAAGTAAGAACCGTCCAGAGTAGTGATGCTGGACGGGCGGGCAGGTGCGGGCAGCGATCGGTTGAAGAGCATGCATTTAGTTTTACTTGTATTTAAGAGCAGTTGGAGGCCACAGAAGGAGAGTTGTATGGCATTGAAGCTCGTCTGGAGGGTTGTTAACACAGTGTCCAAAGAAGGGCCAGAAGTATACAGAATGGTGTCGTCTGCGTAGAGGTGGATCAGAGACTCACCAGCAGCAAAAGCGACATCATTGATGTATACAGAGAAAAGAGTTGGCCCAAGAATAGAACCCTGTGGCACCCCGATAGAGACTACCAGAGGCCCGGACAACAGGCCATCCGTTGACACATTGAACTCTATCTGAGAAGTATTTGGTGAACCAGGCGAGGCAATCATTTGAGAAACCAAGGCTATTGAGTCTGCCGATGAGGATGTGGTGATTGACAGAGTCGAAAGCCTTGGCCAGGTCAATGAATACGGCAGCACAGTATTGTTTCTTATCGATGGCGGTTACGATATCCTTACACTTGATATCAAGTGACACTACAACTGGGCGGTTTGATTCCTGAATGCTGATTGGCTGACAGCCATGGTATACACAATAGCATTTATATTAGAATTAAGCAATAAGGACCTCAGGGGTTTGTGGTATATGGCCAATACACTACAGCTAAGGGCTATATCCAGGCACTCTGCGTTGTTTCGTGTTCAAGAACAGCCCTTAGCCGTGGTATTTTGGCCATATACCACACCTCCTCTGGTCTTATAGCTTAATTCTAATCTAAATGCTATTGTGTTCTGTATGCTGAATCCTCAATGGCCCTATCTATATCTATATCTTTATCTATCTATCTATCGCTCTCTCTCTCTCTCTCTCTCTCTCTCTCTCTCTCTCTCTCTCTCTCTCTCTCTCTCTCTCTCTCTTCTCACTTTTCACCTACATCCACTCTTGTTATCGCGCCCTCTTTTTTCTCCCTATATCCATCCAAAATATACCCTTCTTTTACACGTTTACCTATTGATGCGTCCAGAATGACCTTCTACTCCTCCCACCAAGTGCCACACAGGTCGAGGGTAGTCGAGGGCTGTTTTACTATTCTCGACACTACAGATGGGTGGATTTTTTTTCTCGTATTATTAGTTACACTGTTATGATATTGAGTACTGCACTGTTGGGTAGGGCTCGCAAGTTTAGCATTCACTGTACCTGTGCATGTGACAATACAACGTGAAACTTGATCATCCTCAACCCAGATCATCTTCATTGTTAGACATGTTAACAAGTCTCAGGAGCAGGACTCATTGTTGTGTGTTGCTCTGCTAAATAAATAGAATAGTGCCCCTGTGGGCTGCTTGGAACACTAATTCACTAATCCTGTAGGAGAGATACCACTGTAGTTACTATAACAACAACTGGATTACAGAGGGCCAGGGTTGACTCCAACCCAGGCTGAGAAACAATCATTATTATTGATTTTACAGTAGGATTGATATAGTTCTAATGGTAACTGTCCATTTTCATTGCTAGAATCCATAAATTATCCTATTTGATATTAACATGAATTAATCAGTATTAGTCAGGTAATAATTTGTCTCGTCAATAGTTTATACATAACCTTATAAATATCCTTTTTACAATGTAATATTTCCTTAAGTTTGATAGTCCTGAAAACTCAGCTAGACTTATGTACTCTTTCTGTTTGTCAGTTTCAGGCTGAGGTTGTCGTGATCAGTGGTGCCTAAGTATCAGTAATGGGGAACCTTTCAAATGTAAAAGTAATTACCTGCGATCTCAACACATCTCTGATACTCAGTATATATATTGTGCTTAGTTGGTATTCACCTCTCCACGCTTGCTTTAGTAGAAACCTTTGTGTGTGGGCCCAGGCAGCAAAACCTAGCTGACGGGAACATTTGTTTTTGTGGGGAGCAGTTTGCGAGGCACGCCACCCTGCCATGGTTGACTGTTCATATATGTCAGGTGAGATTGAATTTGGAATCAGCCAAGGGGGGGAGTAAGTTGTCATTAGGACTGCAAGTTTTAGTTCACTGCCTGCGAGGGAGGAAATTTTAATTCATTGCCCTGTGAGGGTGGATGTTTTAGTTCACTGCCTGCGAGGGAGGAAATTTTAATTCATTGCCCTGTGAGGGTGGAAGTTTTAGTTCACTGCCTGTGAGGGAGGAAGGTTTAGTTCACTGCCTGCAAGGGAGGAAGTTTTAATTCACTGCCCTGTGAGGGTGGATGTTTTAGTTCACTGCCCTGTGAGGGTGGAAGTTTTAGTTCACTGCCCTGTGAGGGTGGAAGGTTTAGTTTACTGCCCTGTGAGGGAGGACGTTTTAATTAACTTCCTTGTGAGGGAGGAAGGTTTAATTCACTTCCCTGTGAGGGAGGACGTTTTAACTCACTGCCCTGTGAGGGTGGAAGGTTTAGTTCACTGCCCTGTGAGGGAGGAGGCCTCTGTTCTTTCCTCAATGCTATATGGTTCTTGTGTATCTCTCTCTCTCTCTCTCTCTCTCTCTCTCTCTCTCTCTCTCTCTCTCTCTCTCTCTCTCTCTCTCTCCGTTTCAGCCATGGGGGTCACATTACTACTGTACAATAGACAAAGTCATCAAAAATGTATGCCAAAAAATCTCACCTTAAATTCACATTCAAGTCCTCCAGTTGAGGTTTTTGTTGGAAGTTGAACTCAAGCCAACAGAAACAACAGAAAGAGGAAGTAGAACGTGTGTGTAGGGCAAATTCATTAGTCCCTCAGAAACGTATTCTCTGATTTATTTGTGCAGATATGCTGCAGTGAGTGTTGCCAGGCATCGGATAGCGTATTGTTCAAATCAATCAAAACAAATCAAATGTTAATTGTCACATGCTTCGTAAACCACAGGTGAAGACTAACATTGAAATGCAAACAGAAAAAATATAAATAATAACACAAGGAATAAATACACAATGAGTAACGATAACCGAGTCAATGTACAGGGGTACGAGGTAATTGTGGTCGATATGTACATTTAGGTAGGGATAAAGTAACTAGGCAACAGGATAGATGGTAAACAGTAACAGCAGCGTATGTGATGAGTCAAAATAGTGCAATGCAGATAGTCCAGGTAGCTATTTGTTAACTATTTACAGTAACTAGCTTAGCAGTCTTATGGGTTGGGGTTAGATGCTGTTCAGGGTCCTGTTGGTTCCAGACTTGGTGCATCGGTACCGCTTGCCATGTGGAAGCAGAGAGAACAGTCTATGACTTGGGTGGCAGGAGTCTTTGACCATTTTTAGGACCTTCCTCTGACACCGCCTGGTATAGAAGTCCTGGAAGGCAGGAAGCTAGGCCCCAGTGATGTACTAGGCCGTACACACTACCTTCTGTAGCGCCTTCTGTCGGATGCCAAGCAGTTGCCATACCAAGAGGTGATGCAGCCAATCAAGATGCTCTCAATGGTGCAGCTGTATAACGTTTTGAGGATCTGAGGGCTCATGCTGAATCTTTTCAGCCTTCTGGGGGGAAGAGGCGTTATCGTGCCCTCTTCATGACTGTGTTGGTGTGTGTGGACCATGATAATTCCTTAGTGATGTGGACACAGAGGAACTTGAAGCTCTCAACCTGCTCCACTACAGCCTGTCTGTAGATGGGGGCGTGCTCGGCCCTCCATTTCCTGTAGTCCACGATCAGTTCCTTTGTCTTGCTGACATTGTGGGAGAGGTTCTTGTCCTGGCACCATACTGCCAGGTCTCTGACCTCCTTCCTGTAGGCTGTGTCATCGTCGTCGGTGATCAGGCCTACCACCATCGTGTCATCTGCAAACTTAATGAAGGTGTTAGAGTTGTGCATGGCCACGCAGTCGTGGGTGAACAGAGAGTACAGCAGGGGACTAAGCAAGTACCCCTGAGGGGCCCCTGTTTTGAGGGTCAGATTGGATGTTTTTTGCTACCCTCACCACCTGGGGGAGGCCTGTCAGGAAGTCCAGGATCCAGTTGCAGAGGGAGGTGTTTAATCCCAGGGCCCTTAGTTTACTAATGAGCTTAAGCTTCAGTTAGTCAGAAGTTGGACTCTATACATTATCAAAGGGGCCTGCTCCGCGCCACAGCAGCAATGAGATTTGTGCTAGCTGAAGGATTGTTTATGAATTTGAATGCCATAATATAGTTCAGAGAAAGACTTCCAGTCAATACAATACCTCAAGAAGTTCAGTTCAGTGAAATACTTCCAGTCAATACAATACCACAAGAAGTTCAGTTCAGTGAAATACTTCTGAGTTGGTCCTCAATTGTTCTCTCTCTCGCTCTTCACTCGGGAGCCAGTGAGTAGGTCTATATTTCCTGGAATGATCTAAATGGTCACATCCTGATAATGTGTTTGAAGGGAAGGAAGGGAGGAAAGGAAAATGAAGGCAGCTCAATCCTCCTGTTCCCCCTGATTTTGCTGTGAGCAAATAGACTGTGTTATACAAATCATCTGTGATTGGCTGATAAGGACTGTTCTAATCCGATCCCTGATGAAGGCAAATAAGAGATCAGAGAGAGAGAGGTGGTGTATCATCTACTGCAGTCAGTCAGTGTGTGTAGGAGTTGCAGTCCTTTATCATGGACCTTCTGCACTCTGAGGGAGGGATGTTGGCTGATGTTGCTGATCGCTCCGCTCGGTCATATTGATAGCATGATTTAATCTACCTGCTCTGTTTCCCTGTCCAGCCCGGTTCAATCTCCTCCCCACCAGGGCTCCACTGATGCCTTTATCAACCTGTCCTAAGCGGACGTGTGAAGAGTGAGAGAGATGGAGAGAGCGACAGAGAGAGCATCATTGAAAGAAATAGAGGGAGAGTGCATGAAAGACAGGAAGAATTAGAGAGAGGCACACAAAAGAGAGAGAGAGACAGGAATAATGCATGAAAGAGAGAGGGTGAGAGACTGTCAGAGTGTGTTCTTTTGGGACATCCATGTCCAGACATCAGTTAAGGACATAAGTGCTGTCCATATTTAGGCTGTCTGGTGTGTCATTGTTTTGTTGACTCCTCAGAGTGTAGCCTATGTTATGTCATGTCCATGATGAACCCCTTTCTGCAGGCCCTCGTCTGTGACATAGTCTGGTGTTGGTCTTTCCTTGAGCGGATGAGAGAAGAGGGCTCGATTCAATCCATATCGCGGAAGTTCAGTGCTATAGCGCGATTGAAATTTAAAGGCATTCACAGTAAACGTTGCATAGGTCCGCTCAATCAGAAATTACCATTAAAATTGAATCGGGCGATAGGGTTAAACTTCCTCTATACGGATTGAATCAAGCCCCTGATGTCTCTATTGTCTGTTGACCTACTGTTTGCAAAAACATACAGGGTTGACTTTCTAAAGAATGTGCCGACTCCTGGACTGAAAAGCATGTTCAATGTAGAATCTTAATTCAAAGTGATTTTTAGTCCAGTTCTTGGCCAGGAATTGAGCCATTATTGTCTTGTAAGGGATAAGTAATTGTAATGTACATGTAACTGCCAAAATAATGGAAACACTTGAGTAAATGTGGGATACAAAGTATATTGAAAGCAGGTGCTTCCACACAGGTGTGGTTCCTGAGTTAATTAAGTAGTTAACAGCCCGTCATGTATAAGAATGCTGGGCAGGCCATTGTTTTGGCTACCATGGCTATGCCCCGATAGGATGACAATGGCCCCATCCACAGGGCACGAGTGGTCACTGAATGGTTTGGTAACTAAATAGTTTGACGGGCATGAAAATGATGTAAACGATATGCCATGGCCGTCTCAGTCACCAGATCTCAACCCAATTGAACACTTACTGTATGGGAGATTCTGGAGTGGCGCCTGAGACAGCGTTTTCCACCATCATAAAAAAACACACAAAATTATGGAATTTCTTGTGGACGAATGGTATCGCATCCTTCCAATAGTGTTCCAGACACTTGTAGAATCTCTGCTAAGGTGCATTGAAGCTGTTCTGGCTCGTGGTGGCCTAACACCCTATTAAGACACAATGTTGGTGTTTCCTTTATTTTGGCAGTTACTTGTAGTTAGTCTTATGCCGTTTTTGCAGTTCTTTTAAAGTACCATTTCTCCTTTAGTAATGAGGCCCTGAAGTGTTTTTCAGCACATTCAGCTTGTGAACAGAGTAATTTATCTTTAATACTTTGTATTACTACTTCTACTCAAGGCTTTTTATTGTTTGGGAGAAATGATCTCTCTATGGAGGGCAGTATAAATGAACTATGAAACGATGCGTTCCTGAGATGGATTTTAATGTAGAATATAACTGCAGAGAATTGTCCCAAAGCAAATCAATGCAACCCCTTCAACTGTCAAGTAAGGTCACCACCAGATGTTAGAAAGTCAAATGTTACACAGTGGTGTGTAGGTCTATATCCATGAACTAAAGAAAATACATCACTTTCACAGCTGGAGCCTTTTTGATGGGAAAAATCGAGTCAAACTTTATTTGTCACATGCGCCGAATACAACAAGTGTAGACTTTATCGTGAAATGCTTACTGACAAGCCCTTAACTAACAGCGCAGTTCAAGAAGAGTTAAGAAAATATTTACCAAGTAGACAAAAATAAAAAGTAATAATAAAAAGTAACACAATTAGAATAACAATAATGAGGTTATATACAGGGGGTACCGGTAACCAATCAGTGTGCAGGGGTACAGGTTAGTTGAGGTAATTTGTACATGTAGGTGGGGGTGAAGTGACAAGGCATAGATAATAAACAGTGAGTAGCAGCAGTGTACAAAACGAGGGGGGGTCAATGTAAATTGTCCTGTGGTGACTTTATTAATTGTTCAGCAGTCTAATGGCTTGGGGGTAGAAGCTGTTGAGGAGCCTTTTGGTCCTAGACTTGGCGCTCTGGTACCGCTCTCCGTGTGGTAGCAGAGAAAACAGTCTAAAACTTGGGTGACTGGAGTCTCTGACAATTTTATGGGCTTTCCTCTGACACCGCCTAGTATATATTAAATTCGTCTCCATTCCTTAGTGTTCTTTTGTTCGTATATACTTCACTTAGATGATTAGTGACATTGTCTTTCTTCTATATCCCTCTTAATGGTTCATTTCCATACAGGATTAAGCCCAGTGTTTTACCCAAAATACTCTGACTTTTCTGTTACCATCTACGCGGGTCGGCACCCGGGTCTCACTGGGCCATGGATCCGGCGGACCTGCTCTCACTTGGGGCCAAAGCCAGGCCACTGGTACTTTTCAGCTTGCATTTACATAACAATGGCTAACTGTGAACTTTAACACCTTCTCACAAAACAACTGTTTTGATTCTGCAGAGGTTGCCAATTGTGCTCTTCAAGTCCCCACTGTCAGCCCAAGCTATGGAACCACAATTGATCTAGTATAACATAAGGGTGTATACACTAGTTTAACACTGGTGTTACAGTCTAAAAGCAGCATAATGGTTAGGGTCTCATGGTTTTTAGCATGGCCATGTTTGGAGGGTAAACAGGGATTGAGGCCTAGCAGCTTGAGTTTGTTCTAAGACAACATCCCCTCTAGGATGGTAACATACTGTATGCTGTCAGGTAGGGTGGTTAGAGATGTTTCATTATGTATCACCAGCAGGGTCTAGAGTAAGCTGTTTATAGACACTGAACACTGAAGACATCAGAAGACTTTGTGTAGACTTTATTCTTTCATTTCCAAAGTATTACTATTCTCCTAACAGCTGATCTGCGGCAGGTAGCCTATCGCTTAGGAGTGTTGGGCCAGTAACCAAAAGGTCAGTTGTTCGAATCCCCGAGACGGCTAGGTGATAAATCTGTATGTGCCCTTGAGCAAGGCACTTAACTATAATTGCTCCTGTTAGTTGCTTTGGATAAGAGTAACTGCCAAATGACAACAAACATGTACAAATCTGAACAGATCTGTCAAATCTATGGCAGTTTTCTAAAATGAGCTCTAGCATATGACTCCACCCTGCTGTCTGTCCCCTCTCCGTTGTGGAGATGAGGTGTCCAGGCCCAGGCTGGCATGGTGGTAACTGCATCCTGTGAGTCTGGCTGAGACACGGCCACCGACGGTAGAGAGAGAGAGCAGAGTCAACACCATCTGGCCCACCATACACACTCCAGCCCCACCGAACCTCACCGAGCGCCAGAAAGATGATTGCTAACAGCGTGATTATGGCTCTATTAGATTAGCCTAGCATTGTTTACGGGCTTGTGGGTTTGCCCGTGCCAAGTGTACCTAGCACTACCCTCAGAGAGAGAGAGAGACTGAGAGGAGCAGAAGGAGGTGAGGGGAACTGTTCAGCAGCTGCTGTAAGAGTCCTTTGCTCATTGCCTCGTGTTAGCGTACTCAGGGTGAAGTCTGAATGAATAGAGGAGAATAATATGAATCCTTCAGAGAGGATGCCTGTTTGTCACTCACTGTGGTATAATTGGGCACATCCTGTAAGCACACACACACCCAAATGGTGTATCGTCCTCGTTTGCATGAGTAAGTAAGACACAGTTCATGTAACAATTCCTACATAATATTATGAGGCTCATACAGTATCACTTGCATATTCATATCCACATGTCGCTTAACATTTAGACTAAATGGCCCCATTTAAACATCTAAAGTCATTCCAGCCAAGCCTCATTCCCTACTAATGACTTAACAACAGCAGCAGTTGCCCTCAACTGAGGATGTGATACATACAAGCATCTCTACCCTGGGAATATATGTGTGTGTGAGGGGTAATGCCCTGATATCCACACACCCAAATCCTCCAGGACTGCTCTTTTCTGCTCTGCTCCCATGCCCGTGCCTTGGTCCTATCAGTAACAGTCCAATGGCCACTCTACACAACTCCTGCCTGACTGTATGAAAATCTGATTTGGGGTCAATTCCATGTCAATGAATTTCAGTAAATTCAGGAAGTAAAATGAATTAAAATTTCAGATTACTTCCTGACTGGATTGAAATGGAATTGACAACAACCCTGATAAAAAAATACAGCTTTATTCCATTCCACCGCCACTGATTCTGCCCACTGCCACTGATTGTTTTAGCTCTAATTAGCACCATGCTAGGGAATGAAGACATGATCACAGAAGTGGTGTGATTAGCCAAGCTCACTGCATGCCAGGCCCAGTGCATGGGGAGCAGTGAAAGGTGTAGAAGAGGACGAGCCAAGTTTCCATTCTGGCTGGAGCTCTGGCATCGTTTCTCCTGTCTGTCTCCCACTGCTAATAGAGGGAGGGAACAGTGGGTCTGGGAAAGAGCTATGTAGAAGATTTTATCCATGTGTTTTCTTTCAATAACTTGAAATGTGTTACTGTTGTATGGAGTCTTCTAATATACAGTCGACCCCTTCATTGCCCTCTGAATAAAGTTGCTTTACTAATCCTCTCACTGATATGCCTGAGAGACAAGTCACCAGCTCAAAGAGCCTCAGTGTCTTTCTGTCTTAATGCAGTCTCTGTTCTGTTCACACTCTTCCCCCTCCACTGCCCTGGCCCACCAGGCTGGGTTTAGAAACTGGTTCACAACATTGCATTGATGCGGTTATATGTGTTAAATAGCACCCCCTGCTGGCAAATAGAAGGAACATCAGTCAGCATACAGTCAGCTGGTACAGTAAGATCGTTGAAAGAATGAAATGTTGAATACAAACCTGTGTCCATACACAAGTACTTTCTCCCTGTCTTTGGTGTACTAACACTGACTCTCTAGTCCCTCTCTCTTCTATCCCTCTCTCCTCTCTCCTCCTCCTCTCGCCTTTCCCTCTCTCTTCCTCTCTCCTCTATCCCTCTCTCCTCCTCCTCTCGCCTTTCCCTCTCTCCTCCTCCTCTCGCCTTTCCCTCTCGCCTCCTCCTCTCTCCTCTATCCCTCTCTCCTCCTCCTCTCGCCTTTCCCTCTCTCCTCCTCCTCTCTCCTCTATCCCTCTCTCCTCTTCTTTTCTACTCTATCCCTCTCTCCTCCGCCTCTCTCCTCTATCGCTCTCTCCTCTATCCCTCTCTCCTCCTCTCTCCTCTATCCCTCTCTCCTCCTCTCCTCTCCTCTCTCCCTCTCTCCAGGTCTAACTGGTTGAAGCCGTGCTGTGGTCGGAGGGTAGCCCTGTGGCAGGTGTGTCTGCTCAGTGCAGGCTTCAACTGTTTCCTGGTGGCGCTGGTCATCCTGGTGGTGGTCTTCTTGACCCTGGAACTCCTCATAGACACCAAGCATCTACAATGTAACTATCTTTTCCATTGACAGTAAAGGAGGATCCTTTTATACACTGTGTTCTAGTGACTGTAGAAAGTTAGACTTGGGTAGTCCTGTGCTTCCTTGATCCTGTGACCCAGGTTTTGGGATTACAGCCCATAGAGACAATTATCATGATGCTGCATTAACATGCGTTCCAACCTGTTTTATAAACATGATTACATTTCTTACCAAAGAGAGGAAACTACGGCGACTAAAAGGCCCATATGAGAGAGAAACAGCATTGCCAACCGGGATAGTAAATGTCTATGAACTGGTCTCTACTCAACAGCACTGACTGTCTGGGCAGGTATCATCATCGCATTACATTATGGACTGTAAGCCAAGGTTACGTCCCGAATGGTATCCTATCCCCTATATACTGCACTACTTTTGACCAGAACCCTTTGTGCCCTGATCAAAAGTAGTGCACTATACAGGGAATAGGATACCGTTTGAGACGCACCTCAAGAGACAGGTCTGTATTGACAGATGATTCTCTCTGCTCTGGGGACTACAGGACACCAGTCACTTCGATGCATTACCATAGACTCTGACTGTCCTGGCTGTCCTGTTGCCAGCTCTGGAAAGACACATGGAGGGAGTAGGAAGGAGGGAAGGAGGATGGGGGGGAGATGGAGAGGTACAGGGAGATAAAGGGAGGGGTAAATTGACTGATGGACTGATGGATGGGGAAGGAGAAGTGGAGCGGGAGCATTCACAACACTGTTAGATGGAAATGAGGAATAGTGGTAAAAGACATGATGTAATATCTATGCACCATTTTCTGCCAGATAAATCTGTCTGGACAGATGTAGACATTCACAGGACATGGTAGTGTTGTTCTTGATTCCATTAAGAACAAGCAGTAAAAGTGGAATCATCCTTTAAGATACACATTTTTCTCTTTTGTTATTTATTCCAGTTGCCAATGCTATTCAATTTGCTAGCGTCATCCATTGGATCAGCCTCGCCATCCTTTCACTCTTCTTCACTGAGGTAATGAGACACACACACACACACACACACACACACACACACACACACACACACACACACACACACACACACACACACACACACACACACACACACACACACACACACACACACACACACGGGTTAAGTAATAATTCAAGAGGAGGTTAAGGGTTTAGGGCTTGGGTTACAGTCATATGATCCACCCAACACCTTATAACACCTTTGCTTCCTGACATTATAGATGAACGGTGTCAGAGGGGAATGGTATTCAAGGTCTAAATATTAAAAACTAAACTATAGTTACTGTAACTATAGAGACCTTGACTTATTAAATGGTCATAATAATAATCTTTTTCCTATCCACCAATCAGAGAATGTCCCTCTCTGCTTCTCTCTTACAGTGGAGCCGTTGATGTCAAGATGTGCTACTGTATAAAGAATGAGACAGGCCACTTTTATATCGTCACCCTTTCATCATGAT
The DNA here is from genome assembly GCF_965601325.2 of Salmo salar. Lineage (NCBI taxonomy): Eukaryota > Metazoa > Chordata > Actinopteri > Salmoniformes > Salmonidae > Salmo > Salmo salar. The sequence goes on from NC_138301.1 coordinate 31,745,589, forward strand.
TAGAATGTAACTCTATCATCCTCCTTTTCAAAATAAAGGACCCCCCCAACCCAACACTAGTGTATGTTACTGTACATACAGTAGATGTATGTAATGGATCAGGTAATATCAGACAACTAGGAGGGCCATTGTACAGTGTCCAGAATCATTATCCTTTTCCCACATTCTAATTGATCGAAAGACTTGTAAAAAGTACCCTTCAAAGATCGGAAGTTTACATACACTTAGGTTGGAGTCATTAAAACTCGTTTTTCAACCACTCCACAAATTTATTTTTAACAAACTATAGTTTTGGCAAGTCGGTTAGGACATCTACTTTGTGCATGACACAAGTAATTTTTCCAACAATTGTTTACAGACAGATTATTTCACTTATAATTCACTGTATCACAATTCCAGTGGGTCAGTTTACATACACTGAGTTGACTGTGCCTTTAAACAGCTTGGAACATTCCAGAAAATGATGTCATGGCTTTAGAAGCTTCTGATAGGCTAATTGACATAGTTTAAGTCAATTGGAGGTGTACCTGTGTATGTATTTCAAGGCCTATCTTCAAACTCAGTGCTTCTTTGCTTGACATCATGGGAAAATCTAAAGAAATCAGCCAAGACTTCAGGATTTTTTTTTTAGACCTCCACAAGCCTGGTCCATCCTTGGGAGCAATTTCCAAATGCCTGAAAGTTACACGTTCATCTGTACAAACAATAGTACGTAAGTATAAACACCATGGGACCACGCAGCCATCATACCACTCAGGAGGAGACGCGTTCTGTCTCCTAGAGATGAACGTACTTTGGTGCGAAAAGTGCAAATCAATCCTAGAACAACAGCAAAGGACCTTGTGAAGATGCTGGAGGAAACAGGTACACAAGTATCTATATCCACTGTAAAACAAGTCCTATATCGACATAACCTGAAAGGCCGCTCAGCAAGGAAGAAGCCACTGCTCCAAAACCGCCATAAAAAAGCCAGACTACGGTTTGCAACTGCACATGGGGACAAAGATTTGGAGAAATGTCCTCTGGTCTGATGAAACAAAAATAGAACTGTTTGGCCATAATGACCATTGTTATGTTTGGAAGAAAAAGGGGGAGGCTTGCAAGCCGAAGAACACCATCCCAACCGTGAAGCACGGGGGTGGCAGCATCATGTTGTGGGGGTGCTTTTCTGCAGAAGGGGCTGGTGCACTTCACCAAATATATGGCATCATGTGGAAGGAAAATGATGTGGATATATTGAAGCAACATCTCAAGACATCAGTCAGGAAGTTAAAGCTTGGTCGCAAATGGGTCTTCCAAATGGACAATGACCCCAAGCATACTTCCAAAGTTGTGGCAAAATGGCTTAAGGACAACAAAGTCAAGGTATTGGAGAGTGGCCATCACAAAGCCCAGACCCCAATCCTATAGAACATTTGTGGGCAGAACTGAAAAAGCGTGTGTGAGCAAGGAGGCCTACAAACCTGACTCATTTACACCAGCTCTGTCAGGAGGAATGGGCCAGAATTCACCCAATTTATTGTGGGAAGCTTGTGGAAAGCTACCTGAAATGTTTGACCCAAGTAAAACAATTTCAAGGCAACGCTACCAAATACTAATTGAGTGTATGTAAACTTCTGACCCACAGGGAACGTGATGAAAGAAACAAAAGCTGAAATAAATCATTCTCTCTTCTATTATTCTGACATTTCACATTCTTAAAATAAAGTGGTGATCCTAACTGACCTAAGACAGGGAATTTTTACTAGAATTAAATGTCAGGAATTGTGAAAAACTGAGTTTAAATGTATTTGGCTAAGGTGTATGTAAACCTCCGACTTCAACTGTACATGTTACTTTCTGTGACCATGTAGAAAAGGAAGGCTTGAGTCAAAGAAAGCCTACATTCACAGCAGCAGTATATAAATGGAGACTGTAACTTGTCCTGTCTTTTTTTGTCCATATTCAAATGACCTTTCAGAATGTGTTGTAGATGTGTTGAAACCAGAGGAGAGTGAGAATATTTCGCATGTCATTGGAGAGGTTGTATTTGGCTTTTTTCCTCCCCTTCCATCCTTTCTCTCTCTCCCTCTTTTCCCAGACTGTCTTCAGGATTGTTGTCCTTGGGATTTGGGACTACATTGAGAACAAAGTAGAGGTAAGATTCATTAAATTAAACCTCAATGTAATATCTCCTAAAAACAGTGTGTACAATCTCCTAATGACAGTGTGTAATATCTCCTAATGACAGTGTGTAAAATCTCCTAATGACAGTGTGTAATATCTCCTAATGACAGCGTATAATATCTCCTAATGATAGCGTGTAATATCTCCTAATGACAGTGTGTAATATCTCCTAAAAACAGTGTGTAAAATCTCCTAATGACAGTGTGTAATATCTCCTAATGACAGCGTGTAATATCTCCTAATGACAGTGTGTAATATCTCCTAATGACAGCGTGTAATATCTCCTAATGACAGTGTGTAATATCTCCTAATGACAGCGTGTAATATCTCCTAATGACAGTGTGTAATATCTCCTAATGACAGTGTGTAATATCTCCTAATGACAGTGTGTAATATCTCCAAATGACAGTGTGTAATATCTCCTAATGACAGTGTGTAATATCTCCTTTAATGACAGTGTGTAATATCTCCTAATGACAGTGTGTAATAGGTCCTTTAATGACAGTGTGTAATATCTCCTAATGACAGCGTGTAATATCTCCTAATGACAGTGTGTAATATCTCCTAATGACAGTGTGTAATATCTCCTAATGGCAGTGTGTAATATCTCCTAATGACAGCGTGTAATATCTCCTAATGACAGCGTGTAATATCTCCTAATGACAGTGTGTAATATCTCCTAATGACAGCGTGTAATATCTCCTAATGACAGTGTGTAATATCTCCTAATGACAGTGTGTAATATCTCCTTTAATGACAGTGTGTAATATCTCCTAATGACAGTGTGTAATAGGTCCTTTAATGACAGTGTGTAATATCTCCTAATGACAGCGTGTAATATCTCCTAATGACAGCGTGTAATATCTCCAAATGACAGTGTGTAATATCTCCTAATGACAGTGTGTAATATCTCCTAATGACAGTGTGTAATATCTCCTTTAATGACAGTGTGTAATATCTCCTTTAATGACAGTGTGTAATATCTCCTAATGACAGTGTGTAATAGGTCCTTTAATGACAGTGTGTAATATCTCCTAATGACAGCGTGTAATATCTCCTAATGACAGTGTGTAATATCTCCTAATGACAGCGTGTAATATCTCCTAATGACAGCGTGTAATATCTCCTAATGACAGCGTGTAATATCTCCTAATGACAGCGTGTAATATCTCCTAATGACAGTGTGTAATATCTCCTAATGACAGCGTGTAATATCTCCTAATGACAGTGTGTAATATCTCCTAATGACAGCGTGTAATATCTCCTAATGACAGTGTGTAATATCTCCTAATGACAGTGTGTAATATCTCCTAATGACAGCGTGTAATATCTCCTAATGACAGTGTGTAATATCTCCTAATGACAGTGTGTAATATCTCCTTTAATGACAGTGTGTAATATCTCCTAATGACAGTGTGTAATAGGTCCTTTAATGACAGTGTGTAATATCTCCTAATGACAGCGTGTAATATCTCCTAATGACAGTGTGTAATATCTCCTAATGACAGTGTGTAATATCTCCTAATGGCAGTGTGTAATATCTCCTAATGACAGCGTGTAATATCTCCAAATGACAGTGTGTAATATCTCCTAATGACAGTGTGTAATATCTCCTTTAATGACAGTGTGTAATATCTCCTAATGACAGTGTGTAATAGGTCCTTTAATGACAGTGTGTAATATCTCCTAATGACAGCGTGTAATATCTCCTAATGACAGTGTGTAATATCTCCTAATGACAGTGTGTAATATCTCCTAATGGCAGTGTGTAATATCTCCTAATGACAGCGTGTAATATCTCCTAATGACAGCGTGTAATATCTCCTAATGACAGTGTGTAATATCTCCTAATGACAGCGTGTAATATCTCCTAATGACAGTGTGTAATATCTCCTAATGACAGTGTGTAATATCTCCTTTAATGACAGTGTGTAATATCTCCTAATGACAGTGTGTAATAGGTCCTTTAATGACAGTGTGTAATATCTCCTAATGACAGCGTGTAATATCTCCTAATGACAGCGTGTAATATCTCCAAATGACAGTGTGTAATATCTCCTAATGACAGTGTGTAATATCTCCTAATGACAGTGTGTAATATCTCCTTTAATGACAGTGTGTAATATCTCCTAATGACAGTGTGTAATAGGTCCTTTAATGACAGTGTGTAATATCTCCTAATGACAGCGTGTAATATCTCCTAATGACAGTGTGTAATATCTCCTAATGACAGCGTGTAATATCTCCTAATGACAGCGTGTAATATCTCCTAATGACAGCGTGTAATATCTCCTAATGACAGCGTGTAATATCTCCTAATGACAGTGTGTAATATCTCCTAATGACAGTGTGTAATATCTCCTTTAATGACAGTGTGTAATATCTCCTTTAATGACAGTGTGTAATAGGTCCTTTAATGACAGTGTGTAATATCTCCTAATGACAGCGTGTAATATCTCCTAATGACAGCGTGTAATATCTCCTAATGACAGTGTGTAATATCTCCTAATGACAGTGTGTAATATCTCCTAATGACAGTGTGTAATATCTCCTAATGACAGCGTGTAATATCTAATGACAGCGTGTAATATCTCCTAATGACAGCGTGTAATATCTCCTAATGACAGCGTGTAATATCTCCTAATGACAGCGTGTAATATCTCCTAATGACAGCGTGTAATATCTCCTAATGACAGCGTGTAATATCTCCTATTGACAGCGTGTAATATCTCCTAATGACAGCGTGTAATATCTCCTAATGACAGCGTGTAATATCTCCTAATGACAGCGTGTAATATCTCCTAATGACAGTGTGTGATATCTCCTTTAATAACAATGTGTAATATCTCGTAATGACAGCGTGTAATATCTCCTAATGACAGCGTGTAATATCTCCTAATGACAGCGTGTAATATCTCCTAATGACAGCGTGTAATATCTCCTTTAATGACAGCGTGTAATATCTCCTAATGACAGTGTGTAATATCTCCTAATGACAGCGTGTAATATCTCCTAATGACAGTGTGTAATATCTCCTAATGACAGTGTGTAATATCTCCTAATGACAGCGTGTAATATCTCCTAATGACAGCGTGTAATATCTCCTAATGACAGTGTGTGATATCTCCTTTAATAACAATGTGTAATATCTCGTAATGACAGCGTGTAATATCTCCTAATGACAGCGTGTAATATCTCCTAATGACAGCGTGTAATATCTCCTAATGACAGCGTGTAATATCTCCTTTAATGACAGCGTGTAATATCTCCTAATGACAGTGTGTAATATCTCCTAATGACAGCGTGTAATATCTCCTAATGACAGTGTGTAATATCTCCTAATGACAGTGTGTAATATCTCCTAAGTCTGTGACAAGTGTGGCATGTGATGTGTGTTTGTGTGTACACATGCCTGCATGTATGGGCATGTGTGTGTGTGTGTGTGTGTGTGTGTGTGTGTGTGTGTGTGTGTGTGTGTGTGTGTGTGTGTGTGTGTGTGTGTGTGTGTGTGTGTGTGTGTGTGTGTGTGTGTGTGTGTGTGTGCTTGCGTGTGTGTGTCTGTGTGTCTGCTCCCTGCAGGTGTTTGACGGGGCAGTCATCGTGTTGTCCCTGGCCCCTATGGTAGCCTCCACGGTAGCCAATGGCCCCAGCAGCCCCTGGGACGCCATCAGCCTCATCATCACCCTGCGCATCTGGAGGGTCAAGAGAATCATCGACGGTGAGACTGAGGGTGGAGCAGACCAGACGCTCCCTTATGTCTCTGTCTGTCTGTCTGTCTGTCTGTCTGTCTGTCTGTCTGGCAGTCTGGCTGTCAGTCTGGCAGTCAGTCTGGCAGTCAGTCTGGCAGTCAGTCTGGCAGTCAGTCTGGCAGTCAGTCTGGCAGTCAGTCAGTCAAAGCCCTGCTGGTGGATGTCTTACTAGAGTCATCATGACCTCGGTCTAGCCATTGTCCCTGTCAGTCAACAGCTTTCCTTAGTGTTGTTGGTATTACTCTTAGATGGATGGTTAGTTAGTTTGGTTGGTTTCCTTAGTGTTGTTGGTATTACTCTTAGATGGATGGTTAGTTAGTTTGGTTGGTTTCCTTAGTGTTCTTGGTATTACTCTTAGATGGATGGTTAGTTAGTTTGGTTGGTTTCCTTAGTGTTGTTGGTATTAATCTAGATGGATGGTTAGTTAGTTTGGTAGCATTCCTTAGTGTTGTTGGTATTACTCTAGATGGATGGTTAGTTAGTTTGGTAGGATTCCTTAGTGTTGTTGGTATTACTCTTAGATGGATGGTTAGTTAGTTTGTTTGGTTTCCTTAGTGTTGTTGGTATTACTCTAGATGGATGGTTAGTTAGTTTGGTTGGTTTCCTTAGTGTTTTTGGTATTACTCTAGATGGATGGTTAGTTAGTTTGGTAGGATTCCTTAGTGTTGTTGGTATTACTCTAGATGGATGGTTAGTTAGTTTGGTAGGTTTCCTTAGTGTTGTTGGTATGACTCTAGATGGATGGTTAGTTAGTTTGGTAGGTTTCCTTAGTGTTGGTATTACTGTTAGATGGATGGTTAGTTAGTTTGGTTGGTTTCCTTAGTGTTGTTGGTATTACTCTAGATGGATGGTTAGTTAGTTTGGTAGGTTTCCTTAGTGTTGGTATTACTGTTAGATGGATGGTTAGTTAGTTTGGTAGGATTCCTTAGTGTTGTTGGTATTACTCTAGATGGATGGTTAGTTAGTTTGGTAGGATTCCTTAGTGTTGTTGGTATTACTCTAGATGGATGGTTAGTTAGTTTGGTTGGTTTCCTTAGTGTTGTTGGTATTACTGTTAGATGGATGGTTAGTTAGTTTGGTTGGTTTCCTTAGTGTTGTTGGTATTACTGTTAGATGGATGGTTAGTTAGTTTGGTTGGTTTCCTTAGTGTTGTTGGTATTACTCTTAGATGGATGGTTAGTTAGTTTGGTTGGTTTCCTTAGTGTTGTTGGTATTACTCTAGATGGATGGTTAGTTAGTTTGGTAGGTTTCCTTAGTGTTGGTATTACTGTTAGATGGATGGTTAGTTAGTTTGGTTGGTTTCCTTAGTGTTGTTGGTATTACTCTAGATGGATGGTTAGTTAGTTTGGTAGGTTTCCTTAGTGTTGGTATTACTGTTAGATGGATGGTTAGTTAGTTTGGTAGGATTCCTTAGTGTTGTTGGTATTACTCTAGATGGATGGTTAGTTAGTTTGGTAGGATTCCTTAGTGTTGTTGGTATTACTCTAGATGGATGGTTAGTTAGTTTGGTTGGTTTCCTTAGTGTTGTTGGTATTACTGTTAGATGGATGGTTAGTTAGTTTGGTTGGTTTCCTTAGTGTTGTTGGTATTACTGTTAGATGGATGGTTAGTTAGTTTGGTTGGTTTCCTTAGTGTTGTTGGTATTACTCTTAGATGGATGGTTAGTTAGTTTGGTTGGTTTCCTTAGTGTTGTTGGTATTACTCTAGATGGATGGTTAGTTAGTTTGGTAGGTTTCCTTAGTGTTGGTATTACTGTTAGATGGATGGTTAGTTAGTTTGGTTGGTTTCCTTAGTGTTGTTGGTATTACTCTAGATGGATGGTTAGTTAGTTTGGTTGGTTTCCTTAGTGTTGTTGGTATTACTCTTAGATGGATGGTTAGTTAGTTTGGTTGGTTTCCTTAGTGTTGTTGGTATTACTCTAGATGGATGGTTAGTTAGTTTGGTAGGTTTCCTTAGTGTTGGTATTACTGTTAGATGGATGGTTAGTTAGTTTGGTTGGTTTCCTTAGTGTTGTTGGTATTACTCTAGATGGATGGTTAGTTAGTTTGGTTGGTTTCCTTAGTGTCGTTGGTATTACTCTTAGATGGATGGTTAGTTAGTTTGGTTGGTTTCCTTAGTGTTGTTGGTATTACTCTTAGATGGATGGTTAGTTAGTTTGGTTGGTTTCCTTAGTGTTGTTGGTATTAATCTAGATGGATGGTTAGTTAGTTTGGTAGCATTCCTTAGTGTTGTTGGTATTACTCTAGATGGATGGTTAGTTAGTTTGGTAGGATTCCTTAGTGTTGTTGGTATTACTCTTAGATGGATGGTTAGTTAGTTTGTTTGGTTTCCTTAGTGTTGTTGGTATTACTCTAGATGGATGGTTAGTTAGTTTGGTTGGTTTCCTTAGTGTTTTTGGTATTACTCTAGATGGATGGTTAGTTAGTTTGGTAGGATTCCTTAGTGTTGTTGGTATTACTCTAGATGGATGGTTAGTTAGTTTGGTAGGTTTCCTTAGTGTTGTTGGTATTACTCTAGATGGATGGTTAGTTAGTTTGGTTGGTTTCCTTAGTGTTGTTGGTATTACTCTAGATGGATGGTTAGTTAGTTTGGTTGGTTTCCTTAGTGTTGTTGGTATTACTCTTAGATGGATGGTTAGTTAGTTTGGTTGGTTTCCTTAGTGTTGTTGGTATTACTCTTAGATGGATGGTTAGTTAGTTTGGTTGGTTTCCTTAGTGTTGTTGGTATTACTCTAGATGGATGGTTAGTTAGTTTGGTTGGTTTCCTTAGTGTTGTTGGTATTACTCTAGATGGATGGTTAGTTAGTTTGGTTGGTTTCCTTAGTGTTGTTGGTATTACTCTAGATGGATGGTTAGTTAGTTTGGTTGGTTTCCTTAGTGTTGTTGGTATTACTCTTAGATGGATGGTTAGTTAGTTTGGTTGGTTTCCTTAGTGTTGTTGGTATTACTCTTAGTTGGATGGTTAGTTTGTTTGGTAGGTTTGGTTAGTGTTGTTGGTATTACTCTTAGATGGATGGTTAGTTAGTTTGGTTGGTTTCCTTAGTGTTGTTGGTATTACTCTTAGATGGATGGTTAGTTAGTTTGGTTGGTTTCCTTAGTGTTGTTGGTATTACTCTAGATGGATGGTTAGTTAGTTTGGTAGGATTGGTTAGTGTTGTTGGTATTACTCTTAGATGGATGGTTAGCTAGTTTGGTTGGTTTCCTTAGTGTTGTTGGTATTACTCTAGATGGATGGTTAGTTAGTTTGGTTGGTTTCCTTAGTGTTGTTGGTATTACTCTAGATGGATGGTTAGTTAGTTTGGTTGGTTTCCTTAGTGTTGTTGGTATTACTCTTAGATGGATGGTTAGTTAGTTTGGTTGGTTTCCTTAGTGTTGTTGGTATTACTCTTAGATGGATGGTTAGTTAGTTTGGGTGGTTTCCTTAGTGTTGTTGGTATTACTCTTAGATGGATGGTTAGTTAGTTTGGTTGGTTTCCTTAGTGTTGTTGGTATTACTCTAGATGGATGGTTAGTTAGTTTGGTTGGTTTCCTTAGTGTTGTTGGTATTACTCTAGATGGATGGTTAGTTAGTTTGGTTGGTTTCCTTAGTGTTGTTGGTATTACTCTTAGATGGATGGTTAGTTAGTTTGGTAGGATTGGTTAGTGTTGTTGGTATTACTCTTAGATGGATGGTTAGTTAGTTTGGTTGGTTTCCTTAGTGTTGTTGGTATTACTCTTAGATGGATGGTTAGTTAGTTTGGTTGGTTTCCTTAGTGTTGTTGGTATTACTCTAGATGGATGGTTAGTTAGTTTGGTAGGATTGGTTAGTGTTGTTGGTATTACTCTTAGATGGATGGTTAGCTAGTTTGGTTGGTTTCCTTAGTGTTGTTGGTATTACTCTAGATGGATGGTTAGCTAGTTTGGTTGGTTTCCTTAGTGTTGTTGGTATTACTCTAGATGGATGGTTAGTTAGTTTGGTTGGTTTCCTTAGTGTTGTTGGTATTACTCTTAGATGGATGGTTAGTTAGTTTGGTTGGTTTCCTTAGTGTTGTTGGTATTACTCTTAGATGGATGGTTAGTTAGTTTGGTTGGTTTCCTTAGTGTTGTTGGTATTACTCTTAGATGGATGGTTAGTTAGTTTGGTTGGTTTCCTTAGTGTTGTTGGTATTACTCTAGATGGATGGTTAGTTAGTTTGGTTGGTTTCCTTAGTGTTGTTGGTATTACTCTTAGATGGATGGTTAGTTAGTTTGGTTGGTTTCCTTAGTGTTGTTGGTATTACTGTTAGATGGATGGTTAGTTAGTTTGGTTGGTTTCCTTAGTGTTGTTGGTATTACTCTTAGATGGATGGTTAGTTAGTTTGGTTGGTTTCCTTAGTGTTGTTGGTATTACTCTAGATGGATGGTTAGTTAGTTTGGTTGGTTTCCTTAGTGTTGTTGGTATTACTCTTAGATGGATGGTTAGTTAGTTTGGTTGGTTTCCTTAGTGTTGTTGGTATTACTGTTAGATGGATGGTTAGTTAGTTTGGTTGGTTTCCTTAGTGTTGTTGGTATTACTCTTAGATGGATGGTTAGTTAGTTTGGTTGGTTTCCTTAGTGTTGTTGGTATTACTCTAGATGGATGGTTAGTTAGTTTGGTAGGTTTCCTTAGTGTTGGTATTACTGTTAGATGGATGGTTAGTTAGTTTGGTTGGTTTCCTTAGTGTTGTTGGTATTACTCTTAGATGGATGGTTAGTTAGTTTGGTTGGTTTCCTTAGTGTTGTTGGTATTACTCTAGATGGATGGTTAGTTAGTTTGGTTGGTTTCCTTAGTGTTGTTGGTATTACTCTAGATGGATGGTTAGTTAGTTTGGTTGGTTTCCTTAGTGTTGTTGGTATTACTCTAGATGGATGGTTAGTTAGTTTGGTTGGTTTCCTTAGTGTTGTTGGTATTACTCTTAGATGGATGGTTAGTTAGTTTGGTTGGTTTCCTTAGTGTTGTTGGTATTACTCTTAGTTGGATGGTTAGTTAGTTTGGTAGGTTTGGTTAGTGTTGTTGGTATTACTCTTAGATGGATGGTTAGTTAGTTTGGTTGGTTTCCTTAGTGTTGTTGGTATTACTCTTAGATGGATGGTTAGTTAGTTTGGTTGGTTTCCTTAGTGTTGTTGGTATTACTCTAGATGGATGGTTAGTTAGTTTGGTAGGATTGGTTAGTGTTGTTGGTATTACTCTTAGATGGATGGTTAGCTAGTTTGGTTGGTTTCCTTAGTGTTGTTGGTATTACTCTAGATGGATGGTTAGTTAGTTTGGTTGGTTTCCTTAGTGTTGTTGGTATTACTCTAGATGGATGGTTAGTTAGTTTGGTTGGTTTCCTTAGTGTTGTTGGTATTACTCTTAGATGGATGGTTAGTTAGTTTGGTTGGTTTCCTTAGTGTTGTTGGTATTACTCTTAGATGGATGGTTAGTTAGTTTGGGTGGTTTCCTTAGTGTTGTTGGTATTACTCTTAGATGGATGGTTAGTTAGTTTGGTTGGTTTCCTTAGTGTTGTTGGTATTACTCTAGATGGATGGTTAGTTAGTTTGGTTGGTTTCCTTAGTGTTGTTGGTATTACTCTAGATGGATGGTTAGTTAGTTTGGTTGGTTTCCTTAGTGTTGTTGGTATTACTCTTAGATGGATGGTTAGTTAGTTTGGTAGGATTGGTTAGTGTTGTTGGTATTACTCTTAGATGGATGGTTAGTTAGTTTGGTTGGTTTCCTTAGTGTTGTTGGTATTACTCTTAGATGGATGGTTAGTTAGTTTGGTTGGTTTCCTTAGTGTTGTTGGTATTACTCTAGATGGATGGTTAGTTAGTTTGGTAGGATTGGTTAGTGTTGTTGGTATTACTCTTAGATGGATGGTTAGCTAGTTTGGTTGGTTTCCTTAGTGTTGTTGGTATTACTCTAGATGGATGGTTAGTTAGTTTGGTTGGTTTCCTTAGTGTTGTTGGTATTACTCTTAGATGGATGGTTAGTTAGTTTGGTTGGTTTCCTTAGTGTTGTTGGTATTACTCTTAGATGGATGGTTAGTTAGTTTGGTTGGTTTCCTTAGTGTTGTTGGTATTACTCTTAGATGGATGGTTAGTTAGTTTGGTTGGTTTCCTTAGTGTTGTTGGTATTACTCTAGATGGATGGTTAGTTAGTTTGGTTGGTTTCCTTAGTGTTGTTGGTATTACTCTTAGATGGATGGTTAGTTAGTTTGGTTGGTTTCCTTAGTGTTGTTGGTATTACTGTTAGATGGATGGTTAGTTAGTTTGGTTGGTTTCCTTAGTGTTGTTGGTATTACTCTTAGATGGATGGTTAGTTAGTTTGGTTGGTTTCCTTAGTGTTGTTGGTATTACTCTAGATGGATGGTTAGTTAGTTTGGTTGGTTTCCTTAGTGTTGTTGGTATTACTCTTAGATGGATGGTTAGTTAGTTTGGTTGGTTTCCTTAGTGTTGTTGGTATTACTGTTAGATGGATGGTTAGTTAGTTTGGTTGGTTTCCTTAGTGTTGTTGGTATTACTCTTAGATGGATGGTTAGTTAGTTTGGTTGGTTTCCTTAGTGTTGTTGGTATTACTCTAGATGGATGGTTAGTTAGTTTGGTAGGTTTCCTTAGTGTTGGTATTACTGTTAGATGGATGGTTAGTTAGTTTGGTTGGTTTCCTTAGTGTTGTTGGTATTACTCTAGATGGATGGTTAGTTAGTTTGGTAGGTTTCCTTAGTGTTGGTATTACTGTTAGATGGATGGTTAGTTAGTTTGGTTGGTTTCCTTAGTGTTGTTGGTATTACTCTAGATGGATGGTTAGTTAGTTTGGTTGGTTTCCTTAGTGTTGTTGGTATTACTCTTAGATGGATGGTTAGTTAGTTTGGTTGGTTTCCTTAGTGTTGTTGGTATTACTCTTAGTTGGATGGTTAGTTAGTTTGGTAGGTTTGGTTAGTGTTGTTGGTATTACTCTTAGATGGATGGTTAGTTAGTTTGGTTGGTTTCCTTAGTGTTGTTGGTATTACTCTTAGATGGATGGTTAGTTAGTTTGGTTGGTTTCCTTAGTGTTGTTGGTATTACTCTAGATGGATGGTTAGTTAGTTTGGTAGGATTGGTTAGTGTTGTTGGTATTACTCTTAGATGGATGGTTAGCTAGTTTGGTTGGTTTCCTTAGTGTTGTTGGTATTACTCTAGATGGATGGTTAGTTAGTTTGGTTGGTTTCCTTAGTGTTGTTGGTATTACTCTAGATGGATGGTTAGTTAGTTTGGTTGGTTTCCTTAGTGTTGTTGGTATTACTCTTAGATGGATGGTTAGTTAGTTTGGTTGGTTTCCTTAGTGTTGTTGGTATTACTCTTAGATGGATGGTTAGTTAGTTTGGTTGGTTTCCTTAGTGTTGTTGGTATTACTCTTAGATGGATGGTTAGTTAGTTTGGTTGGTTTCCTTAGTGTTGTTGGTATTACTCTAGATGGATGGTTAGTTAGTTTGGTTGGTTTCCTTAGTGTTGTTGGTATTACTCTAGATGGATGGTTAGTTAGTTTGGTTGGTTTCCTTAGTGTTGTTGGTATTACTCTTAGATGGATGGTTAGTTAGTTTGGTAGGATTGGTTAGTGTTGTTGGTATTACTCTTAGATGGATGGTTAGTTAGTTTGGTTGGTTTCCTTAGTGTTGTTGGTATTACTCTTAGATGGATGGTTAGTTAGTTTGGTTGGTTTCCTTAGTGTTGTTGGTATTACTCTAGATGGATGGTTAGTTAGTTTGGTAGGATTGGTTAGTGTTGTTGGTATTACTCTTAGATGGATGGTTAGCTAGTTTGGTTGGTTTCCTTAGTGTTGTTGGTATTACTCTAGATGGATGGTTAGTTAGTTTGGTAGGATTGGTTAGTGTTGTTGGTATTACTCTTAGATGGATGGTTAGCTCGTTTGGTTGGTTTCCTTAGTGTTGTTGGTATTACTCTTAGATGGATGGTTAGTTCGTTTGGTTGGTTTCCTTAGTGTTGTTGGTATTACTCTTAGATGGATGGTTAGTTAGTTTGGTTGGTTTCCTTAGTGTTGTTGGTATTACTCTAGATGGATGGTTAGTTAGTTTGGTTGGTTTCCTTAGTGTTGTTGGTATACTCTTAGATGGATGGTTAGTTAGTTTGGTTGGTTTCCTTAGTGTTGTTGGTATTACTGTTAGATGGATGGTTAGTTAGTTTGGTTGGTTTCCTTAGTGTTGTTGGTATTACTCTTAGATGGATGGTTAGTTAGTTTGGTTCGTTTCCTTAGTGTTGTTGGTATTACTCTAGATGGATGGTTAGTTAGTTTGGTTGGTTTCCTTAGTGTTGTTGGTATTACTCTTAGATGGATGGTTAGTTAGTTTGGTTGGTTTCCTTAGTGTTGTTGGTATTACTGTTAGATGGATGGTTAGTTAGTTAGTTTGGTTGGTTTCCTTAGTGTTGTTGGTATTACTCTTAGATGGATGGTTAGTTAGTTTGGTTGGTTTCCTTAGTGTTGTTGGTATTACTCTAGATGGATGGTTAGTTAGTTTGGTAGGTTTCCTTAGTGTTGGTATTACTGTTAGATGGATGGTTAGTTAGTTTGGTTGGTTTCCTTAGTGTTGTTGGTATTACTCTAGATGGATGGTTAGTTAGTTTGGTAGGTTTCCTTAGTGTTGGTATTACTGTTAGATGGATGGTTAGTTAGTTTGGTTGGTTTCCTTAGTGTTGTTGGTATTACTCTAGATGGATGGTTAGTTAGTTTGGTAGGTTTCCTTAGTGTTGGTATTACTGTTAGATGGATGGTTAATTAGTTTGGTTGGTTTCCTTAGTGTTGTTGGTATTACTCTTAGATGGATGGTTAGTTAGTTTGGTTGGTTTCCTTAGTGTTGTTGGTATTACTCTAGATGGATGGTTAGTTAGTTTGGTAGGTTTCCTTAGTGTTGGTATTACTGTTAGATGGATGGTTAGTTAGTTTGGTTGGTTTCCTTAGTGTTGTTGGTATTACTGTTAGATGGATGGGTAGTTAGTTTGGTTGGTTTCCTTAGTGTTGTTGGTATTACTCTTAGATGGATGGTTAGTTAGTTTGGTTCGTTTCCTTAGTGTTGTTGGTATTACTCTTAGATGGATGGTTAATTAGTTTGGTTGGTTTCCTTAGTGTTGTTGGTATTACTCTAGATGGATGGTTAGTTAGTTTGGTAGGTTTCCTTAGTGTTGGTATTACTGTTAGATGGATGGTTAGTTAGTTTGGTTGGTTTCCTTAGTGTTGTTGGTATTACTCTAGATGGATGGTTAGTTAGTTTGGTTGGTTTCCTTAGTGTTGTTGGTATTACTCTAGATGGATGGTTAGTTAGTTTGGTTGGTTTCCTTAGTGTTTTTGGTATTACTCTAGATGGATGGTTAGTTAGTTTGGTAGGTTTCCTTAGTGTTGGTATTACTGTTAGATGGATGGTTAGTTAGTTTGGTTGGTTTCCTTAGTGTTGTTGGTATTACTCTAGATGGATGGTTAGTTAGTTTGGTTGGTTTCCTTAGTGTTGTTGGTATTACTCTTAGATGGATGGTTAGTTAGTTTGGTTGGTTTCCTTAGTGTTGTTGGTATTACTCTTAGTTGGATGGTTAGTTAGTTTGGTAGGTTTGGTTAGTGTTGTTGGTATTACTCTTAGATGGATGGTTAGTTAGTTTGGTTGGTTTCCTTAGTGTTGTTGGTATTACTCTTAGATGGATGGTTAGTTAGTTTGGTTGGTTTCCTTAGTGTTGTTGGTATTACTCTAGATGGATGGTTAGTTAGTTTGGTAGGATTGGTTAGTGTTGTTGGTATTACTCTTAGATGGATGGTTAGCTAGTTTGGTTGGTTTCCTTAGTGTTGTTGGTATTACTCTAGATGGATGGTTAGTTAGTTTGGTTGGTTTCCTTTGTGTTGTTGGTATTACTCTAGATGGATGGTTAGTTAGTTTGGTTGGTTTCCTTAGTGTTGTTGGTATTACTCTTAGATGGATGGTTAGTTAGTTTGGTTGGTTTCCTTAGTGTTGTTGGTATTACTCTTAGATGGATGGTTAGTTAGTTTGGTTGGTTTCCTTAGTGTTGTTGGTATTACTCTTAGATGGATGGTTAGTTAGTTTGGTTGGTTTCCTTAGTGTTGTTGGTATTACTCTAGATGGATGGTTAGTTAGTTTGGTTGGTTTCCTTAGTGTTGTTGGTATTACTCTAGATGGATGGTTAGTTAGTTTGGTTGGTTTCCTTAGTGTTGTTGGTATTACTCTTAGATGGATGGTTAGTTAGTTTGGTAGGATTGGTTAGTGTTGTTGGTATTACTCTTAGATGGATGGTTAGTTAGTTTGGTTGGTTTCCTTAGTGTTGTTGGTATTACTCTTAGATGGATGGTTAGTTAGTTTGGTTGGTTTCCTTAGTGTTGTTGGTATTACTCTAGATGGATGGTTAGTTAGTTTGGTAGGATTGGTTAGTGTTGTTGGTATTACTCTTAGATGGATGGTTAGCTAGTTTGGTTGGTTTCCTTAGTGTTGTTGGTATTACTCTAGATGGATGGTTAGTTAGTTTGGTAGGATTGGTTAGTGTTGTTGGTATTACTCTTAGATGGATGGTTAGCTCGTTTGGTTGGTTTCCTTAGTGTTGTTGGTATTACTCTTAGATGGATGGTTAGTTAGTTTGGTTGGTTTCCTTAGTGTTGTTGGTATTACTCTTAGATGGATGGTTAGTTAGTTTGGTTGGTTTCCTTAGTGTTGTTGGTATTACTCTTAGATGGATGGTTAGTTAGTTTGGTTGGTTTCCTTAGTGTTGTTGGTATTACTCTAGATGGATGGTTAGTTAGTTTGGTTGGTTTCCTTAGTGTTGTTGGTATACTCTTAGATGGATGGTTAGTTAGTTTGGTTGGTTTCCTTAGTGTTGTTGGTATTACTGTTAGATGGATGGTTAGTTAGTTTGGTTGGTTTCCTTAGTGTTGTTGGTATTACTCTTAGATGGATGGTTAGTTAGTTTGGTTCGTTTCCTTAGTGTTGTTGGTATTACTCTAGATGGATGGTTAGTTAGTTTGGTTGGTTTCCTTAGTGTTGTTGGTATTACTCTTAGATGGATGGTTAGTTAGTTTGGTTGGTTTCCTTAGTGTTGTTTGTATTACTGTTAGATGGATGGTTAGTTAGTTTGGTTGGTTTCCTTAGTGTTGTTGGTATTACTCTTAGATGGATGGTTAGTTAGTTTGGTTGGTTTCCTTAGTGTTGTTGGTATTACTCTAGATGGATGGTTAGTTAGTTTGGTAGGTTTCCTTAGTGTTGGTATTACTGTTAGATGGATGGTTAGTTAGTTTGGTTGGTTTCCTTAGTGTTGTTGGTATTACTCTAGATGGATGGTTAGTTAGTTTGGTAGGTTTCCTTAGTGTTGGTATTACTGTTAGATGGATGGTTAGTTAGTTTGGTTGGTTTCCTTAGTGTTGTTGGTATTACTCTAGATGGATGGTTAGTTAGTTTGGTAGGTTTCCTTAGTGTTGGTATTACTGTTAGATGGATGGTTAATTAGTTTGGTTGGTTTCCTTAGTGTTGTTGGTATTACTCTTAGATGGATGGTTAGTTAGTTTGGTTGGTTTCCTTAGTGTTGTTGGTATTACTCTAGATGGATGGTTAGTTAGTTTGGTAGGTTTCCTTAGTGTTGGTATTACTGTTAGATGGATGGTTAGTTAGTTTGGTTGGTTTCCTTAGTGTTGTTGGTATTACTGTTAGATGGATGGGTAGTTAGTTTGGTTGGTTTCCTTAGTGTTGTTGGTATTACTCTTAGATGGATGGTTAGTTAGTTTGGTTGGTTTCCTTAGTGTTGTTGGTATTACTCTAGATGGATGGTTAGTTAGTTTGGTAGGTTTCCTTAGTGTTGGTATTACTCTTAGATGGATGGTTAGTTAGTTTGGTTGGTTTCCTTAGTGTTGTTGGTATTACTCTAGATGGATGGTTAGTTAGTTTGGTTGGTTTCCTTAGTGTTGTTGGTATTACTCTAGATGGATGGTTTGTTAGTTTGGTTGGTTTCCTTAGTGTTGTTGGTATTACTCTAGATGGATGGTTAGTTAGTTTGGTTGGTTTCCTTAGTGTTGTTGGTATTACTCTAGATGGATGGTTAGTTAGTTTGGTTGGTTTCCTTACTGTTGTTGGTATTACTCTAGATGGATGGTTAGTTAGTTTGGTTGGTTTCCTTAGTGTTGTTGGTATTACTCTAGATGGATGGTTAGTTAGTTTGGTAGGTTTCCTTAGAGTTGTTGGTATTACTGTTAGATGGATGGTTAGTTAGTTTGGTTGGTTTCCTTAGTGTTGTTGGTATTACTCTAGATGGATGGTTAGTTAGTTTGGTTGGTTTCCTTAGTGCTGTTGGTATTACACTAGATGGATGGTTAGTTTGTTTGGTAGGATTCCTTAGTGTTGTTGGTATTACTCTAGATGGATGGTTAGTTAGTTTGGTTGGTTTCCTTAGTGTTGTTGGTATTACTCTAGATGGATGGTTAGTTAGTTTGGTTGGTTTCCTTAGTGTTGTTGGTATTACTCTAGATGGATGGTTAGTTAGTTTGGCAGGATTCCTTAGTGTTGTTGGTATTACTCTAGATGGATGGTTAGTTAGTTTGGTTGGTTTCCTTAGTGTTGTTGGTATTACTCTAGATGGATGGTTAGTTAGTTAGGTTGGTTTCCTTAGTGTTGTTGGTATTACTCTAGATGGATGGTTAGTTAGTTTGGTTGGTTTCCTTAGTGTTGTTGGTATTACTCTAGATGGATGGTTAGTTAGTTTGGTTGGTTTCCTTAGTGTTGTTGGTATTACTCTAGATGGATGGTTAGTTAGTTTGGTTGGTTTCCTTAGTGCTGTTGGTATTACTCTAGATGGATGGTTAGTTAGTTTGGTTGGTTTCCTTAGTGTTGTTGGTATTACTCTAGATGGATGGTTAGTCAGTTTGGTTTATTTCCTTAGTGTTGTTGGTATTACTGTTAGATGGATGGTTAGTTAGTTTGGTTGGTTTCCTTAGTGTTGTTGGTATTACTCTAGATGGATGGTTAGTTAGTTTGGTTGGTTTCCTTAGTATTGTTGGTATTACTCTAGATGGATGGTTAGTTAGTTTGGTTGGTTTCCTTGGTGTTGTTGGTATTACTGTTAGATGGATGGTTAGTTAGTTTGGTTGGTTTCCTTAGTGTTGTTGGTATTACTCTAGATGGATGGTTAGTTAGTTTGGTTGGTTTCCTTAGTGTTGTTGGTATTACTCTAGATGGATGGTTAGTTAGTTTGGTAGGATTCCTTAGTGTTGTTGGTATTACTCTAGATGGATGGTTAGTTAGTTTGGTTGGTTTCCTTAGTGTTGTTGGTATTACTCTAGATGGATGGTTAGTTAGTTTGGTTGGTTTCCTTAGTGTTGTTGGTATTACTCTAGATGGATGGTTAGTTAGTTTGGTTGGTTTCCTTAGTGTTGGTATTACTGTTAGATGGATGGTTAGTTAGTTTGGTTGGTTTCCTTAGTGTTGTTGGTATTACTCTAGATGGATGGTTAGTTAGTTTGGTAGGTTTCCTTAGTGTTGTTGGTATTACTCTAGATGGATGGTTAGTTAGTTTGGTTGGTTTCCTTAGTGTTGTTGGTATTACTCTAGATGGATGGTTAGTTAGTTTGGTAGGTTTCCTTAGTGTTGGTATTACTGTTAGATGGATGGTTAGTTAGTTTGGTTGGTTTCCTTAGTGTTGTTGGTATTACTCTAGATGGATGGTTAGTTAGTTTGGTAGGTTTCCTTAGTGTTGGTATTACTGTTAGATGGATGGTTAGTTAGTTTGGTTGGTTTCCTTAGTGTTGTTGGTATTACTCTTAGATGGATGGTTAGTTAGTTTGGTTGGTTTCCTTAGTGTTGTTGGTATTACTCTAGATGGATGGTTAGTTAGTTTGGTAGGTTTCCTTAGTGTTGGTATTACTGTTAGATGGATGGTTAGTTAGTTTGGTTGGTTTCCTTAGTGTTGTTGGTATTACTCTAGATGGATGGTTAGTTAGTTTGGTTGGTTTCCTTAGTGTTGTTGGTATTACTCTAGATGGATGGTTTGTTAGTTTGGTTGGTTTCCTTAGTGTTGTTGGTATTACTCTAGATGGATGGTTAGTTAGTTTGGTTGGTTTCCTTAGTGTTGTTGGTATTACTCTAGATGGATGGTTAGTTAGTTTGGTTGGTTTCCTTAGTGTTGTTGGTATTACTCTAGATGGATGGTTAGTTAGTTTGGTTGGTTTCCTTAGTGTTGTTGGTATTACTCTAGATGGATGGTTAGTTAGTTTGGTAGGTTTCCTTAGAGTTGTTGGTATTACTGTTAGATGGATGGTTAGTTAGTTTGGTTGGTTTCCTTAGTGTTGTTGGTATTACTCTAGATGGATGGTTAGTTAGTTTGGTTGGTTTCCTTAGTGCTGTTGGTATTACACTAGATGGATGGTTAGTTTGTTTGGTAGGATTCCTTAGTGTTGTTGGTATTACTCTAGATGGATGGTTAGTTAGTTTGGTTGGTTTCCTTAGTGTTGTTGGTATTACTCTAGATGGATGGTTAGTTAGTTTGGTTGGTTTCCTTAGTGTTGTTGGTATTACTCTAGATGGATGGTTAGTTAGTTTGGTTGGTTTCCTTAGTGTTGTTGGTATTACTCTTAGATGGATGGTTAGTTAGTTTGGTTGGTTTCCTTAGTGTTGTTGGTATTACTCTAGATGGATGGTTAGTTAGTTTGGTTGGTTTCCTTAGTGTTGTTGGTATACTCTTAGATGGATGGTTAGTTAGTTTGGTTGGTTTCCTTAGTGTTGTTGGTATTACTGTTAGATGGATGGTTAGTTAGTTTGGTTGGTTTCCTTAGTGTTGTTGGTATTACTCTTAGATGGATGGTTAGTTAGTTTGGTTCGTTTCCTTAGTGTTGTTGGTATTACTCTAGATGGATGGTTAGTTAGTTTGGTTGGTTTCCTTAGTGTTGTTGGTATTACTCTTAGATGGATGGTTAGTTAGTTTGGTTGGTTTCCTTAGTGTTGTTGGTATTACTGTTAGATGGATGGTTAGTTAGTTTGGTTGGTTTCCTTAGTGTTGTTGGTATTACTCTTAGATGGATGGTTAGTTAGTTTGGTTGGTTTCCTTAGTGTTGTTGGTATTACTCTAGATGGATGGTTAGTTAGTTTGGTAGGTTTCCTTAGTGTTGGTATTACTGTTAGATGGATGGTTAGTTAGTTTGGTTGGTTTCCTTAGTGTTGTTGGTATTACTCTAGATGGATGGTTAGTTAGTTTGGTAGGTTTCCTTAGTGTTGGTATTACTGTTAGATGGATGGTTAGTTAGTTTGGTTGGTTTCCTTAGTGTTGTTGGTATTACTCTAGATGGATGGTTAGTTCGTTTGGTAGGTTTCCTTAGTGTTGGTATTACTGTTAGATGGATGGTTAATTAGTTTGGTTGGTTTCCTTAGTGTTGTTGGTATTACTCTTAGATGGATGGTTAGTTAGTTTGGTTGGTTTCCTTAGTGTTGTTGGTATTACTCTAGATGGATGGTTAGTTAGTTTGGTAGGTTTCCTTAGTGTTGGTATTACTGTTAGATGGATGGTTAGTTAGTTTGGTTGGTTTCCTTAGTGTTGTTGGTATTACTCTTAGATGGATGGTTAGTTAGTTTGGTTGGTTTCCTTAGTGTTGTTGGTATTACTCTAGATGGATGGTTAGTTAGTTTGGTAGGTTTCCTTAGTGTTGGTATTACTGTTAGATGGATGGTTAGTTAGTTTGGTTGGTTTCCTTAGTGTTGTTGGTATTACTGTTAGATGGATGGGTAGTTAGTTTGGTTGGTTTCCTTAGTGTTGTTGGTATTACTCTTAGATGGATGGTTAGTTAGTTTGGTTGGTTTCCTTAGTGTTGTTGGTATTACTCTAGATGGATGGTTAGTTAGTTTGGTAGGTTTCCTTAGTGTTGGTATTACTCTTAGATGGATGGTTAGTTAGTTTGGTTGGTTTCCTTAGTGTTGTTGGTATTACTCTAGATGGATGGTTAGTTAGTTTGGTTGGTTTCCTTAGTGTTGTTGGTATTACTCTAGATGGATGGTTTGTTAGTTTGGTTGGTTTCCTTAGTGTTGTTGGTATTACTCTAGATGGATGGTTAGTTAGTTTGGTTGGTTTCCTTAGTGTTGTTGGTATTACTCTAGATGGATGGTTAGTTAGTTTGGTTGGTTTCCTTACTGTTGTTGGTATTACTCTAGATGGATGGTTAGTTAGTTTGGTTGGTTTCCTTAGTGTTGTTGGTATTACTCTAGATGGATGGTTAGTTAGTTTGGTAGGTTTCCTTAGAGTTGTTGGTATTACTGTTAGATGGATGGTTAGTTAGTTTGGTTGGTTTCCTTAGTGTTGTTGGTATTACTCTAGATGGATGGTTAGTTAGTTTGGTTGGTTTCCTTAGTGCTGTTGGTATTACACTAGATGGATGGTTAGTTTGTTTGGTAGGATTCCTTAGTGTTGTTGGTATTACTCTAGATGGATGGTTAGTTAGTTTGGTTGGTTTCCTTAGTGTTGTTGGTATTACTCTAGATGGATGGTTAGTTAGTTTGGTTGGTTTCCTTAGTGTTGTTGGTATTACTCTAGATGGATGGTTAGTTAGTTTGGCAGGATTCCTTAGTGTTGTTGGTATTACTCTAGATGGATGGTTAGTTAGTTTGGTTGGTTTCCTTAGTGTTGTTGGTATTACTCTAGATGGATGGTTAGTTAGTTTGGTTGGTTTCCTTAGTGTTGTTGGTATTACTCTAGATGGATGGTTAGTTAGTTTGGTTGGTTTCCTTAGTGTTGTTGGTATTACTCTAGATGGATGGTTAGTTAGTTTGGTTGGTTTCCTTAGTGTTGTTGGTATTACTCTAGATGGATGGTTAGTTAGTTTGGTTGGTTTCCTTAGTGCTGTTGGTATTACTCTAGATGGATGGTTAGTTAGTTTGGTTGGTTTCCTTAGTGTTGTTGGTATTACTCTAGATGGATGGTTAGTCAGTTTGGTTTATTTCCTTAGTGTTGTTGGTATTACTGTTAGATGGATGGTTAGTTAGTTTGGTTGGTTTCCTTAGTGTTGTTGGTATTACTCTAGATGGATGGTTAGTTAGTTTGGTTGGTTTCCTTAGTATTGTTGGTATTACTCTAGATGGATGGTTAGTTAGTTTGGTTGGTTTCCTTAGTGTTGTTGGTATTACTGTTAGATGGATGGTTAGTTAGTTTGGTTGGTTTCCTTAGTGTTGTTGGTATTACTCTAGATGGATGGTTAGTTAGTTTGGTTGGTTTCCTTAGTGTTGTTGGTATTACTCTAGATGGATGGTTAGTTAGTTTGGTAGGATTCCTTAGTGTTGTTGGTATTACTCTAGATGGATGGTTAGTTAGTTTGGTTGGTTTCCTTAGTGTTGTTGGTATTACTCTAGATGGATGGTTAGTTAGTTTGGTTGGTTTCCTTAGTGTTGTTGGTATTACTCTAGATGGATGGTTAGTTAGTTTGGTTGGTTTCCTTAGTGTTGGTATTACTGTTAGATGGATGGTTAGTTAGTTTGGTTGGTTTCCTTAGTGTTGTTGGTATTACTCTAGATGGATGGTTAGTTAGTTTGGTAGGTTTCCTTAGTGTTGTTGGTATTACTCTAGATGGATGGTTAGTTAGTTTGGTTGGTTTCCTTAGTGTTGTTGGTATTACTCTAGATGGATGGTTAGTTAGTTTGGTAGGTTTCCTTAGTGTTGGTATTACTGTTAGATGGATGGTTAGTTAGTTTGGTTGGTTTCCTTAGTGTTGTTGGTATTACTCTAGATGGATGGTTAGTTAGTTTGGTAGGTTTCCTTAGTGTTGGTATTACTGTTAGATGGATGGTTAGTTAGTTTGGTTGGTTTCCTTAGTGTTGTTGGTATTACTCTTAGATGGATGGTTAGTTAGTTTGGTTGGTTTCCTTAGTGTTGTTGGTATTACTCTAGATGGATGGTTAGTTAGTTTGGTAGGTTTCCTTAGTGTTGGTATTACTGTTAGATGGATGGTTAGTTAGTTTGGTTGGTTTCCTTAGTGTTGTTGGTATTACTCTAGATGGATGGTTAGTTAGTTTGGTTGGTTTCCTTAGTGTTGTTGGTATTACTCTAGATGGATGGTTTGTTAGTTTGGTTGGTTTCCTTAGTGTTGTTGGTATTACTCTAGATGGATGGTTAGTTAGTTTGGTTGGTTTCCTTAGTGTTGTTGGTATTACTCTAGATGGATGGTTAGTTAGTTTGGTTGGTTTCCTTAGTGTTGTTGGTATTACTCTAGATGGATGGTTAGTTAGTTTGGTTGGTTTCCTTAGTGTTGTTGGTATTACTCTAGATGGATGGTTAGTTAGTTTGGTAGGTTTCCTTAGAGTTGTTGGTATTACTGTTAGATGGATGGTTAGTTAGTTTGGTTGGTTTCCTTAGTGTTGTTGGTATTACTCTAGATGGATGGTTAGTTAGTTTGGTTGGTTTCCTTAGTGCTGTTGGTATTACACTAGATGGATGGTTAGTTTGTTTGGTAGGATTCCTTAGTGTTGTTGGTATTACTCTAGATGGATGGTTAGTTAGTTTGGTTGGTTTCCTTAGTGTTGTTGGTATTACTCTAGATGGATGGTTAGTTAGTTTGGTTGGTTTCCTTAGTGTTGTTGGTATTACTCTAGATGGATGGTTAGTTAGTTTGGTTGGTTTCCTTAGTGTTGTTGGTATTACTCTTAGATGGATGGTTAGTTAGTTTGGTTGGTTTCCTTAGTGTTGTTGGTATTACTCTAGATGGATGGTTAGTTAGTTTGGTTGGTTTCCTTAGTGTTGTTGGTATACTCTTAGATGGATGGTTAGTTAGTTTGGTTGGTTTCCTTAGTGTTGTTGGTATTACTGTTAGATGGATGGTTAGTTAGTTTGGTTGGTTTCCTTAGTGTTGTTGGTATTACTCTTAGATGGATGGTTAGTTAGTTTGGTTCGTTTCCTTAGTGTTGTTGGTATTACTCTAGATGGATGGTTAGTTAGTTTGGTTGGTTTCCTTAGTGTTGTTGGTATTACTCTTAGATGGATGGTTAGTTAGTTTGGTTGGTTTCCTTAGTGTTGTTGGTATTACTGTTAGGTGGATGGTTAGTTAGTTTGGTTGGTTTCCTTAGTGTTGTTGGTATTACTCTTAGATGGATGGTTAGTTAGTTTGGTTGGTTTCCTTAGTGTTGTTGGTATTACTCTAGATGGATGGTTAGTTAGTTTGGTAGGTTTCCTTAGTGTTGGTATTACTGTTAGATGGATGGTTAGTTAGTTTGGTTGGTTTCCTTAGTGTTGTTGGTATTACTCTAGATGGATGGTTAGTTAGTTTGGTAGGTTTCCTTAGTGTTGGTATTACTGTTAGATGGATGGTTAGTTAGTTTGGTTGGTTTCCTTAGTGTTGTTGGTATTACTCTAGATGGATGGTTAGTTAGTTTGGTAGGTTTCCTTAGTGTTGGTATTACTGTTAGATGGATGGTTAATTAGTTTGGTTGGTTTCCTTAGTGTTGTTGGTATTACTCTTAGATGGATGGTTAGTTAGTTTGGTTGGTTTCCTTAGTGTTGTTGGTATTACTCTAGATGGATGGTTAGTTAGTTTGGTAGGTTTCCTTAGTGTTGGTATTACTGTTAGATGGATGGTTAGTTAGTTTGGTTGGTTTCCTTAGTGTTGTTGGTATTACTGTTAGATGGATGGGTAGTTAGTTTGGTTGGTTTCCTTAGTGTTGTTGGTATTACTCTTAGATGGATGGTTAGTTAGTTTGGTTGGTTTCCTTAGTGTTGTTGGTATTACTCTTAGATGGATGGTTAATTAGTTTGGTTGGTTTCCTTAGTGTTGTTGGTATTACTCTAGATGGATGGTTAGTTAGTTTGGTAGGTTTCCTTAGTGTTGGTATTACTGTTAGATGGATGGTTAGTTAGTTTGGTTGGTTTCCTTAGTGTTGTTGGTATTACTCTAGATGGATGGTTAGTTAGTTTGGTTGGTTTCCTTAGTGTTGTTGGTATTACTCTAGATGGATGGTTAGTTAGTTTGGTTGGTTTCCTTAGTGTTTTTGGTATTACTCTAGATGGATGGTTAGTTAGTTTGGTAGGTTTCCTTAGTGTTGGTATTACTGTTAGATGGATGGTTAGTTAGTTTGGTTGGTTTCCTTAGTGTTGTTGGTATTACTCTAGATGGATGGTTAGTTAGTTTGGTTGGTTTCCTTAGTGTTGTTGGTATTACTCTTAGATGGATGGTTAGTTAGTTTGGTTGGTTTCCTTAGTGTTGTTGGTATTACTCTTAGTTGGATGGTTAGTTAGTTTGGTAGGTTTGGTTAGTGTTGTTGGTATTACTCTTAGATGGATGGTTAGTTAGTTTGGTTGGTTTCCTTAGTGTTGTTGGTATTACTCTAGATGGATGGTTAGTTAGTTTGGTAGGATTCCTTAGTGTTGTTGGTATTACTCTAGATGGATGGTTAGTTAGTTTGGTTGGTTTCCTTAGTGTTGTTGGTATTACTCTAGATGGATGGTTAGTTAGTTTGGTTGGTTTCCTTAGTGTTGTTGGTATTACTCTAGATGGATGGTTAGTTAGTTTGGTTGGTTTCCTTAGTGTTGGTATTACTGTTAGATGGATGGTTAGTTAGTTTGGTTGGTTTCCTTAGTGTTGTTGGTATTACTCTAGATGGATGGTTAGTTAGTTTGGTAGGTTTCCTTAGTGTTGTTGGTATTACTCTAGATGGATGGTTAGTTAGTTTGGTTGGTTTCCTTAGTGTTGTTGGTATTACTCTAGATGGATGGTTAGTTAGTTTGGTAGGTTTCCTTAGTGTTGGTATTACTGTTAGATGGATGGTTAGTTAGTTTGGTTGGTTTCCTTAGTGTTGTTGGTATTACTCTAGATGGATGGTTAGTTAGTTTGGTAGGTTTCCTTAGTGTTGGTATTACTGTTAGATGGATGGTTAGTTAGTTTGGTTGGTTTCCTTAGTGTTGTTGGTATTACTCTAGATGGATGGTTAGTTAGTTTGGTTGGTTTCCTTAGTGTTGTTGGTATTACTCTTAGATGGATGGTTAGTTAGTTTGGTTGGTTTCCTTAGTGTTGTTGGTATTACTCTAGATGGATGGTTAGTTAGTTTGGTTGGTTTCCTTAGTGTTGTTGGTATACTCTTAGATGGATGGTTAGTTAGTTTGGTTGGTTTCCTTAGTGTTGTTGGTATTACTGTTAGATGGATGGTTAGTTAGTTTGGTTGGTTTCCTTAGTGTTGTTGGTATTACTCTTAGATGGATGGTTAGTTAGTTTGGTTCGTTTCCTTAGTGTTGTTGGTATTACTCTAGATGGATGGTTAGTTAGTTTGGTTGGTTTCCTTAGTGTTGTTGGTATTACTCTTAGATGGATGGTTAGTTAGTTTGGTTGGTTTCCTTAGTGTTGTTGGTATTACTGTTAGATGGATGGTTAGTTAGTTTGGTTGGTTTCCTTAGTGTTGTTGGTATTACTCTTAGATGGATGGTTAGTTAGTTTGGTTGGTTTCCTTAGTGTTGTTGGTATTACTCTAGATGGATGGTTAGTTAGTTTGGTAGGTTTCCTTAGTGTTGGTATTACTGTTAGATGGATGGTTAGTTAGTTTGGTTGGTTTCCTTAGTGTTGTTGGTATTACTCTAGATGGATGGTTAGTTAGTTTGGTAGGTTTCCTTAGTGTTGGTATTACTGTTAGATGGATGGTTAGTTAGTTTGGTTGGTTTCCTTAGTGTTGTTGGTATTACTCTAGATGGATGGTTAGTTAGTTTGGTAGGTTTCCTTAGTGTTGGTATTACTGTTAGATGGATGGTTAATTAGTTTGGTTGGTTTCCTTAGTGTTGTTGGTATTACTCTTAGATGGATGGTTAGTTAGTTTGGTTGGTTTCCTTAGTGTTGTTGGTATTACTCTAGATGGATGGTTAGTTAGTTTGGTAGGTTTCCTTAGTGTTGGTATTACTGTTAGATGGATGGTTAGTTAGTTTGGTTGGTTTCCTTAGTGTTGTTGGTATTACTGTTAGATGGATGGGTAGTTAGTTTGGTTGGTTTCCTTAGTGTTGTTGGTATTACTCTTAGATGGATGGTTAGTTAGTTTGGTTGGTTTCCTTAGTGTTGTTGGTATTACTCTTAGATGGATGGTTAATTAGTTTGGTTGGTTTCCTTAGTGTTGTTGGTATTACTCTAGATGGATGGTTAGTTAGTTTGGTAGGTTTCCTTAGTGTTGGTATTACTGTTAGATGGATGGTTAGTTAGTTTGGTTGGTTTCCTTAGTGTTGTTGGTATTACTCTAGATGGATGGTTAGTTAGTTTGGTTGGTTTCCTTAGTGTTGTTGGTATTACTCTAGATGGATGGTTAGTTAGTTTGGTTGGTTTCCTTAGTGTTTTTGGTATTACTCTAGATGGATGGTTAGTTAGTTTGGTAGGTTTCCTTAGTGTTGGTATTACTGTTAGATGGATGGTTAGTTAGTTTGGTTGGTTTCCTTAGTGTTGTTGGTATTACTCTAGATGGATGGTTAGTTAGTTTGGTTGGTTTCCTTAGTGTTGTTGGTATTACTCTTAGATGGATGGTTAGTTAGTTTGGTTGGTTTCCTTAGTGTTGTTGGTATTACTCTTAGTTGGATGGTTAGTTAGTTTGGTAGGTTTGGTTAGTGTTGTTGGTATTACTCTTAGATGGATGGTTAGTTAGTTTGGTTGGTTTCCTTAGTGTTGTTGGTATTACTCTAGATGGATGGTTAGTTAGTTTGGTAGGATTCCTTAGTGTTGTTGGTATTACTCTAGATGGATGGTTAGTTAGTTTGGTTGGTTTCCTTAGTGTTGTTGGTATTACTCTAGATGGATGGTTAGTTAGTTTGGTTGGTTTCCTTAGTGTTGTTGGTATTACTCTAGATGGATGGTTAGTTAGTTTGGTTGGTTTCCTTAGTGTTGGTATTACTGTTAGATGGATGGTTAGTTAGTTTGGTTGGTTTCCTTAGTGTTGTTGGTATTACTCTAGATGGATGGTTAGTTAGTTTGGTAGGTTTCCTTAGTGTTGTTGGTATTACTCTAGATGGATGGTTAGTTAGTTTGGTTGGTTTCCTTAGTGTTGTTGGTATTACTCTAGATGGATGGTTAGTTAGTTTGGTAGGTTTCCTTAGTGTTGGTATTACTGTTAGATGGATGGTTAGTTAGTTTGGTTGGTTTCCTTAGTGTTGTTGGTATTACTCTAGATGGATGGTTAGTTAGTTTGGTAGGTTTCCTTAGTGTTGGTATTACTGTTAGATGGATGGTTAGTTAGTTTGGTTGGTTTCCTTAGTGTTGTTGGTATTACTCTTAGATGGATGGTTAGTTAGTTTGGTTGGTTTCCTTAGTGTTGTTGGTATTACTCTAGATGGATGGTTAGTTAGTTTGGTAGGTTTCCTTAGTGTTGGTATTACTGTTAGATGGATGGTTAGTTAGTTTGGTTGGTTTCCTTAGTGTTGTTGGTATTACTCTAGATGGATGGTTAGTTAGTTTGGTTGGTTTCCTTAGTGTTGTTGGTATTACTCTAGATGGATGGTTTGTTAGTTTGGTTGGTTTCCTTAGTGTTGTTGGTATTACTCTAGATGGATGGTTAGTTAGTTTGGTTGGTTTCCTTAGTGTTGTTGGTATTACTCTAGATGGATGGTTAGTTAGTTTGGTTGGTTTCCTTAGTGTTGTTGGTATTACTCTAGATGGATGGTTAGTTAGTTTGGTTGGTTTCCTTAGTGTTGTTGGTATTACTCTAGATGGATGGTTAGTTAGTTTGGTAGGTTTCCTTAGAGTTGTTGGTATTACTGTTAGATGGATGGTTAGTTAGTTTGGTTGGTTTCCTTAGTGTTGTTGGTATTACTCTAGATGGATGGTTAGTTAGTTTGGTTGGTTTCCTTAGTGCTGTTGGTATTACACTAGATGGATGGTTAGTTTGTTTGGTAGGATTCCTTAGTGTTGTTGGTATTACTCTAGATGGATGGTTAGTTAGTTTGGTTGGTTTCCTTAGTGTTGTTGGTATTACTCTAGATGGATGGTTAGTTAGTTTGGTTGGTTTCCTTAGTGTTGTTGGTATTACTCTAGATGGATGGTTAGTTAGTTTAGTTGGTTTCCTTAGTGTTGTTGGTATTACTCTTAGATGGATGGTTAGTTAGTTTGGTTGGTTTCCTTAGTGTTGTTGGTATTACTCTAGATGGATGGTTAGTTAGTTTGGTTGGTTTCCTTAGTGTTGTTGGTATACTCTTAGATGGATGGTTAGTTAGTTTGGTTGGTTTCCTTAGTGTTGTTGGTATTACTGTTAGATGGATGGTTAGTTAGTTTGGTTGGTTTCCTTAGTGTTGTTGGTATTACTCTTAGATGGATGGTTAGTTAGTTTGGTTCGTTTCCTTAGTGTTGTTGGTATTACTCTAGATGGATGGTTAGTTAGTTTGGTTGGTTTCCTTAGTGTTGTTGGTATTACTCTTAGATGGATGGTTAGTTAGTTTGGTTGGTTTCCTTAGTGTTGTTGGTATTACTGTTAGATGGATGGTTAGTTAGTTTGGTTGGTTTCCTTAGTGTTGTTGGTATTACTCTTAGATGGATGGTTAGTTAGTTTGGTTGGTTTCCTTAGTGTTGTTGGTATTACTCTAGATGGATGGTTAGTTAGTTTGGTAGGTTTCCTTAGTGTTGGTATTACTGTTAGATGGATGGTTAGTTAGTTTGGTTGGTTTCCTTAGTGTTGTTGGTATTACTCTAGATGGATGGTTAGTTAGTTTGGTAGGTTTCCTTAGTGTTGGTATTACTGTTAGATGGATGGTTAGTTAGTTTGGTTGGTTTCCTTAGTGTTGTTGGTATTACTCTAGATGGATGGTTAGTTAGTTTGGTAGGTTTCCTTGGTGTTGGTATTACTGTTAGATGGATGGTTAATTAGTTTGGTTGGTTTCCTTAGTGTTGTTGGTATTACTCTTAGATGGATGGTTAGTTAGTTTGGTTGGTTTCCTTAGTGTTGTTGGTATTACTCTAGATGGATGGTTAGTTAGTTTGGTAGGTTTCCTTAGTGTTGGTATTACTGTTAGATGGATGGTTAGTTAGTTTGGTTGGTTTCCTTAGTGTTGTTGGTATTACTGTTAGATGGATGGGTAGTTAGTTTGGTTGGTTTCCTTAGTGTTGTTGGTATTACTCTTAGATGGATGGTTAGTTAGTTTGGTTGGTTTCCTTAGTGTTGTTGGTATTACTCTTAGATGGATGGTTAATTAGTTTGGTTGGTTTCCTTAGTGTTGTTGGTATTACTCTAGATGGATGGTTAGTTAGTTTGGTAGGTTTCCTTAGTGTTGGTATTACTGTTAGATGGATGGTTAGTTAGTTTGGTTGGTTTCCTTAGTGTTGTTGGTATTACTCTAGATGGATGGTTAGTTAGTTTGGTTGGTTTCCTTAGTGTTGTTGGTATTACTCTAGATGGATGGTTAGTTAGTTTGGTTGGTTTCCTTAGTGTTTTTGGTATTACTCTAGATGGATGGTTAGTTAGTTTGGTAGGTTTCCTTAGTGTTGGTATTACTGTTAGATGGATGGTTAGTTAGTTTGGTTGGTTTCCTTAGTGTTGTTGGTATTACTCTAGATGGATGGTTAGTTAGTTTGGTTGGTTTCCTTAGTGTTGTTGGTATTACTCTTAGATGGATGGTTAGTTAGTTTGGTTGGTTTCCTTAGTGTTGTTGGTATTACTCTTAGTTGGATGGTTAGTTAGTTTGGTAGGTTTGGTTAGTGTTGTTGGTATTACTCTTAGATGGATGGTTAGTTAGTTTGGTTGGTTTCCTTAGTGTTGTTGGTATTACTCTTAGATGGATGGTTAGTTAGTTTGGTTGGTTTCCTTAGTGTTGTTGGTATTACTCTAGATGGATGGTTAGTTAGTTTGGTAGGATTGGTTAGTGTTGTTGGTATTACTCTTAGATGGATGGTTAGCTAGTTTGGTTGGTTTCCTTAGTGTTGTTGGTATTACTCTAGATGGATGGTTAGTTAGTTTGGTTGGTTTCCTTAGTGTTGTTGGTATTACTCTAGATGGATGGTTAGTTAGTTTGGTTGGTTTCCTTAGTGTTGTTGGTATTACTCTTAGATGGATGGTTAGTTAGTTTGGTTGGTTTCCTTAGTGTTGTTGGTATTACTCTTAGATGGATGGTTAGTTAGTTTGGTTGGTTTCCTTAGTGTTGTTGGTATTACTCTTAGATGGATGGTTAGTTAGTTTGGTTGGTTTCCTTAGTGTTGTTGGTATTACTCTAGATGGATGGTTAGTTAGTTTGGTTGGTTTCCTTAGTGTTGTTGGTATTACTCTAGATGGATGGTTAGTTAGTTTGGTTGGTTTCCTTAGTGTTGTTGGTATTACTCTTAGATGGATGGTTAGTTAGTTTGGTAGGATTGGTTAGTGTTGTTGGTATTACTCTTAGATGGATGGTTAGTTAGTTTGGTTGGTTTCCTTAGTGTTGTTGGTATTACTCTAGATGGATGGTTAGTTAGTTTGGTAGGATTGGTTAGTGTTGTTGGTATTACTCTTAGATGGATGGTTAGCTAGTTTGGTTCGTTTCCTTAGTGTTGTTGGTATTACTCTAGATGGATGGTTAGTTAGTTTGGTAGGATTGGTTAGTGTTGTTGGTATTACTCTTAGATGGATGGTTAGCTCGTTTGGTTGGTTTCCTTAGTGTTGTTGGTATTACTCTTAGATGGATGGTTAGTTAGTTTGGTTGGTTTCCTTAGTGTTGTTGGTATTACTCTTAGATGGATGGTTAGTTAGTTTGGTTGGTTTCCTTAGTGTTGTTGGTATTACTCTTAGATGGATGGTTAGTTAGTTTGGTTGGTTTCCTTAGTGTTGTTGGTATTACTCTAGATGGATGGTTAGTTAGTTTGGTTGGTTTCCTTAGTGTTGTTGGTATACTCTTAGATGGATGGTTAGTTAGTTTGGTTGGTTTCCTTAGTGTTGTTGGTATTACTGTTAGATGGATGGTTAGTTAGTTTGGTTGGTTTCCTTAGTGTTGTTGGTATTACTCTTAGATGGATGGTTAGTTAGTTTGGTTCGTTTCCTTAGTGTTGTTGGTATTACTCTAGATGGATGGTTAGTTAGTTTGGTTGGTTTCCTTAGTGTTGTTGGTATTACTCTTAGATGGATGGTTAGTTAGTTTGGTTGGTTTCCTTAGTGTTGTTGGTATTACTGTTAGATGGATGGTTAGTTAGTTTGGTTGGTTTCCTTAGTGTTGTTGGTATTACTCTTAGATGGATGGTTAGTTAGTTTGGTTGGTTTCCTTAGTGTTGTTGGTATTACTCTAGATGGATGGTTAGTTAGTTTGGTAGGTTTCCTTAGTGTTGGTATTACTGTTAGATGGATGGTTAGTTAGTTTGGTTGGTTTCCTTAGTGTTGTTGGTATTACTCTAGATGGATGGTTAGTTAGTTTGGTAAGTTTCCTTAGTGTTGGTATTACTGTTAGATGGATGGTTAGTTAGTTTGGTTGGTTTCCTTAGTGTTGTTGGTATTACTCTAGATGGATGGTTAGTTAGTTTGGTAGGTTTCCTTAGTGTTGGTATTACTGTTAGATGGATGGTTAATTAGTTTGGTTGGTTTCCTTAGTGTTGTTGGTATTACTCTTAGATGGATGGTTAGTTAGTTTGGTTGGTTTCCTTAGTGTTGTTGGTATTACTCTAGATGGATGGTTAGTTAGTTTGGTAGGTTTCCTTAGTGTTGGTATTACTGTTAGATGGATGGTTAGTTAGTTTGGTTGGTTTCCTTAGTGTTGTTGGTATTACTGTTAGATGGATGGGTAGTTAGTTTGGTTGGTTTCCTTAGTGTTGTTGGTATTACTCTTAGATGGATGGTTAGTTAGTTTGGTTGGTTTCCTTAGTGTTGTTGGTATTACTCTTAGATGGATGGTTAATTAGTTTGGTTGGTTTCCTTAGTGTTGTTGGTATTACTCTAGATGGATGGTTAGTTAGTTTGGTAGGTTTCCTTAGTGTTGGTATTACTGTTAGATGGATGGTTAGTTAGTTTGGTTGGTTTCCTTAGTGTTGTTGGTATTACTCTAGATGGATGGTTAGTTAGTTTGGTTGGTTTCCTTAGTGTTGTTGGTATTACTCTAGATGGATGGTTAGTTAGTTTGGTTGGTTTCCTTAGTGTTTTTGGTATTACTCTAGATGGATGGTTAGTTAGTTTGGTTGGTTTCCTTAGTGTTGTTGCTATTACTCTAGATGGATGGTTAGTTAGTTTGGTAGGATTCCTTAGTGTTGTTGGTATTACTCTAGATGGATGGTTAGTTAGTTTGGTAGGATTCCTTAGTGTTGTTGGTATTACTCTTAGATGTATGGTTAGTTAGTTTGTTTGGTTTCCTTAGTGTTGTTGGTATTACTCTAGATGGATGGTTAGTTAGTTTGGTTGGTTTCCTTAGTGTTTTTGGTATTACTCTAGATGGATGGTTAGTTAGTTTGGTAGGATTCCTTAGTGTTGTTGGTATTACTCTAGATGGATGGTTAGTTAGTTTGGTAGGTTTCCTTAGTGTTGTTGGTATTACTCTAGATGGATGGTTAGTTAGTTTGGTAGGTTTCCTTAGTGTTGGTATTACTGTTAGATGGATGGTTAGTTAGTTTGGTTGGTTTCCTTAGTGTTGTTGGTATTACTCTAGATGGATGGTTAGTTAGTTTGGTAGGTTTCCTTAGTGTTGGTATTACTGTTAGATGGATGGTTAGTTAGTTTGGTTGGTTTCCTTAGTGTTGTTGGTATTACTCTTAGATGGATGGTTAGTTAGTTTGGTTGGTTTCCTTAGTGTTGTTGGTATTACTCTAGATGGATGGTTAGTTAGTTTGGTAGGTTTCCTTAGTGTTGGTATTACTCTTAGATGGATGGTTAGTTAGTTTGGTTGGTTTCCTTAGTGTTGTTGGTATTACTCTAGATGGATGGTTAGTTAGTTTGGTTGGTTTCCTTAGTGTTGTTGGTATTACTCTAGATGGATGGTTTGTTAGTTTGGTTGGTTTCCTTAGTGTTGTTGGTATTACTCTAGATGGATGGTTAGTTAGTTTGGTTGGTTTCCTTAGTGTTGTTGGTATTACTCTAGATGGATGGTTAGTTAGTTTGGTTGGTTTCCTTACTGTTGTTGGT
Source organism: Salmo salar (assembly GCF_965601325.2). Taxonomy (NCBI): domain Eukaryota; kingdom Metazoa; phylum Chordata; class Actinopteri; order Salmoniformes; family Salmonidae; genus Salmo; species Salmo salar. The sequence goes on from NC_138301.1 coordinate 31,780,476, forward strand.
ATTACTCTAGATGGATGGTTAGTTAGTTTGGTTGGTTTCCTTAGTGTTGTTGGTATTACTCTAGATGGATGGTTAGTTAGTTTGGTAGGTTTCCTTAGAGTTGTTGGTATTACTGTTAGATGGATGGTTAGTTAGTTTGGTTGGTTTCCTTAGTGTTGTTGGTATTACTCTAGATGGATGGTTAGTTAGTTTGGTTGGTTTCCTTAGTGCTGTTGGTATTACACTAGATGGATGGTTAGTTTGTTTGGTAGGATTCCTTAGTGTTGTTGGTATTACTCTAGATGGATGGTTAGTTAGTTTGGTTGGTTTCCTTAGTGTTGTTGGTATTACTCTAGATGGATGGTTAGTTAGTTTGGTTGGTTTCCTTAGTGTTGTTGGTATTACTCTAGATGGATGGTTAGTTAGTTTGGCAGGATTCCTTAGTGTTGTTGGTATTACTCTAGATGGATGGTTAGTTAGTTTGGTTGGTTTCCTTAGTGTTGTTGGTATTACTCTAGATGGATGGTTAGTTAGTTTGGTTGGTTTCCTTAGTGTTGTTGGTATTACTCTAGATGGATGGTTAGTTAGTTTGGTTGGTTTCCTTAGTGTTGTTGGTATTACTCTAGATGGATGGTTAGTTAGTTTGGTTGGTTTCCTTAGTGTTGTTGGTATTACTCTAGATGGATGGTTAGTTAGTTTGGTTGGTTTCCTTAGTGCTGTTGGTATTACTCTAGATGGATGGTTAGTTAGTTTGGTTGGTTTCCTTAGTGTTGTTGGTATTACTCTAGATGGATGGTTAGTCAGTTTGGTTTATTTCCTTAGTGTTGTTGGTATTACTGTTAGATGGATGGTTAGTTAGTTTGGTTGGTTTCCTTAGTGTTGTTGGTATTACTCTAGATGGATGGTTAGTTAGTTTGGTTGGTTTCCTTAGTATTGTTGGTATTACTCTAGATGGATGGTTAGTTAGTTTGGTTGGTTTCCTTAGTGTTGTTGGTATTACTGTTAGATGGATGGTTAGTTAGTTTGGTTGGTTTCCTTAGTGTTGTTGGTATTACTCTAGATGGATGGTTAGTTAGTTTGGTTGGTTTCCTTAGTGTTGTTGGTATTACTCTAGATGGATGGTTAGTTAGTTTGGTAGGATTCCTTAGTGTTGTTGGTATTACTCTAGATGGATGGTTAGTTAGTTTGGTTGGTTTCCTTAGTGTTGTTGGTATTACTCTAGATGGATGGTTAGTTAGTTTGGTTGGTTTCCTTAGTGTTGTTGGTATTACTCTAGATGGATGGTTAGTTAGTTTGGTTGGTTTCCTTAGTGTTGGTATTACTGTTAGATGGATGGTTAGTTAGTTTGGTTGGTTTCCTTAGTGTTGTTGGTATTACTCTAGATGGATGGTTAGTTAGTTTGGTAGGTTTCCTTAGTGTTGTTGGTATTACTCTAGATGGATGGTTAGTTAGTTTGGTTGGTTTCCTTAGTGTTGTTGGTATTACTCTAGATGGATGGTTAGTTAGTTTGGTAGGTTTCCTTAGTGTTGGTATTACTGTTAGATGGATGGTTAGTTAGTTTGGTTGGTTTCCTTAGTGTTGTTGGTATTACTCTAGATGGATGGTTAGTTAGTTTGGTAGGTTTCCTTAGTGTTGGTATTACTGTTAGATGGATGGTTAGTTAGTTTGGTTGGTTTCCTTAGTGTTGTTGGTATTACTCTTAGATGGATGGTTAGTTAGTTTGGTTGGTTTCCTTAGTGTTGTTGGTATTACTCTAGATGGATGGTTAGTTAGTTTGGTAGGTTTCCTTAGTGTTGGTATTACTGTTAGATGGATGGTTAGTTAGTTTGGTTGGTTTCCTTAGTGTTGTTGGTATTACTCTAGATGGATGGTTAGTTAGTTTGGTTGGTTTCCTTAGTGTTGTTGGTATTACTCTAGATGGATGGTTTGTTAGTTTGGTTGGTTTCCTTAGTGTTGTTGGTATTACTCTAGATGGATGGTTAGTTAGTTTGGTTGCTTTCCTTAGTGTTGTTGGTATTACTCTAGATGGATGGTTAGTTAGTTTGGTTGGTTTCCTTAGTGTTGTTGGTATTACTCTAGATGGATGGTTAGTTAGTTTGGTTGGTTTCCTTAGTGTTGTTGGTATTACTCTAGATGGATGGTTAGTTAGTTTGGTAGGTTTCCTTAGAGTTGTTGGTATTACTGTTAGATGGATGGTTAGTTAGTTTGGTTGGTTTCCTTAGTGTTGTTGGTATTACTCTAGATGGATGGTTAGTTAGTTTGGTTGGTTTCCTTAGTGCTGTTGGTATTACACTAGATGGATGGTTAGTTTGTTTGGTAGGATTCCTTAGTGTTGTTGGTATTACTCTAGATGGATGGTTAGTTAGTTTGGTTGGTTTCCTTAGTGTTGTTGGTATTACTCTAGATGGATGGTTAGTTAGTTTGGTTGGTTTCCTTAGTGTTGTTGGTATTACTCTAGATGGATGGTTAGTTAGTTTGGCAGGATTCCTTAGTGTTGTTGGTATTACTCTAGATGGATGGTTAGTTAGTTTGGTTGGTTTCCTTAGTGTTGTTGGTATTACTCTAGATGGATGGTTAGTTAGTTTGGTTGGTTTCCTTAGTGTTGTTGGTATTACTCTAGATGGATGGTTAGTTAGTTTGGTTGGTTTCCTTAGTGTTGTTGGTATTACTCTAGATGGATGGTTAGTTAGTTTGGTTGGTTTCCTTAGTGTTGTTGGTATTACTCTAGATGGATGGTTAGTTAGTTTGGTTGGTTTCCTTAGTGCTGTTGGTATTACTCTAGATGGATGGTTAGTTAGTTTGGTTGGTTTCCTTAGTGTTGTTGGTATTACTCTAGATGGATGGTTAGTTAGTTTGGTAGGATTCCTTAGTGTTGTTGGTATTACTCTAGATGGATGGTTAGTTAGTTTGGTTGGTTTCCTTAGTGTTGTTGGTATTACTCTAGATGGATGGTTAGTTAGTTTGGTTGGTTTCCTTAGTGTTGTTGGTATTACTCTAGATGGATGGTTAGTTAGTTTGGTTGGTTTCCTTAGTGTTGTTGGTATTACTCTAGATGGATGGTTAGTTAGTTTGGTTGGTTTCCTTAGTGTTGTTGGTATTACTCTAGATGGATGGTTAGTTAGTTTGGTAGGATGGGTTCTAGTGAGATATTATTGAAAAATTCAACAGCCTTACGTTGTACCAACAGATGACTTTGAACTTGAACTATCAGTCCTTAATTATTACACCTGACTGATCTTCTACGAGAGGGACACGACTGGGACACGTGGTTGTCTCTATGTTCTGATGAATGCACTTTGTAAGTTGCTCTGGATTAAAGCGTCTGCTAAATGACAAAAATTGAAAAAATGTATTATATTTTGGATTTACAATTTTAGCGCTAAATTCAAAAATATCATACTTCACCTAAGGATGATAAAGTCTATTGCTTATTCAATACATGATTGACAGCACAACCCCATTCTCCCCATGATTATACACACTATTTACTATTCACAACAATATAATTGTTGATCGTCCCTCGGAGTAAATTGCCACCCGTTCTCTTACTTAAACTGGTATTGAAACTAAGCCCTGTTTAAACAGATTTAGAAAAGCCATGATAATGACTATACTGGCTGTTCTATGTTATGCTAATGTAATGCAGATTGATTTCTAACAGGAGGTCACCCACAGTCTCAGTGAGAGCTGAGCATGTATGATCAACCTACACACCTCAGTCTCTCTAGCTATAGACAGTATACTTACATGACCTCACCATCAGCTCTGCGTGTATGATCGACCAATCTCCAGACCAGAAACAGTGTACATACAGTACATGACCTATGTAGTCTACATAAGAGCTACATAGACCTACATACACTGAGTGCACAAAACATTAAGGACACCTGCTATTTCTGTGACACAGACGGATCAGGTGAATCCAGGTGAATCCAGGTGAATCCAGGTGAAAGCTATGATCCCCTATTGATGTTAAATCCACTTGAAGGAGAGGAGACAGGTTAAATAATGATTTTTAAGCCTTGAGACATTGAGACATGGATTGTGTGTGCACCATTCAGAGGGTGAATGGGTGAGACAAAATATTTAAGTGCCTTTGAACAAGGTATGGTGGTAGTTGCCAGGTGCACCAGTTTGTGTCAAGAACTGCAATGCTGCTGGGTTTTTCATGCTCAACAGTTTCCCGTGTATATCAAGAATGGTCCACCACCCAAAGGACATCCAGCCAACTTGACACAACTGTGGGAAACATGGGCCAGTATCCCTGTGGAATTGTCCTGACGAATTGAGGCTGTTTTGAGGGCAAAAGGGGGAGCAACTCAATATTAGGAAGGTGTCCTTAATGTTTTTGTACCATCAGTGTAAGAGCTACATAGAATCTGAAATACTGTACATATAGTTTGTACTAGTATTTTTGCCAATACAGGTGAAGTGAACTAATTTGTCAGATCTGCATGCTAAATACGATATTAGCATTTTGAGAAAGTAAGTTCAAATCCAACACTAGTCATATCAGAAAATGGTGCAGTAATCATGATGTGGTACATCTAAAGCATGTTAAGTTGTTTTTAGACTTCAACAGAAGAAACGCCCAACGGTATTGATTCATTCTGCAGCAATTCAATCACTATAGAGAACAACTTAGTCCTTCCCATTCCTTCACAGTATCTGTCTCCAGGCGTGTTTGTTTTCATGTGTTTGAGTGATTGAGTTGGGTAGTTAGGCAGCCAGCCACGCTTAGCAAGAACATTAAACTCACACCTATACAGTAAGTGCAGGAGAGTGGAAAGCAACATCGATTACACACCAAGAAATATGTAATAAGATAGAATACATTCTTTCCTCTTTCACTGAAACAGTATCAGATAGATGAATGGTGGGAGAGAGAGAGAAAGAAAGACAGAGAGAGAGAGAGAGAGAGAGAGAGAGAGAGAGAGAGGGGGGTGTGGAGGCCAGGGGCTTTGCACTTGGCCTGAGCTGAGAGGTGAAAGTGGAAAAGGCTCTTGTGACAGAGGTGCTGTGGAATCAACCATGGTGCAAATTACACTGCTGCTTGGCTTGTCCTGCCATGCCAGCAGCTGTCAGCAGACACACACACACACACACACACACACACACAGTACACCAGCCTTCTTTGACATACTTATTATAGCCATGCACAAATTGGGCAGCTAATAATCCCCCACTTCAGCTTCCCCTTGGTGAATGTGAATTTGGCTGTGCCTGTCTCCCCCCTTTGCTCTCCCTGGGCCTGAGTTCCGCTGTTTCATCCTCCCCCCTCTGCTCTCCCTCCCTCTTCCTGCGTGTTCACATCAACAGCTCTATTAATAGGCTATGGGAGAGCAGAACAGAGCAGAGCTGCTGGAGAGAGATGGCTGCAGGCACTGCCTGCTGTCAGTAGTTCACTAGTAGGTCTCCTCTGCTGTAGAGGGCTTGGTTATTCACTCTGCTGCTTCCCAGTCTGTATGGCCTAGTAATGTGGCCCTACTCAGGAGAGCAGCTGTGCACTAAGGTCACTGTGTAGAACAGAAGAGGGGATATGACTCAGCTGAAGTCAATACCAGAGCATGTGGACTTCTATGTCTTGTGTGTTTAAATATCACATGAGGCCAGGCTGTGTGCACATGTGTTTGGTTTTGAGTGAAGATATGGTCTAATCCTGTCTCTCTCGCTCCCCTCTCTTCTCTCTCTGTCTCTTCCCTCTCTTCTCTCTCTCTCTTCCCTCTCTCTCTCTCTCTCTCTCTTTCTCTCTCTCTCTCTCTCTCTTCCCTCTCTCTGTCTCTTCCCTCTCTCTCTGTCTTTTCTCTCTCTGTTGCTTCCCTCTATCTGTCTCTTCTCTCTCTCTATCTGTCTCTTCCCTCTCTCTCTCTTCTCTCTCTCTCTCTGTCGCTTCCCACTATCTCGCTCCTCTCTCTCTCTCTCTCTTCTCTATCTCTCTTCTCTCTCTCTTCCCTCTCTCTCTGTCTTTTCCCCCTCTCTCTGTCTTCTCTATCTCTGTCTCTTCTCTCTATCTGTCTCCTCTCTATCTCATCTCTCTGTCTCTTCCCTCTCTCTCTTTGTCTCTTCCCTCTCTGTCACCCCTCTCTCTCTCTCTCTCTCTCTCTGTCTCCTCTCTATCTCTCTCTGTCTCCTCTCTATCTCTCTCTGTCTCTTCCCTCTATCTCTCTCTTTCCTCTCTCTATCTCTCTCTTCCCTCTCTCTCTCTGTCTCTTCCCTCTCTCTCTGTCTCCTCTCTATCTCTCTCTGTCTCCTCTCTATCTATCTCTTCTCTCTCTGTCTCTTCCCTCTCTCTCTCTCGCTGTCTCTTCCCTCTCTCTCTGTCTCTTCCCTCTCTCTCTCTTTCCTCTCTCTATCTCTGTCTCTTCCCCCTCTCTATCTGTCTCTTCCCTCTCTCTCTCTTTCCTCTCTCTATCTCTGTCTCTTCCCCCTCTCTATCTGTCTCTTCCCTCTCTGTCTCCTCTCTCTCTGTCTCCTCTCTCTCTGTCTCCTCTCTCTATCTCTCTCTGTCTCCTCTCTATCTCTCTCTCTATCTCTGTCTTTTCCCTCTCTCTACCTGCACTGATACTTTTACATTTAATTTGAAAACATGGCTCAAATCTATCTAAACCTGTACACATGAGTTATCTGTGGTTCCTCATATGTAAGATGACAGTTGATGATAGTGTTTTTATTACAAATAAGTTATTGTTGTTGGAATGATGATATCTCTACTTTTATCCAATGTAAAAAAACACAATTTCAAATGTTGCTACATAAGACCGATTTGAGCCGGTCGGTCACATATATTATTGGATGTAATGTATTTGCATTTTGTATTGTTTTAGTGAGTATGTGTATTGTGACTGTATAAAGGTCCTTACCTGTCCTGGGACTACGGGTGCAAATTAGCTTTTGGCTAACCCCGGCACATTTACATGGGTGTTGCATTATTGTAATATTGATGTTGATTAATGTGCATTGTCCCCTATAAATAAATAAATATCAAATATGTCTCTTCTCTCTCTGTCTCTTCCCTCTCTCTGTCTCTTCACCGTCTCTCTCTGTCTCTTCACCCTCTCTCTCTGTCTCTTCCCTCTATCTGTCTCTTCTCTCTCTCTCTCTCTAACCTGTCTCTACTCTCTCTCTATCTGTCTCTTCACTCTCTATCTCTCTCTTCCCTCTCTCTCTATCTCTTTTCTCTCTGTATTCTTTCTCTATCTGTCTCTTCCCTCTCTATCTCTTTTCTCTCTGTCTCTTCACCCTCTCTCTCTGTCTCTTCCCTCTATCTGTCTCTTCTCTCTCTCTCTCTCTAACCTGTCTCTACTCTCTATCTGTCTCTTCACTCTCTATCTCTGTCTCTTCCCCCTCTCTCTCTCTTTTCTCTCTGTCTTCCCTCTCTCTTCCCTCTCTATATCTGTCTCTTCCCTCTCTCTATCTCTTTTCTATCTGTCTCTTCACTCTCTATCTATGTCTCTTCCCTCTCTATCTCTGTCTCTTCCCTTTCTCTATTTCTTCTCTCTCTGTCTCTTCCCTCTCTCTAACTATCTATTTTCTCTCTCAGCCTATGTGTTGCAGGTGAAGGTGGAGATGGAGCTGGAGATCCTGCAGTGTGAGAAGATCAAGGCTGTCAGGGAGGAGCAGCTGGAACGACTCACACAGATCTGCCAGGAACAGGCAGTAAGTCCCCGCACCATCACCTCACAGATAGCGTTGAGACTAGGGTTAGGGTTTTGGTTGAAGCTAGGTTATGGTTGAGACTAGGGCTAAGGTTGAACCAGGATTTAAAAATAAATAATAATAATTACATTTATTTCACCTTTATTTAACCAGGTAGGCCAGTTGAAAACAAGTTCTCATTTACAACTGCGATCTGGCTAAGATAAAGCAAAGCAGTGCGACAAAAACAACATCACAGAGTTACACATGGAATAAACAAACTTACAGTCAATAACACAATAGAAAAATCTGTATACAGTGTGTGCAAATGAAGTAAGGAGGTAAGGCAATAAATAGGCCAATAGTGGCGAAGTAATTACAATTTAGCAATTAACACTGAAGTGATATACAGTTAAAGTCGGAAGTTTACATACACCTTAGCCAAATACATTTAAACTCAGTTTTTCACAATTCCTGACATTTAATTCTAGTAAAAATTCCCTGTCTTAGGTCAGTTAGGATCACCACTTTATTTTAAGAATGTGAAATGTCAGAATAATAGTAGAGAGAATTATTTATTTCATTTTTTATTTCTTTCATCACATTCCCAGTGGGTCAGAAGTTTACATACACTCAATTAGTATTTGGTAGCATTGCCTTTAAATTGTTTAACTTGGGTCAAATGTTTCGGGTAGCCTTCCACAAGCTTCCCACAATAAATTGGGTGAATTTTGGCCCATTCCTCCTGACAGAGCTGGTGTAACTGAGTCAGGTTTGTAGGCTTCCTTGCTCACACACGCTTTTTCAGTTCTGCCCACAAATGTTCTATAGGATTGAGGTCAGGGCTTATGATGGCCTCTCCAATACCTTGACTTTGTTGCCCTTAAGCCATTTTGCCTCAACTTTGGAAGTATGCTTGGGGTCATTGTCCATTTGGAAGACCCATTTGCGACCAAGCTTTAACTTCCTGACTGATGTCTTGAGATGTTGCTTCAATATATCCACATAATTTTCCTCCCTCATGATGCCATCTATTTTGTAAAGTGCACCAGTCCCTCCTGCAGCAAAGCACCCCCACCACATGATGCTGCCACCCCCGTGCTTCACGGTTGTTCTTCGGCTTGCAAGCTTCCTCCTTTTTCCTCCAAACATAACGATGGTCATTATGGCCAAATAGTTATATTTTTGTTTCATCAGACCAGAGGACATTTTTCCAAAAAGTACGATCTTTGTCCCCATGTGCAGTTGCAAACCGTAGTCTGGCTTTTTTATGGCGGTTTTGGAGCAGTGGCTTCTTCCTTGCTGAGCGGCCTTTCAGGTTATGTCGATATAGGACTCGTTTTACTGTGGATATAGATACTTTTGTACCTGTTTCCTCCAGCATCTTCACAAGGTCCTTTGCTGTTGTTCTAGGATTGATTTGTACTTTTCGCACCAAAGAACGTTCATCTCTAGGAGACAGAATGCGTCTCCTTCCTGAGCGGTATGACGGCTGCATGGTCCCATGGTGTTTATACTTGCGTACTATTGTTTGTACAGATGAACGTGGTACCTTCAGTCATTTGGAAATCATCCCAAGGATGAACCAGACTTGCGGAGGTGTATTTTTTCTGAGGTCTTGGCTGATTTATTTTGATTTTCTCATGATGTCAAGCAAAGAGGCACTGAGTTTGAAGGTAGGCCTTGAAATACCTCCACAGGGACACCTCCAATTGACTCAAATTATGTCAATTAGCCCATCAGAAGCTTCTAAAGCCATGAAATAATTTTCTGGAATTATCCAAGCTGTTTAACTTCTCAGGGCTACGTGGGACGCTACTGTCCCACCTGCGGGACACACTATTCGACAGCCAGTGAAATAGCATGGCGCGAAATACAAAACAGCGAAAATCTCATAATTTCATTTTCTCTATTTTACACCATTTTAAAGATAAGACTCTCGTTAATCTAACCACATTGTCCGATTTAAAAAAGGCTTTACGGCGAAAGCATAAAATTAGATTATGTTAGGACATAAACTTCACAAGAAAAACCACACAGCCATTTTCCAAGCAAAGACATGCATCACAAAAACCAAAAGTACAGCTAAAATATTCACTAACCTTTGATGATCTTCATCAGATGGCACTCATAGGACTTAATGTTATACAATACATGTATGTTTTGCTCGATAAAGTTTATATTTATATCCAAAAACAGCATTTTACATTGGCGCGTGATGTTCAGAAAATGTATTCCCACCAAAACTTTCAGGGGAATGTGCACATAAATTTACATAAATACTCATCATAAACGTTGATTCAAATTTACAACAGTTATTGAAAGAATTATAGATACACTACTCCTTGACGCAATTGCTTTGTCAGATTTCAAAATAACTTTACAGAAAAAGCAAAGTTCTGGCATCAACAAAACTCTGAATTAGTATTATAAATATTCTCTTACATTTGCTGATCTTCGTCAGAATGTACTCCGAGGACTCCTACTTCCACAAGAAATTTTTGTTTTGTTCGAAATACTCCATATTTATGTCCAAATACCTCCGTTTTGTTCGTGCGTTCAGATCACTATCCAAAGGCATAACGTGTGAGCGTAAATCAGGACACGAAAAGTCAAAATGTTCCATTACCGGTCGTAGAAACATGTCAAACGTTGTTTACAATCAATCCTTAGGGTCTTTTTAAGATAAAACGTTGATAATATTCCAACCGGACAATAGCGTATTCATTCCAGGAGAAAAAGAAGGAACGGCGCGCTCGCAGGCTCGCGCATCACCAAGCCCTTTGTCCATAGGCCGTCCACTCATTGACTGAGCTACTATTCTCTGCCCAGTAACAGGAGAAGGAGGAAACAGGTTTCTAAAGGCTGTTGACAGCCAATGGAAGCCTTAGGAAGTGCAACGTGACCCCACAGACACTGTAGTTACTAATAATATGCAAATATTTTACTCTGGGCCCGAGTATTAGGCAGTTTACTCTGGGCACGCTTTTCATCCGAAAATGAAAATACTGCCCCCTATACCTTAAAAAGTTACACTAAGTTGACTGTGCCTTTATGTCAACTTTTGACCCACTGGAATTGTGATACAGTGAATTATAAGTGAAATAATCTGTCTGTAAATAGTTGTTGGAAAAATTACTTGTGTCATGCACAAAGTAGATGTCCTAACCGACTTGCCAAAATTATAGTTTGTTAACAAGAAATTTGTGTAGTGGTTGAAAAATGAGTTTTAATGACTCCAACCTAAGTGTATGTAAACTTCTGACTTCAGCTGTATATGCAGATGAGGATGTGCAAGTAGAAATACTGGTATGCAAAAGAGCAGAAAAACAAAAAACAAATATGGGGATGAGGTAGGTAGTTGGTTGGATGGGCTATTTACAGATGGGCTGTGTACAGCTGCAGCGATCGGTAAGCTGCTCTGACAGCTTGAAGTTAGTGAGGGAGATATAAGTCTCCAACTTCAGTGATTTTTGCAATTCGTTCCAGTCATTGGCAGCAGAGAACTGGAAGGAAAGGCAGCCAAAGGAGGTGTTGGCTTTGGGGATGACCTGTGAAATATACCTGCTGGAGCGCGTGCTACGGGTGGGTGTTGCTATGGTGACTAGTGAGCTGAGATAATGCAGAGCTTTACCTAGCAAAGACCTATAAATGACCTGGAGCCAGTGGGTTTGGCGACGAATATGTAGCGAGGACCAGCCAATGAGAGCATACAGGTCGCAGTGGTGGGTAGTATATGGGGCTTTGGTGACAAAACGGATGGCACTGTGATAGACTGCATCCAATTTGCTGAGTAGAGTGTTGGAGGCTATTTTGTAAATGTCATCGCCAAAGTCAAGGATCGGTAGGATAGTCAAAATAGGAAGCCAATTGTAGATTTAACTTTGGATTGGAGATGCTTAATGTGAGTCTGGAAGGAGAGTTTACTGTCTAGCCAGACACCTAGGTATTTATAGTTGTCCACATATCAGAACCGTCCAAAGTAGTGATTCTATTCGGGCGGGTGGGTGCGGTCAGCGATCGGTTGAAGAGCATGCATTTCATTTTACTAATATTTAAGAGCATTTGGAGGCCACGGAAGGAGTGTTGTGTGGTGTTGAAGCTCATTTGGAGGTTTGTTAACACAGTGTCCAAAGAAGGGCCAGATGTATACAGAATGCTGTCATCTGCGTAGAGGTGGATCAAAGAATCACCCGCAGCAAGAGCGACATCATTGATATATACAGAGAAAAGAGTCAGCCCAAGAATTGAACCCTGTGGCACCCCCATAGAGACTGCCAGAGGTCCGGACAACAGGCCCTCCGATTTGACACACAGAACTCTATCAGAGAAGTAGTTGGTGAACCAGGCGAGGCAGTCATTAGAGAAACCAAGGCTGTTGAGTCTGCAGATAAGAATACAGTGATTGACAGAGTCGAAAGCCTTGGCCAGGTCGATGAAGACGGCTGCACAGTATTGTCTCTTATCGATGGCGGTAATGATATCGTTTAGGACCTTGAGCGTGGCTGAGGTACACCAGCTTGGAAACCGGATTGCATAGCGGAGAAGGTACGGTGGGATTCGAAATGGTCGGTGATCTGTTTGTTTACTTGGCTTTTGAAGACTTTAGAAAGACAGGGCAGGATGGATATAGGTCTGTAACAGTTTGGGTCTAGAGTGTCTCCCCCTTTGAAGAGGGGGATGACCGCGGCCGCTTTCCAATCTTTAGGAATCTCAGACAATACGAAAGAGAGGTTGAATAGACTAGTAATAGGGGTTGCAACAATGGAGACGGATAATTTTAGGAAGAGAGGGTCCAGATTGTCAAGCCCAGCTGATTTGTAGGGATCCAGATTCTGCAGCTCTTTCAGAACATCAGCTGTCTGGATTTGTGTGAAGGAGAAGCAGGGGGGGGGCTTGGACCAGTTGCTGCAGGGGGTGCAGAGCTGTTGGCCGGGGTTGGGGTAGCCAGGTGGAAAGCATGGCCAGCCGTAGAGAAATGCTTATTGAAATTCTCGATTATCGTGGATTTATCAGTGGTGACAGTGTTTCCTAGTCTCAGTGCAATGGGCAGCTGGGAGGAGGTGCTCTTATTCTCCATGGACTTTACAGTGTCCCAAAACTTTTTGGAATTAGTGCTGCAGGATGCAAATTTCTGTTTGAAAAAGCTAGCCTTTGCTTTCCTAACTGACTGTGTGTATTGGTTCCTGACTTCCTTGAAAAGTTGCATATCGCGAGGACTATTCGAGGCTAGTGCAGTACGCCACAGGGTGTTTTTGTGCTGGTCAAGGTCAGTCAGGTCTGGAGTGAACCAAGGGCTATATCTGTTCTTATTACAGTTTTTTATGAAAGGGGCATGCTTATTTAAGATGGTGAGGAAAGCACTTTTAAAGAACAACCAGGCATCCTCTACTGACGGGATGAGGTCAATATCCTTCCAGGATACCCGGGCTAGGTCGATTAGAAAGGCCTGCTCGCAGAAGTGATTTAGGGAGCGTTTGACAGTGATGAGGGGTGGTCGTTTGACCACGGACCCATAACGGACGCAGGCAATGAGGCAGTGATCGCTGAGATCCTGGTTGAAGACAGAGGTGTATTTAGAGGGCAAGTTGGTCAGGATGATATCTATGAGGGTGCCCATGTTTACGGATTTTGGGTTGTACCTGGTAGGTTCCTTGATAATTTGTGTGAAATTTAGGGCATCTAACTGAGATTGTAGGACGGCCGGGGTGTTAAGCATATCCCAATTTAGGTCACCTAGCAGTACGAACTCTGACTATAGATGGGGGGCAATCAATTCACATATGGTGTCCAGGGCACAGCTGGGAGCTGAGGGGAGTCTATAACAAGCGGCAACAGTGAGAGACTTATTTCTGGAGAGATGGATCTTTAAAAGTAGAAGCTTGAACTGTTTGGGCATAGACCTGGATACTATGACAGAACTCTGCAGGCTATCTCTAATTTCAGAATTTTTGGTGGCCTTCCTAAGCCAGGATTCAGACACGGCTAGGACATCAGGGTTGGCGGAGTGTGCTAAAGCAGTGAATAAAGCAAACTTAGGGAGGAGGCTTCTGATGTTAACATGCATGAAACCAAGGCTTTTAAGGTTGCAGAAGTCAACAAATGAGAACGCCTGGGGAATGGGAGTGATGCTGGGGGCTGCAGGGCCTGGGTTAACCTCTACATCACCAGAGGAACAGAGGAGGAGTAGGATGAGGGTACGGCTAAAGGCTATAAGAACTGGTCGTCTAGTGCGTTGGGAACAGAGAATAAAAGGAGCAGATTTCTGGCCGTTGTAGGATAGATTCAGGGCATAGTGTACAGACAAGGGTATGGTAGGGTGCGAGTACAGTGGGGGTAAACCTAGGCATTGGGTGACGATGAGAGAGGTTGCATCTCACGTCAGTTAAGCTAAGTGCGGTCTCCGCATGTGTGGGGGGTGGGACAAAGGAGCTATCTAAGGCATGTTGACCAGGACTAGGGGCTCTGCAGTAAAATAAAACAATGAGAGCTGCCCTAAACAACAGTATACAAGGCATATTGACATTAGAGAGAGGCATAAAGCAATCACAGGTGTTGATTGGGAGAGCTAAGATAACAACAGGTGAGACAGCAACGGGTAAACAGCTAAGACAACAACAACGGGTAAATGGCGATGAATGGGCAGAGAGGGTCAGTTAGCTACACACAGGGCCTGAGTTCGAGGCTGGGGCCGACAGATAAACAAAATGAAGTACCGTGTTAATGAACAGTCCAGCAGGCATCAGCTGTGTAGCCGAGTGAGCATAGGGTCCAATGAGCAGCAATAGATATTTGGACATGAAGGTAGGATTAGGGTTAGGGCTGTGGTTAACGGTTGAGCTGGCATGTGGACATGATGCTATGGTAATGGTTAGGGTTAAGGTTGAGGTTAGGTTTGAACTGGGATGTGGACCTGAAGGTAGGGTTAGGGTTGGTGTTGAGCCTAGGGTTAGGGTTGTTGTTGAGCCTAGGGTTAGGGTTGAACCAGGATATGGACATGACACGGGTTAGGGTTAAGGTTGAACCGGGAGGTAAACATGAAGCTAGAGTTAGGGTTGTGGTTGAGGCTAGGGTTAGGGTTAAAGTTGAAGCAGGATGTGGACATGACACTAGGGTTAGGGTTAAAGTTGAAGCAGGATGTGGACATGACGCTAGGGTTAGGGTTAAGGTTGAACCGGGAGGTAAACATGAAGCTAGAGTTAGGGTTGTGGTTGAGGCTAGGGTTAGGGTTAAAGTTGAAGCAGGATGTGGACATGACACTAGGGTTAGGGTTAAAGTTGAAGCAGGATGTGGACATGACACTAGGGTTAGGGTTAAGGTTGAACCGGGAGGTAAACATGAAGCTAGAGTTGTGGTTGAGGCTAGGGTTAGGGTTAAAGTTGAAGCAGGATGTGGACATGACACTAGGGTTAGGGTTAAAGTTGAAGCAGGATGTGGACATGACGCTAGGGTTAGGGTTAAGGTTGAACCGGGAGGTAAACATGAAGCTAGAGTTAGGGTTGTGGTTGAGGCTAGGGTTAGGGTTAAAGTTGAAGCAGGATGTGGACATGACACTAGGGTTAGGGTTAAGGTTGAACCGGGAGGTAAACATGAAGCTAGAGTTAGGGTTGTGGTTGAGGCTAGGGTTAGGGTTAAAGTTGAAGCAGGATATGGACATGACACTAGGGTTAGGGTTAAGGTTGAACCGGGAGGTAAACATGAAGCTAGAGTTAGGGTTGTGGTTGAGGCTAGGGTTAGGGTTAAAGTTGAAGCAGGATGTGGACATGACACTAGGGTTAGGGTTAAAGTTGAAGCAGGATGTGGACATGACGCTAGGGTTAGGGTTAAGGTTGAACCGGGAGGTAAACATGAAGCTAGAGTTAGGGTTGTGGTTGAGGCTAGGGTTAGGGTTAAAGTTGAAGCAGGATGTGGACATGACGCTAGGGTTAGGGTTAAAGTTGAAGCAGGATGTGGACATGACACTAGGGTTAGGGTTAAGGTTGAACCGGGAGGTAAACATGAAGCTAGAGTTAGGGTTGTGGTTGAGGCTAGGGTTAGGGTTAAAGTTGAAGCAGGATATGGACATGACACTAGGGTTAGGGTTAAGGTTGAACCGGGAGGTAAACATGAAGCTAGAGTTAGGGTTGTGGTTGAGGCTAGGGTTAGGGTTAAAGTTGAAGCAGGATATGGACATGACGTTAGGGTTAAGGTTGAACCGGGAGGTAAACATGAAGCTAGAGTTAGGGTTGTGGTTGAGGCTAGGGTTAAAGTTGAAGCAGGATGTGGACATGACACTAGGGTTAGGGTTAAGGTTGAACCGGGAGGTAAACATGAAGCTAGAGTTAGGGTTGTGGTTGAGGCTAGGGTTAGGGTTAAAGTTGAAGCAGGATGTGGACATGACACTAGGGTTAGGGTTAAAGTTGAAGCAGGATGTGGACATGACGCTAGGGTTAGGGTTAAAGTTGAAGCAGGATGTGGACATGACACTAGGGTTAGGGTTAAGGTTGAACCGGGAGGTAAACATGAAGCTAGAGTTAGGGTTGTGGTTGAGGCTAGGGTTAGGGTTAAAGTTGAAGCAGGATATGGACATGACGTTAGGGTTAAGGTTGAACCGGGAGGTAAACATGAAGCTAGAGTTAGGGTTGTGGTTGAGGCTAGGGTTAGGGTTAAAGTTGAAGCAGGATGTGGACATGACACTAGGGTTAGGGTTAAAGTTGAAGCAGGATGTGGACATGACACTAGGGTTAGGGTTAAGGTTGAACCGGGAGGTAAACATGAAGCTAGAGTTAGGGTTGTGGTTGAGGCTAGGGTTAGGGTTAAAGTTGAAGCAGGATATGGACATGACGTTAGGGTTAAGGTTGAACCGGGAGGTAAACATGAAGCTAGAGTTAGGGTTGTGGTTGAGGCTAGGGTTAAAGTTGAAGCAGGATGTGGACATGACACTAGGGTTAGGGTTAAGGTTGAACCGGGAGGTAAACATGAAGCTAGAGTTAGGGTTGTGGTTGAGGCTAGGGTTAGGGTTAAAGTTGAAGCAGGATGTGGACATGACACTAGGGTTAGGGTTAAAGTTGAAGCAGGATGTGGACATGACGCTAGGGTTAGGGTTAAGGTTGAACCGGGAGGTAAACATGAAGCTAGAGTTAGGGTTGTGGTTGAGGCTAGGGTTAGGGTTAAAGTTGAAGCATGATGTGGACATGACACTAGGGTTAGGGTTAAGGTTGAACCGGGAGGTAAACATGAAGCTAGAGTTAGGGTTGTGGTTGAGGCTAGGGTTAGGGTTAAAGTTGAAGCAGGATATGGACATGACACTAGGGTTAGGGTTAAGGTTGAACCGGGAGGTAAACATGAAGCTAGAGTTAGGGTTGTGGTTGAGGCTAGGGTTAGGGTTAAAGTTGAAGCAGGATGTGGACATGACGCTAGGGTTAGGGTTAAGGTTGAACCGGGAGGTAAACATGAAGCTAGAGTTAGGGTTGTGGTTGAGGCTAGGGTTAGGGTTAAAGTTGAAGCAGGATGTGGACATGACACTAGGGTTAGGGTTAAGGTTGAACCAGGAGGTAAACATGAAGCTAGAGTTAGGGTTGTGGTTGAGGCTAGGGTTAGGGTTAAAGTTGAAGCAGGATGTGGACATGACACTAGGGTTAGGGTTAAGGTTGAACCGGGAGGTAAACATGAAGCTAGAGTTAGGGTTGTGGTTGAGCCTAGGGTTAGGGTTAAAGTTGAAGCAGGATGTGGACATGACACTAGGGTTAGGGTTAAAGTTGAAGCAGGATGTGGACATGACACTAGGGTTAGGGTTAAGGTTGAACCGGGAGGTAAACATGAAGCTAGAGTTAGGGTTGTGATTGAGGCTAGGGTTAGGGTTAAAGTTGAAGCAGGATGTGGACATGACACTAGGGTTAGGGTTAAAGTTGAAGCAGGATGTGGACATGACGCTAGGGTTAGGGTTAAGGTTGAACCGGGAGGTAAACATGAAGCTAGAGTTAGGGTTGTGGTTGAGGCTAGGGTTAGGGTTAAAGTTGAAGCAGGATGTGGACATGACACTAGGGTTAGGGTTAAGGTTGAACCGGGAGGTAAACATGAAGCTAGAGTTAGGGTTGTGGTTGAGGCTAGGGTTAGGGTTAAAGTTGAAGCAGGATATGGACATGACACTAGGGTTAGGGTTAAGGTTGAACCGGGAGGTAAACATGAAGCTAGAGTTAGGGTTGTGGTTGAGGCTAGGGTTAGGGTTAAAGTTGAAGCAGGATGTGGACATGACACTAGGGTTAGGGTTAAGGTTGAACCGGGAGGTAAACATGAAGCTAGAGTTAGGGTTGTGGTTGAGGCTAGGGTTAGGGTTAAAGTTGAAGCAGGATGTGGACATGACACTAGGGTTAGGGTTAAGGTTGAACCGGGAGGTAAACATGAAGCTAGAGTTAGGGTTGTGGTTGAGGCTAGGGTTAGGGTTAAAGTTGAAGCAGGATGTGGACATGACACTAGGGTTAGGGTTAAGGTTGAACCGGGAGGTAAACATGAAGCTAGAGTTAGGGTTGTGGTTGAGCCTAGGGTTAGGGTTAAAGTTGAAGCAGGATGTGGACATGACACTAGGGTTAGGGTTAAGGTTGAACCGGGAGGTAAACATGAAGCTAGAGTTAGGGTTGTGGTTGAGGCTAGGGTTAGGGTTAAAGTTGAAGCAGGATGTGGACATGACACTAGGGTTAGGGTTAAGGTTGAACCGGGAGGTAAACATCAAGCTAGCGTTAGGGTTGTGGTTGAGGCTGTTTCAGATTTCCAGAGGCTGCAATTTCAATTGCTACCACAGGGGGGCAGTAACACTTCACAGAAGAGTTCAATGTGTTGCCAACGCATTTTCAACAGACATCAGAGACAATGGTTCTTCAAATTGTTTTACAATATTCAATGATTTGCAAATCCGTAATTAACAGATGATTTTGTGATATTATGAACCCACAATACTCATAAGCACGCAACATAATACAGTAAAATATATTTGGAAAGATGTTTCCTATATAGATGTAAACAACACATATTTTCCATGTTATTTTTATCACTGTCACTGGTCACCTATGAACGTTTGAACATCTTGAAGAACGATCTGGCCTTAATGGCCATGTACTCCTATAATCTCAACTCGGCACAGGGGGGACCAGAGCCAGAGCCTTGCCCCCCCCCCCCCCAGAGCCTGGTTCCTCTCTAGGTTTCTTCCTAGGTTCCTGCCTTTCTAGGGAGTTTTCCCTAGACACTGTGCTTCTACACCTGCATTGCTTGCTGTTAGGTTTTAAGCTGGGTTTCTGTATAGCACTTTGTGACATCTGCTGATTTAAAAAGGGCTTTATAAATACATTTGATTGATTGATTAATGACTGCACTCCTCTAGTCAGTTGAACTAAAGGACTACATTTCTTTCAAAGACTCAAGGTCCCAAGATCAATACAGGGAGAAGCCATAACTGTACATCAATGGAAGCATGTTGTTGTACAAAACACAACAGTAATGATGGAATCCTCAGTGTAATGCTAGAAACAAACAGTTCATGTGTAATCTGACTGGCTGTTTGTCAATATGAGCCATCAGGCCAGAGGAAACCCCAGTGAAAGCATTGATCCTATAGCTAGTAATAGAACCACTTAGCCTGCAGAATGCCTGGGATCATGCTGAAAGGGCCTGTCTGGGACTAAAAGGTTAGGTTAGTCAACACTGACATATTGTTACATCAATAAACCAAGATTTCAGCTAGAAGAATACATGTGTGTGTATGCCTTTTCCAGACCAACTCTCTCTCTGTCTCCCCCCCCTCAGTTTGAGATCAGACAGCTCCGGGCCCACCTGGCCCAGCAGGACTTGGACCTGGCTGCAGAGCAGGAGGCTGCTATGCAGATCCACCATGTGTGGGGCAAACAGAGGAGCAGCTACCAGGTGGTGGAGGGCCAGGGCCCTGGGGAGTCTGACGACGAGGGACATGGAGTCCTCAGGGAGACCCCAGCAGGTACAGTCACATATACTGTACCTATAAGCTACACTATATATACAAGAGTATGTGGACACCCCTTTTGGTCATGTAGTGTATGTCACATCCAGGGAAACTAGGGCCCAGAGTTTTTCCCAAATTCTGTCCCTAACTATAACGGTATATGTAATACTCCATACCATAATCATCAGACCATGAGATAAAATAGATACTAGCTCTTTGATATTCTTCATGGGTATTGCTATATTCTGGACCATGTAATGATAATGAGTCTGGTGAATACTGCTGTTCGAAGAGGCAGACAAACCTGTAAATCCTAATGATTAATTACTTCACCACAGACCAACAAGAATGAACTTGACTCATTTTATTATTTTATTTTTATTATTACCCCTTTTTCTCCCCAATTTCGTGGTATCCAATTGGTTGTTACCATCTTGTTTCATCGCTGCAACTCCCGTACGGACTTGGGAGAGGCGAAGGAAAGGCCGATACACAAGCCAGCCAAGCCACACTGCTTCTTGACACACTGCCCACTTAACCTGGAAGCCAGCGACACCAACGTGTCAGAGGAAACACCGTACACCTGGCTCGCTAGTGCGCGATAGGACAAGCACATCCCTGCCGGCCAAACCCTCCCCTAACCCGGATGACGCTGGGCCAATTGTGCGCCGCCCCATGGGTCTCCCGGTTGCGGCCGGCTGCGACAGAGCCTTGACTCAAACCAGGAGCTAGCACTGCCTTAGGCCACTGTGCCACTCGGGAGGCCTGTGACTCATTTTAATAAAGTTCTACATTGGTCTGTTTGGTTGAAAAGGCATCCTGACAGAACCAGGAGAGAGGTTTGTACATAAAGTATGTACATAATTATGTGGGACAAAAAGTCCCAACCAATGTAACATCAGGTGAATGGAGTGCCAGAGCAGTGTCAAACTGATCTAGAAGCAGTAGCCCTGAGCTAGTCTCCAGGCCCTAGCCTCTTAAAACACTGACGTTAACTCACAACACCCCTCTGACCGCAGGCAAGGCACGCACACACACACACCACACCACACCTCTGACTGCAGGCAAGGCACGCACGCACACACACACACCACACCTCTGACCGCAGGCAAGGCACGCACACACACACCACACCTCTGACCGCAGGCAAGGCACGCACACACACACACCACACCTCTGACCACAGGCAAGGCACGCACACACACACACCACACCTCTGACCGCAGGCAGTGCAGTATCAATAAGAGGGCAGAAAAGCTTTTAGGATGTGCTGAAACCTGGGGACAACAAGCATGTTCCTCAGCCAGGCTGTTTCAGGTACAGAGTGCTCTGTGCATTGGGCCTTGTTCTGAGGTCTGAGGAGAGAGTGCCACTGTGAACATCTGTTCCTCTTCACCTGGAAACCACAATAGGGCACCAGGAGACGCCACACCACCACCCCCAGGGGATTGTGGGAAATCTGGCTCTTAGGAACATGCGTCTTTTTTTTTCAAGAACATGGAAGGAGTATTGGGACAGGAGGAGCACTTAGGCTTCAGGCAGGCCTGCAAGGACAGACCGTGGACTGGGTTAGGACTCCTCACGTCTCTCTCTCCCCCCTCTCTCTCTCCGCCCTCGGGCCCGGGGGATGCCATCAAAGTGTCATTCATTCTAATTGAGGCACTCTACTGCGAAGTCTATTTCCTTGTTGAAAACTAAGCTTGTTTCAAAAGGAGGTAGAAAAGGTTAGAAACATTTTGTATACTGGTCACGAGGGATTTGTGGTTTTGTCACTTCTCAAGAGAGCAGCTGTAGATTTTGAGGAACATACAAAATTCACCACAAAGAGTTATGGGTGAAAAGGACAGTAATTGCTTTCAGATCAACTTCTTGGAAGTTCACATAACTTCTCTATGTGTTGTACTGCTGGGGGAAGAGGACAAAGTACCAAAATCCAATGTGAATACCTCACTTAAAGGAGAAGTTTTATTTTTACAACCAAATCTCTCTTTTTGATGTAAATGGAATGTTATAGAAGGGTCCAGACACCTTTTTTGTGATTTCACATGTTTTTTATAAACTTACCCCAAACAGCAAATCCCTTCCTCATCCTTTTTGTGTAGTATGGGGACCCCAAAAATACCCAAATAAGTCCTTTTAGAAATGGCAAAGCTCTCAGTATAATGATGCAGGGCTTTAGATGTTGTACACGTGGAATTGTGTCATTATGAACTTTATCCACAACGTTAAATTTCCTTTTGTTGCATATTAGTGTTTTTTCGGGGCCCCCATACTACACAACGAGGATGAGGAAGTCATTTTCTGTAAGTTTATCAAAAATTTAAAAAAAAGGTGTTTGGACCCTTCTATAACATGCCATTTACATCAAAAATAGAGATTTGGTTGTAAAAAAGAAAACTTGTCCTTTAAGGTAGCAGAGCAGATCATCACAAAGTATTGCACATGCATATTGATTTAAACCAAACTAAATGACCTAATGATGTCAGCCCACTTCATAGATGGATGGCAGGCAGGCAGGCAGGCAGGCAGGCAGGCAGGCAGGCAGGCAGGCAGGCAGGCAGGCAGGCAGGCAGGCAGGCAGGCAGGCAGGCAGGCAGGCAGGCAGGCAGGCAGGCAGGCAGGCAGGCAGGCAGGCAGGCAGGCAGGCAGGCAGGCAGGCAGGCAGGCAGGCAGGCAGGCAGGCAGGCAGGCAGGCAGGCAGGCAGGCAGGCAGGCAGGCAGGCAGGCAGGCAGGCAGGCAGGCAGGCAGGCAGGCAGGCAGGCAGGCAGGCAGGCAGGCAGGCAGGCAGGCAGGCAGGCAGGCAGGCAGGCAGGCAGGCAGGCAGGCAGGCAGGCAGGCAGGCAGGCAGGCAGGCAGGCAGGCAGGCAGGCAGGCAGGCAGGCAGGCAGGCAGGCAGGCAGGCAGGCAGGCAGGCAGGCAGGCAGGCAGGCAGGCAGGCAGGCAGGCAGGCAGGCAGGCAGGCAGGCAGGCAGGCAGGCAGGCAGGCAGGCAGGCAGGCAGGCAGGCAGGCAGGCAGGCAGGCAGGCAGGCAGGCAGGCAGGCAGGCAGGCAGGCAGGCAGGCAGGCAGGCAGGCAGGCAGGCAGGCAGGCAGGCAGGCAGGCAGGCAGGCAGGCAGGCAGGCAGGCAGGCAGGCAGGCAGGCAGGCAGGCAGGCAGGCAGGCAGGCAGGCAGGCAGGCAGGCAGGCAGGCAGGCAGGCAGGCAGGCAGGCAGGCAGGCAGGCAGGCAGGCAGGCAGGCAGGCAGGCAGGCAGGCAGGCAGGCAGGCAGGCAGGCAGGCAGGCAGGCAGGCAGGCAGGCAGGCAGGCAGGCAGGCAGGCAGGCAGGCAGGCAGGCAGGCAGGCAGGCAGGCAGGCAGGCAGGCAGGCAGGCAGGCAGGCAGGCAGGCAGGCAGGCAGGCAGGCAGGCAGGCAGGCAGGCAGGCAGGCAGGCAGGCAGGCAGGCAGGCAGGCAGGCAGGCAGGCAGGCAGGCAGGCAGGCAGGCAGGCAGGCAGGCAGGCAGGCAGGCAGGCAGGCAGGCAGGCAGGCAGGCAGGCAGGCAGGCAGGCAGGCAGGCAGGCAGGCAGGCAGGCAGGCAGGCAGGCAGGCAGGCAGGCAGGCAGGCAGGCAGGCAGGCAGGCAGGCAGGCAGGCAGGCAGGCAGGCAGGCAGGCAGGCAGGCAGGCAGGCAGGCAGGCAGGCAGGCAGGCAGGCAGGCAGGCAGGCAGGCAGGCAGGCAGGCAGGCAGGCAGGCAGGCAGGCAGGCAGGCAGGCAGGCAGGCAGGCAGGCAGGCAGGCAGGCAGGCAGGCAGGCAGGCAGGCAGGCAGGCAGGCAGGCAGGCAGGCAGGCAGGCAGGCAGGCAGGCAGGCAGGCAGGCAGGCAGGCAGGCAGGCAGGCAGGCAGGCAGGCAGGCAGGCAGGCAGGCAGGCAGGCAGGCAGGCAGGCAGGCAGGCAGGCAGGCAGGCAGGCAGGCAGGCAGGCAGGCAGGCAGGCAGGCAGGCAGGCAGGCAGGCAGGCAGGCAGGCAGGCAGGCAGGCAGGCAGGCAGGCAGGCAGGCAGGCAGGCAGGCAGGCAGGCAGGCAGGCAGGCAGGCAGGCAGGCAGGCAGGCAGGCAGGCAGGCAGGCAGGCAGGCAGGCAGGCAGGCAGGCAGGCAGGCAGGCAGGCAGGCAGGCAGGCAGGCAGGCAGGCAGGCAGGCAGGCAGGCAGGCAGGCAGGCAGGCAGGCAGGCAGGCAGGCAGGCAGGCAGGCAGGCAGGCAGGCAGGCAGGCACTTTCATGTTGTCCATCCTTTTTTTCTATTTCTTTCTTTCATTCTTTCTCTCTGAGACGTCCTCATGTGTTATTAATCACTGAGTGATTGTCTTGGTCGTGTTTTAGTGAGTGCAATGCTTCCTCTCCAGGGGTGCCCCCCCTACCCTCCATCCCTCCCTCTCCTGGATTAATATTTTACGCTGAAAAATAAATGAAATTACCCGTCAGAGTCTGCTGTGGTCCTGGGGGATCGGCCCAGGCACTCGGGGTACTTTGGGCACCACTCAGCGGACAAACACTGAGCTCAGGCCCAATCAAGCGAACACTGAAGAGCAGATCAGGGCAGAACCATTCACCACTGAGGCCCTAGCTGTCTGGCTGAGGACACAAAGAGAACTCTATACCAAAGCCTGGTTGCTCTCACATTCACTACTGTACTTGAGCCTTACAACACTATCTTGGTGTGATTTGGAAACCAGGGTTAAGTCGGTAAAGCACCTGTAGACTTGGATAGATAGATAAGATGTCTCACCACCTAAAAGTGAAATGTACTGTTCCCACATCTAGGGATTGTTTTGCACTGTGTTTACAGTGCATTGAAATCATACAGATTGGGTCTTTAACCTCATCATGCTTCTTTTATCTGTTATCCAGATCCTGTTGTCCATCATGACGACATGAACAACTATATCAGCCAGTACTACAGTGAACCAAGTAGTGGTGAGTGACTTAGTGGATCTTGGGTAAAGTGTATAGCTGGTAATGTATATGGGGCAACTCTGTATACCTACTGTATCTTCCCTTCCCAGTCTGATGTACTGGATGATGTGTCATTTCAGACATGGAGGGTCCTCGTGTCATCACCATGGCAGCCATCGATGTCCACCTCCCTAAGACCCATTACCCCGCCCACAACAACCCTCTGCTGGGCGTGGAGCAAATGAGCAGTGCTGTGAGTGACACCTCCACCAGCGTATCACGGTCCAGCAGCAGTCTGACGGCCCGCCCCCATAGCCTGAGCAGCCACACCCTGTGCTCGTCTACTACGGACTGCAGCAGCAGCACCACGGCCAGGGACTACCACACCCAGGCTAGGAACTACAATTCCCATACCAAGGCCCGGGGGCCTTATCTGGACTACAAGTCCCAGAAGCAGACCCAGGATAGGCAGCACTACAACACCCAGGGCCAGTGCTGCTTCCCCCTGCCCTACTGCAGCCCTCTGGGCCTGGGTCTGACCTCAGCCCAGCCTCCCCTTCCACGGGACCCCAGCGTGGTAGTCCAGGAGCTGCTCTCGTCCCTGTCTGAGGACTCCTGTCTGGCCCAGAAAGGCCTGGTGGACCCAGTTAACCTGAAGCTTCCCAGCCCTGCCAGCTCAGCCAAGGCCAGCCCAGAGCTGGAGCACAGAATCAACATCTACAACTGGAAGAATCAGGAGGAGAACCAGTGCCGGGGCCAGAGACAGGGCCGAGCCGCAGCCACTGTGCTCCTACAGACTAAGCCTCTCATCCACCTGCAGGGCGGCGCTCCTGAGTCCTCTTTGGAGGAGAAGTATAGGCTACTGGGCCCTGTTGATGGTCCACTGGGCCGTCTGCCTGATACATAGGGTTGATTCACACTACTGAGCTGAGCCAAGCCGAACCGAGCTGCATTGTGCTGGCCTGGTTATGCATCCACCATAGTTGTTTGAACCGTGCTGGAAAGGACATGTGAAAAGAATATGTCAGAGCCAGCACTGTTCGGCTCGTGTCGGCACAACAGTGTGAAAAGGGCAATAGTTCATCCCAGAGGACAGAGCATACAGCTCAAGACAGAACTGACTGACCTGGCTTCTCCAAATCCTCATGCTTCAAACAAAGTCAGAGCCTGGTCCAAGATCAAACCTGGCGTTACAAAGACCATCTGTTAGCAAGACAGCACAAATAGATCTGGGACTAGGCAACCGCTGTCATGTTATTCTTCCCTTCTCTGTGGGGCTCCAGACAGAGACAGACAGACAGACACAGCCCTCCTCGACCTCAATCTTGTGGTGACTTTGAATAATGCCCCATTTGCACAACAATGACCCAGTGAGGACAGAGGAGACACGTGTGGGCCTAGAAAGAAGCATCATCAGGAAATCTCACTTTAAATGGGGCCCCAAATGTGAAACAAAACAGTTTGAAATAAAACCAGCAATGGGCCATATTCAAGCCTTTACAGAACAAGCCTATTCAAGTGTTCCTATGTTAACTACAAGACAGATTTGACATGGGATTTCTCTAAGTTGGGTGGGAGTGGGTGGTGTTTTTGCTTTCTTTTTATTTGTATTAGCTACTGTAACTGTGCAGTTCTCTCTGCTCTAACAACCAAGCCACAGGGTGCTTTCTCTGGACAAACTGTCTGTGCCAAATAAACAGACAATTCTTACTATACTATTGTCTTTCTATAACAGAGATAGAGGTTTGTATTGAAGTAGAGGAACATTAACCATATCAAGCCTGACATTTTCTAGCCAGATACAAGAACAGGCAATTGAAGAAATGATGGAGGAATTAAAAGTATGAGGATAGGTAGTGAATGGCCCAAAATGATCCCAAGAGGTACAGTATAGGAAAAGTATGTGAATCTGATTATGAGCAGTGATAGGGGATTGATGTTTTAGATTGGAGTGCTGGTAGCATGAACCTTTCTTTAAACGATCTGCAGCCTGAACATGGCAAGCCAATCCTGTGCACTTTAATCTTTACAGATGTTTTGTAAACTTAATATGAGGGGAACTCATTGCCAAATTGCAGGTGGTGCCATTCAAATAATAAATAAACCTTTGTAACATTAACAATATTGTGGTCCCATTTTATTGCTTTCAGTTGTACATGAGCCATGCCATTTTAAATTCTAATATTTTATATGGATGCACTTTACAAAGCAATACATGAAATGACACAGTAGAATACATCCCAAACCAAAAAGTACTGCGATGTATTCTCATTTGCATAATTCGAGATAGAATCCTCTACATTAATATGAATGAGTTTGTTTTACATGTGGGCTCTTTATCAGATATGACTGAGCCTTCCCATTGGCTCCAGACTCTACATCACCCTACAACACTTTTGCATTAGCAACTGTCAACTTTATTTGCATATCGCTCTGAAATGAAATAAATGATTCATATCTATTAACATTGGAGAGACCTGTCACAACAAAAACGTAATTGGTTAACAAGGTTTGTCATTATAAATGTCTGGTAATGAGGATTAAACCCCCTATTTAACTTTTGGTCAAATAATTAATTTAGGACATAAACTACCCATTTTGTTGCTTGTCAAGTGTTTACAAGGAAATTATATGTTTAATTGTTAATAACAATCAAGGCTTCAATCAAGCAGGCCTAAGTGTTTCAGAAGTATTCATTAAGACATGGGGATAGTAAAGTGGGGGTTGGGTCTAATGTTATTTGAGGACCTGGATCATGTGAAGAAAAGTCATTATGGGTTTCAATGAGAGCTGATGCAGCGTTTTATTTACAGCTGAACGATTACACCACCCTCCTTTAGCAACAATGCTTTCCCTCTACTTAGGGTTAGCGGAAGAAACGTTTGGTGTGGATGTCGTAACAAATGTATTTGCATTCTTAATTAGATTTCCTTTGATATAGTGTAATTGAGCACTTCAGTGTTCATTCAGAAACTACACAACATTTTGAAACACACTGATTTTCTTTGTCCTTCTTAAATGTGCCATTATCCACCGTGATTATATAACACTATTATCCTGATACTGTAGCTTTCCATTATCCACCGTGAAATATAACACTGTATTATCCTGATACTGTAGCTTTCCATTATCCACCGTGATATATAACACTGTATTATCCTGATACTGTAGCTTTCCATTATCCACCGTGATATATAACACTGTATTATCCTGATACTGTAGCTTTCCATTATCCACCGTGATATATAACACTGTATTATCCTGATACTGTAGCTTTCCATTATCCACCGTGAAATATAACACTGTATTATCCTGATACTGTAGCTTTCCATTATCCACCGTGAAATATAACACTGTATTATCCTGATACTGTAGCTTTCCATTATCCACCGTGAAATATAACACTGTATTATCCTGATACTGTAGCTTTCCATTATCCACCGTGATATATAACACTGTATTACCCTGATACTGCAGCTTTCCATTATCCACGTGATATATAACACTATTATCCTGACTGTTGCTTTCCATTATCCACGTGATATATAACACTATTATCCTGATACTGTTGCTTTCCATTATCCACGT
Source organism: Salmo salar (assembly GCF_965601325.2). Taxonomy (NCBI): domain Eukaryota; kingdom Metazoa; phylum Chordata; class Actinopteri; order Salmoniformes; family Salmonidae; genus Salmo; species Salmo salar. The sequence goes on from NC_138301.1 coordinate 31,808,553, forward strand.
GATATAACACCATATTATCCTGATACTGTAGCTTTCCATTATCCACGTGATATAACACCATATTATCCTGATACTGTAGCTTTCCATTATCCACGTGATATATAACACTGTATTATCCTGATACTGTAGCTTTCCATTATCCACGTGATATATAACACCATATTATATAACACTGTATTATCCTGATACTGTAGCTTTCCATTATCCACCGTGAAATATAACACTGTATTATTCTGATACTGTAGCTTTCCATTATCCACCGTGATATATAACACTGTATTACCCTGATACTGCAGCTTTCCATTATCCACGTGATATATAACACTATTATCCTGACTGTTGCTTTCCATTATCCACGTGATATATAACACTATTATCCTGATACTGTTGCTTTCCATTATCCACGTGATATAACACCATATTATCCTGATACTGTAGCTTTCCATTATCCACGTGATATAACACCATATTATCCTGATACTGTAGCTTTCCATTATCCACGTGATATATAACACTGTATTATCCTGATACTGTAGCTTTCCATTATCCACGTGATATATAACACCATATTATATAACACTGTATTATCCTGATACTGTAGCTTTCCATTATCCACGTGATATAACACCATATTATATAACACTGTATTATCCTGATACTGTAGCTTTCCATTATCCACCGTGAAATATAACACTGTATTATCCTGATACTGTAGCTTTCCATTATCCACCGTGATATATAACACTATTACCCTGATACTGCAGCTTTCCATTATCCACGTGATATATAACACTATTATCCTGACTGTTGCTTTCCATTATCCACGTGATATATAACACTATTATCCTGATACTGTTGCTTTCCATTATCCACGTGATATAACACCATATTATCCTGATACTGTAGCTTTCCATTATCCACGTGATATAACACCATATTATCCTGATACTGTAGCTTTCCATTATCCACGTGATATATAACACTGTATTATCCTGATACTGTAGCTTTCCATTATCCACTTGATATATAACACCATATTATATAACACTGTATTATCCTGATACTGTAGCTTTCCATTATCCACCGTGAAATATAACACTGTATTATCCTGATACTGTAGCTTTCCATTATCCACCGTGATATATAACACTGTATTACCCTGATACTGCAGCTTTCCATTATCCACGTGATATATAACACTATTATCCTGATACTGTTGCTTTCCATTATCCACGTGATATAACACCACTATTATCCTGATACTGTAGCTTTCCATTATCCACGTGATATAACACCATATTATCCTGATACTGTAGCTTTCCATTATCCACGTGATATATAACACTGTATTATCCTGATACTGTAGCTTTCCATTATCCACGTGATATATAACACTATTATCCTGACTGTTGCTTTCCATTATCCACGTGATATAACACCATATTATCCTGATACTGTAGCTTTCCATTATCCACGTGATATATAACACTGTATTATCCTGATACTGCAGCTTTCCATTATCCACGTGATATATAACACTGTATTATCCTGATACTGTAGCTTTCCATTATCCACGTGATATATAACACTGTATTATCCTGATACTGTAGCTTTCCATTATCCACGTGATATATAACACTGTATTATCCTGATACTGTAGCTTTCCAAAAAGGAAAGCCCAAACATCCATTTGATCAGATTTCAAATCCTCAATAAAAACAAATTGAACAAGTTGTGAGACATTGTAGCGTATCCACTAGCTTTATTATTCATTAAAATGATATCACAATCAAAGATGTATTAGATCTAGACATTTTAAGCACCTATTTCAAAATGCACAAGAAGCATGAAATGCAGTTTAAGGCAGGATTTTCTTTTGGGTAGTTAAAACTGGCAGCTTATAAGGGGTTAATCTTTCGTCTTCAGATTTCGGAGTATTATAGGATCTTGGTTGGATCATGATGGCGATCACTTCTTCAATGCTGCAGTCATCTCAGGAACAGCCTACAAGTACAAACAGTTCTCATACCCTTGACAGTTTCATTGGCAACAACGACAAAAGACACGTCATTGTTATCTGAAATCAGAGTGTAAACACAGTTAAGATGAGAACTATTGTCACAGTTCTGGACCTGCCTGTTATTATTATTATCTCTACTTACCCATCACTTCAGCAGAATATTACTAACTTAAACACCTAGTCACCTACACCGGCCGATTACATGCAACGGCACTGGTTAATAAATGATGAGGCACAGCCAAACAAATGGAAAAAGCCACAGGCTTTCACTTCTCACAAAGGGTCCCTCTTGAAGTGTGTGGTAAAGCTTGGGCACTGGATCTGGATCTGCCACCTCCGTCTTTATGCCTAAACTAGAGGGTAGAAGTGCTGCCTGGAACCCTGTGGCATTGAGCCCTGCCAAAGTTACCTGAGCAGGTCAATTAGGAGTCAATAGCTGAAGAGGAACACAGAATCAATATGAAAGCCAAAACCAGGCAGTCCCCTTAGTTTAACTATCAGGTGGTATTAGTTCCTGTTAAGGTTGAGGACTGGAAGTTACTCTCTGAGCAGGAGGTCCTCTCATGAACTATCCACTGATACATTCACGAGTTCAATAATTCAGTACTGCTTTTTCATCAGGTGGAATATACAGTTCCAAATGGTTCCTATTCTATCAATCCCAATAACTGATTTACCAGATTTGCATTCAGGCACTCAACAGAGAAATGTTTACAGTCGGAGGGAGTAAGAACTCAACTGCATATTCATTTAAACATGATTTCACTCAGTGTTATTTTAGGCTTATCCCAGAAACCTAGTTAACAGATTGTAACTGAATAAGGCACAACTCAGTAAGGCACAAGGTCTCTACAAGTTTTGCTTTCTGAGATTAAACAACTGAATAATATGCAAATGTATGAGAGGGAAAACCAGACATTAACATTGCCTTTAAACAGGTCAAATAGATGGCTGCGCCACCAAGCTAATGAATCCCCATTATTTAAGACTGAACGGCAAATGGAAGGTGTCTTTTAATGATTTATAATGATAAACCTAACTATTCAATTCATTTTATCAATCAAACTCATTTATAGAGCCCCTTGTACATAAGCAGTTGTCACAAAATGCTTTTACAATGACATTATTACACAGGAATACTTTTAATGAGCGTCTAACTGACAGCCTGGGCCTCTGATCAGACAGGAAATGGCTTGCGGGAGAGCTCTAGTGAACCAGGAAGTGCCGCATAGTCACAATCAGAGAAGAAGAAGAGTGAATTAACAGTGACCATTAGACATTTCCCTTAATAATTGAAATATTTGAATAAAGGCTCAGAGGGAGTCAGTTTAAATGCATTAACATTAGTCGATCAGTCGTTGATGTGTCTTATTACAGCGTCATTAACTGAGGAGGAAATCTGAGATATCACCTCTTTCTTGCACTTTTCAAATGTGTTTTGCTATGGTATACTTAAGCAATAAGGCACGAGGGGGTGTGGTATATGGCCAATATACCACAGTTAAGGGATGTTCTTAAGCACGACACAATGCGGAGTGCCTGGATACAGCCCTTAGCCGTGGTATATTGGCCATATACAACAAACCCCTGAGGTGCCTTATTGCTATTATAAAACTGGTTACCAACGTAATTAGAGTAGTAAAAATACATGTTTTTTTTCATACCCGTGGTATACAGTCTGATATACCATGGCTGTCAGCTAATCAGCATTCAGGGCTTGAACCACCCAGTTTATAATAATTTATACCTAATTAAGGAACTAATTCAGCCAAAACCAATGTTATGTTTGCTTTTATCAGGAAACCACTTTTGGTAGAATAAGGTCCATATTATTAATATAACAAAATACACATCGTATTAATAAACCTATTTTAAATCCTCCTGAGGGTACTAGAAGAATGACTCTTAAAGGAGAGATGGACAGGGTGTGACAGGGATCTGGAACGATGGCATGAGGGTGTGATGGATATTTCCCTCAAGACTCCTCACCACAATTTACCCATCAGGACTAACCAGAAGGACATGAACACTGACACTTTAAATGCTGTCATGAATTAGAAATACCGGGCACCATACAGGTTAAATCCAGTGTATCAGTGTTGACTTGGATAACACTCATAGCACTTTACTAAACCTATACAGGGTGTGGTGTACAATACTTCATTTAGCCAATGCTGAAGATCTAGGTCCACCTCCTTAAGATGAACTAAATATCTACCTCCATATAGGGATTCATTTCACACCTTTAATATCACAATATCTAATCGTGTCATCATTGACAGTCTTAGCTTAAAGAGATCCTCCACCAAACCGTAGTCAGCTACCTGGAAAATAGGTGCCTCTGGATCTTTGTTGATGGCAACGATTATCTAGAAATAAAACACAAAAACACGTGTCACAGTTCGTCTCAGTACATGTACTAACCTGTCCTCTGAATAAAAATGCAAAGCGGTATGCATACTGTACATGGATTGCCTCAGAATTTTAATGGAGGCTAAACCAAACACTTAAATCATAAATTACAAAGATACATTGCTATGTAAACTGTTGATCCACATCCTAAAGCAGCGAGTCAGCATCCGGAATTAGGACAATATCAGTCACTATGATGAGAATCAAAATGAAGTAATATTTTTTTTTTAAAGAACAAAATAAAATAAAGTTGTATTACCATCCCTTACTACTCTCTCATGTTATATATACACACACTATGCTTTCATGACATATTGCATAGCTTGTTAAAGCAGCAAGCATACAAACCCAAATTAGCTACACTTAAGTGATGTCACTTATGAATGTTTTTTTTTAAAGTGGATGAAAGTGATTTTGAAAACAGCTCCATGACATCAAGCGGCTGGATATACGTAGAAGCAGAGTAAATCTCATACAAAACAAATAGATATGGGACTATGGCTACATAATAGTACATAATACTGTGGTCTGACACATTCAGAACACATCCCACACAAGACACTCTACTCTCCTCTTAAGAAGCTCCGAAGCAAGAGAGAGAAAATACAAATAAATTATACATCATTCTTTAAAAAGCTTCTTCAGGTTCCCTTTTAAAACACACTTCTTAAGTGCACGGGATCCCAGAGCAGATAGCTCACCTTGGTGGAAGAAATCCACTCAGGAGACTGTTGTCATGGCTACGAAAGAGTTTTTCCATTTTTCATTTACATAAAACAGTTCTCTTCCAGGGACAGACGTATTCTGCCCTCCACTTGTTGTAAAAGTGGGTCAACTACAGCGAAAAGAGGAATACAAATAAGAAAAAGTACTTTGACCAAGTTAATTCAAATCCTCCTCATATATAGATATTCTCAGAGTGAATTGTTGTAATACTATTAGTTAGGTAAATTGGTGCAGTTGTATGACACCCATTTTGGCTTTTTCAAACCAGCCTCTACAGTAAGTGTTAACTGGACTGATGAATGGAATGGGTGATCTTTATACTTTCAGATAACTTGAAGATATCAAATGATTGACTGAAGATTAAAAAAAAAACAGTTTCAAAGAGTTGTAAATGATTTTAAATTAATTAATACATGTTTTTACATTAATACAATTTCTTTAAAATCAATATGACATTTAATCAGTATCCCCATTGTTTTACTGTATGTATATCTTTACTTGTTAATCCATCACTAGTGCATATTCCATAAAAGGCGGTAGAATAAGCTTAGCTACATGAAATTGTAATAAACATGAGGGTGAGACGTATTTATCACTCTCCTGGTGACAAGGCGCTACATCACAAAGAGCTCAGTAGAATTGAATAAAATAAATCAACACCACAGTTAATTTAGCAATCAGACGCACAAGCACCATAACTATACGTACTTATGCATGACTTGCGACAGCAAGAATCAGCAAAAAACTATGTTTTAAAAAGCACAACTTCCTTAAAAAATATCTTGCTGTATAAAACATATGTATTTTTTTGGAGTACTAGAAAAAAATCAGAACATCTTGCATCCTCATATTTTTTTGTTGTTATTTTTTTAAATCAGTAGAACAAATCTATTTACATTTGTTTAAATGAGAAGTAATATCCACAAGTAATAACACAGCTATACCACAATAATACCACTAGCTTATGTAGACTGCTTAGTGTGGTGTGCTGTACCTTGCTGTCCTTCATCCCAGCCAGGTGCTGAATAGCTCCAGAGATGCCCACTGCGATGTAGAGTTCCTGGAAATAAAACATAAAATGGCCAGTCAGTATATAATAATGTAATATCAAAACTGTAATTCATATAACGACAAATGTATATTGCAATAATACTACATAGACATAAATAAAATAAAATAAATCAGCTTTCAAGTTTTAATAAACAGAGTGTTTATTGTAGGGAGAACAAAAAAAAAATCTATTCTGAAAAAGAAAATCAGTCTCAACCAAATGAAAAGGTTTGGCCACAATATGATATGTAAGACTATTGATTTAACCATTACTTTTCAACAACTTAAAATGAGAAGATGATGCGTGTTTTCACACAGACATACACAGCATGGCCATCAGAGAATCCCTATGACCACAGCCTTACGAGATGGGCTCTCCTAACCAGTAGTCTGGTGAACCAAGTTGCTGTGACCATAAGTGACCAGAACCACAAACTGAGCCCCAATCCCCCGGAACCCTTTACACCCTACTCTGACCCAGTAGGCAGTCAATTCCTGACCATACATCTCAATGGTTCTGACCAGAGTGTGGTCCTTTAGGGTGTCTGCCAGCCAGAGTGTGGGGGCCTGGGCCCCTGGCTGCAACATTACCATCCATTCTCCAGGGAGCAGCACATCAATTGCTTTCAGCTAAATGCACTCACATATGAATATTTCAGTAGGATTTAATGTTTCAGCTGCAGCCCCAGAGGAACAGAGCATCAATTTGTGAACACAGTTCTCCCGGAGTTAAAAGCCAGGCCGGATAATACAGTATGAAAGGCACTGTCAATCCAGAGGCCTTTTTTCCCCCCAGACTGGGAGAGAGAGAAAATAAAAAATAGAAAAGCTTCTCCCCTTTAGCCTCCAAGTAGGTCCCCAGCTGGGTATAAACAGCTTTTTGAAAGTTTTCCACTGCAAACTGCTATACTTGGGAGGGTCATTTAGCCCTGGATGTTTTTAAAGTATATGTAGGGAGAGGAGGAGAATGGCCAGACGATTTGCCAAGCTTGGGCAGTTTTTCCCTCCTCTTCTGCCTGTCTGTCTGTCTGGTGTTTGGTCTCTCCACAGCTGTGAGCCGTGGCAGCAGGGCAGGGACTTGGTGCACCCACTGGCCTGTTAATAAAATCCCCCAAAGTGATGCTGAAACCCAGTGGTTCACACAGCACAGCTCCCCTCAGGTGTGAGAACACAAGCTCCTGTACACACAGCCAGATTGTGACACAACTGAGTTAATCAACCAGGTCATCACGGGATGCTGCTGTGTGCAAACAGACAGCAAAGGACAACAGGTTGGCTAACGATACTAAATACTGTTAGACTGGCTCGGTGGTATCTCAGGACTGAGTCCTAGAACTGGTTTCACAGAAGAATCTATGATATACAATGCCTTGAAAAGCATATGAAAAAAGGGTAAAAGTGGTCCCATTAGAAGTCTTTATTTTGTTATATTTGTACTGTAGGCCTACATGTGACAAAGCTTGTGAAGATGAGAAAATTATAAAGGTTATCACTTGAAGTTATTACTTTAGTCCTCTAAAATCATAAGTAAGACTATATCAACCTGCATCATCCAGAAACCACCAATGCCTATACAGTGCTCTCACTTAATAGCCTAAATTATTTATCTTTCATTATTTGTTCCTTATGACAAAACCTGAAACAATTGTATGTCATTATTTTAATCAATTGTTATTGTATCCCATTTCAAGTAAAATACTTAGTCTTTGTAAGTAATTAACAAGAATGCAGTAATTGAAAACATTAATTTTGCCAGCGTTGTTTTGACTGGTACATTGAGTCAAGCGGAGGTGTTGCTCTCCTCATTTAAGTGACATGGCGTCTTGTAAAAGCCACTAATAAGTTTTATCCTGATGGAGTGCAGTTCATAATAAAATACATGACAATGCATGTGTAAACTAAAACAGGCCACTGACAGTTACACTAATAAGGTCATAATGGCCCAGGTTCCTGAAGCCAACAATGCAGAAATGCCCGCAGGCAGCAATCAAAAATGTATCCTAATTATCATGTGAATACTGCATTACCTCTGAAGAATGATAAATTATAAATCCACAACATGGTTCCCCTCTCAGACTGGCATGAGGAAAGATGTGATTTCTTTTGGGGGGGGGGGGGGGGGGTCAGAGCGTTTCTGAATGCATGTCATGGAATTTTGGAAAGACTTAGGAGGTAGAATTAGTAGACATACCATCCACTGCTTACTGTGTAGGGAATATACCTACAACTTTAAATATATACAGTACCAGTCAAAAGTGCAGACACACCTACTCATTCAAGGGCTTTTCTTAATTTTGACTATTTTCTACATTGTAGAATAATACTGAAGACATCAAAACTATGAAATAACATATGGAATCATGTAGAAACCATTTTTTTTTTAAATACATCCAAATATATTTTAGATTCTTCAAAGTTGCCACCCTTTGCCTTGATGACAGCTTTGCACACTCTTGACATTCTCTCAACCAGCTTCACCTAGAATACTTTTCCAACAGTCTTGAAGCAGTTCCCACATATGCTGAGAACTTGCTGGCTGCCTTTCCATCACTCTGTGGTCCAACTCATCCCAAACCATCTCAATTGGGCTGAGGTCAGGTGATTGTGGAGGCCAAGTCATCTGATGCAGCACTCCATCATTCTCCTTAATGGTCAAATAGCCCTTACACAGCCTGGAGGTGTTGGGTCATTATCCTGTTGAAAAACAAATGACAGTGGGACTAAGTGCAAACCAGATGGGATGGCGTATCAGTGCAGAATGATGTGGTAGCCATGCTGGTTAAGTGTGCCTTGAATTCTAAATAAAATCACTGACAGTGTCACCAGCAAAGCACCCCACACCATCACACCACCTCCTCCATGCATCACGATGGGAACCACACATGCAGAGATCATCCGTTCACCTACTCTGCGTCTCACAAAGACACGGCGGTTGGAACCAAAAATCTCAAATTTGGACTCATCAGACCAAAGGACAGATTTCCACTGGTCTAATGTCCACTGCTTGGGTTTCTTGGCCCAAGCAAGTCTCTTCATATCGGTGTCCTTTAGTAGTGGTTTCTTTGCAGCAATCCGACCATGAAGACCTGATTCACGCAGTCTCCTCTGAACAGCTGATGTTGAGATGTGTCTGTTACTTGAACACTGTGAAGCATTTATTTGGGCTGCAATCTGAGGTGCAGTTAACTAATGAACTTATCCTCTGCAGCAGAGGTAACTGTGGGTCTTCATTCCCTCTGGCGGTCCTCATGAGAGCCAGTTTCATCATAGCGCTTGATGGTTTATGTGACTGCAATGACTGACCTTCATGTCTTAAAGTAATGATGCAATGTTCTTTCCTATTTGGTTATTTGAGCTGTTCTTGCCATAATATGGACTTTTACCAAATAGGGCTATCTTCTGTATACCACCCCTACATTGTCACAACGGATTGGCTCATACGCATTAAGGAAAGAAATTCCAAAAATTTACTTTTAACAAGGCACACCTGTTAATTGAAATGCATTCCAGGTGTCTACCTCATGAAGCTGGTTGAGAGAATGCCAATAATGTGCAAAGCTGCCATCAAGGCAAAGGGCAACTACTTTGAAGAATCTCAAATATATTTTGATTTGTTTAACACTTTTTTGGGGTTATTACATGATTCCATGTGTCATTTCATAGTTTTGATGTCTTCACTATTATTCTACAATGTAGAAAATAGTAAAAAATAAAGAAAAACCCTTGAATGAGTAGGTGAGTCCAAACTTTTGACTGGTACTGTATATATAATATTACTGGAAATAGTATATTATTACATTTGATTACATCAATTATATTTCCATTGACCTGATTTGAATATTAATTGCAACACACAAGCAATGAATGGTTACTGGTTTAGGATGTTGCATATCATAGCCTTCTGTGATTGTACACAATGTAAACAGGAAACAACAATATGGCAGTGTTGTCCATTTTGAGGGGCAGGGTGGACTCAGCACTTAACTCTCCTTCCTAATCAGCCATTAACTACATTACAGCCGCTTCAGACTGCCCTAATGTGGGTCTGATGACAGCTGGGATATCCCTGTCGCGAGCCAAATGACCCATTTAGCATTTTTTAGCTTATTCAATTGAAAATAATTAAATAATGTCGCAATACAGAGTATTGTCACACAATGTGATTTTATTTGTATTGTTTAGGATAACAAGTGTGTGCTTGCCTGTATTAATTCCCTTTAACCTGACGTAGCAGGCATAAGAGAAACGCCTAAGCGGAGTTCCCACATTCGGTTTTCAGCAGAAAAGGAAGCTAGGTTGAAAATAGATGTATCCCTGAAAACCGGAATATGCAACTCGACTAAGGCTAATTCCCTTTGCTGTGAGGGGTCTGTCTTGTGGCTTGTTGGCTTTGCCAAAACATACACAGCCTCCGCAGAGTCTTGGCACACACACAAACCTGCTAACTAAACACACTGTACACACAATTGAATGTAGGAGACAGACGGGCCCTCTTTGGAACATCAAGATCGAGAAAATACAGTGCATTCGGAAAGTATTCAGACCCCTTGACTTTTTCCACATTTTGTTATGTTAGACTTATTCTAAAATAAAATACAAATATTTAAAAAATGTCCTCATCTACACACAATACCCCATAATGACAAAGCGAAAACAGGTTTTTAGAAATGTTTGCAAATTTTCAAAAATTAAAAACAGAAATATCTTATTTACATAAGTATTCAGACCCTTTGCTATGACTCGAAATTGAGCTCAGGTGGATCCTGTTTCCATTGATCATCCGTGAGATGTTTCTACAACTTGGAGTCCACCTGTGGTACATTCAATTGATGATTGGACAAGGTTTGGAAAGGCACACACACACCTGTCTATATAAGGTACCACAGTTGAAAGTGCATGTCAGAGCAAAAACCAAGCCATGAGGTTTAAGGAATTGTCCGTAGAGCTCCGAGACAGGATTGTGTCGAGGCACAGATCTGGGGAAGGATATCAAAACATTTCTGCAGATCTGGGGAAGGATACCAAAACACTTCTACCCAAGAACACAATGCTTCCATCATTCTTAAATTGAAGAAGTTTGTAACCACCAAGACTCTTCCTAGAACTGGCCGCTTGGCCAAACTGGGCAATCGGGGGAGAAGAGCCTTGGTCAGGGAGGTGAACAAGAACCTGATGGTCACTCTCACAGAGCTGCAGAGTTCCTCTGTGGAGATGGGAGAACTTTCCAGAAGGACAACCATCTCTGCAGCACTCCAACAATCAGACCTTTATGGTAGAGTGGCCAGACTGAAGCCACTCCTCAGTAAAAAGCACATGACAGCCTGCTTGGGAGTTTTCCAAAAGGCACCTAAAGACTCTCACACCATGAAAAAGAAGACGCTCTGATCTGGTGAAACCAAGATTGAACTATTTGGCCTGAATGCCAAGCGTCACGTCTGGAGGAAACCTGGCACCATCCCTACGGTGAAGCATGGTGGTGGCAGCATCATGCTGTGGGGATATTTTTCAGCAGCAGGGACTGGGAGACTAGTCAGGATCAAGGGAAAGATGACCAGAGCAAAGTACAAAAGAGATCCTTGATGAAAACCTGCTCTAGAGAAGAATGGGAGAAACTCCACAAATACAGGTGTGCCAAGCTTGTAGCATCATACCCAAGAAGACTCAACGCTGCAATCGCTGCCAAAGGTGCTTCAACAAAATACATTTGATATTTTAAAAAAATGTAAAAAATTATATACACTACCATTCAAAAGTTTGGGGTCACTTAGAAATTCTTGTTTGGGAAAGAAAAGCACATTTGTCCATTAAAATTACATCAAATTGATCAGAAATACGGTGTAGAAATTGTTAATGTTGTAAATGACTATTGTAGCTGGAAACGGCAGATTTTTTATGGAATAGGCGTACAGAGGCCCATTATCAGCAACCATCACACCATCGCAGCTTCATTAAATAGTACCCATTAAACACCAGTCTCAACGTCAACAGTGAAGAAGTGACTCCGGGATGCTGGCCTTCTAGGCAGAGTTGCAAAGAAAAATACATATATCAGACTGGTCAATAAAAAGAAAAGATTAAGATGGGCAAAAGAACACAGACACTGGACAGAGGAACTCTGCCTAGAAGGCCAGCATCCCGGAGTCGCCTCTTCATTGTTGACGTTGAGACTGGTGTTTTGCAGGTACTATTTAATGAAGCTGCCAGTTGAGGACTGGTGAGGCGTCTGTTTCTCAAACTAGACACTAATGTACTTGTCCTCTTGCTCAGTTGTGCACCGGGGCCTCCCACTCCTCTTTCTAGTCTGGTTAGAGCCAGTTTGCGCTGTTCTGTGAAGGGAGTAGTACACAGCGTTGTACCAGATCTTCAGTTTCTTGGCAATTTCTCGCATGGAATAGCCTTCATTTCTCAGAACAAGAATAGACTGGTGAGTTTCAGAAGAAAGTTCTTTTTTCTGGGCATTTTGAGCCTGTAACCGAACCCACAAATGCTGATGCTCCAGATACTCAACTAGTCTTCAGAAGGTCAGTTTTATTGCTTCTTTAAATCAGGACAACAGTTTTCAGCTGTGCTAACATAATTGCAAAAGGGTTTTCTAATGATCAATTAGCCTTTTAAATGATAAACTTGGATTAGCTAACACAACGTGCCATTGGAACACAGGAGTGATGGTTTCTGATAATGGGCCTCTGTAGATATTCCATTTAAAAAAATCTGCCGTTTCCAGCTACAATAGTCATTTACAACATTAACAATGTCTACAATGTATTTCTGATCAATTTGATGTTATTTTCTTTCAAAAACAAGGACATTTCTAGGTGACCCCAAACTTTTGAACGGTAGTGTACATACAGCTGAAAAAAATGTCTAAAAACCTGTTTTTGATTTGTCATTTTGGGGTATTGTGTGTAGATTGATGAGGGGGGAAAAAACAATTTAATCCATTTTAGAATAAGGCTGTAATGTAACAAAATGTGAAAAAAGTCAAGGGGTCTGAATACTTTTTGAATGAACTGTAGGCTAATGAAGGTCAGCAAAAGTACACATACAGTTCAATTAAAGTCATTCAACAAGACCAAACAATTACATTTGTAATCCAAAACACCTCAATTAAAATATAATTTTACAGAACATTTAATGTGAGTGTGATGCTGAAAAACTGAAACAATCATATACAATTTATTAAAGTTATTATTTTCTTGTCAGGTTGCTCACTAAGAAATCTTGTACGTTGGTTTCCGCTGTGACACAGTGAAATAACAGAGACAATAAAAGGGTGTGTGTTGTATCACTTACAGGTGCTACAATCTTGCCAGTCTGGCCAACCTGCATGTCATTGGGGACGTAGCCAGCATCCACAGCAGCTCTGGAAGCCCCCACTGCATTCACAACATACAGCAGGTTATTAATACACATGATCATACCACACAGTTACACACAGACAACTGACCACATGAAGAGCACACTCACACACTTCCGACTGTCCCTCACGCATACACCCACTCACTCTCAAAGATTCTCGCTCTCCTTCTCTCTGATGTACACACACATCGTTATTTATACCTGCAGCGCCCATTTTGTCAGCGAGGTCGTACAGCAGTTTGAAGTTCTCACCGCTCTTCAGCCCTCGTCCTAATGGGACAAAGAAATCAAGTGTTTGGTCACAATGACCTAACAGAATGAGAGGCCAGGGAATGTGAATGACACATTGGCTGAAGCAGTCAGACAGTGTAAAGCTAAGCCCTTACCTCCAGACACTACCACTTTGGCACTAGTGAGCTCTGGTCGATCGCTCTTGGTCAGGCTCTGCTCAAGCCATTCTGACATCCCCGCAGGAGAGGGTGAGGCAACTGCAACAGAACGGACAGACATAACAAAAAATCTCTCTCAAAACGCTGACAAATTAAATGTGCAAAATATTCTTTACACTAGCATCTGAATATGCTGCTCGCGAGCCATAATCAGGTATTGAAAACATGAATACGTGTTATGATGAGACAGAAAGGTTACCGAGTGGTGCTGCTGTCAACAGAGTAATGGAAGAGTACTGTACCCTGTTCAGTAGCAGCACTGCCTCGCTCCACAGCAGCAGGTTCAAAGGAAGTTCCCCTCACTGTGAACACCTTGACTTCCTCATTGCACTTCACTGTGGCCAGGGCATTACCTGTAGCAAAGACAACACATACAGTAACACCACATACAATGTGTTTGCTTGGTTATATTGAGATATATTCTTTGAGCAAAAAACCTCAATAAGAAAAAGTATTTAGAAGAATTTGGTGATTCAATAAAGCTTCTGCGTTGTTGGTTATTCTCTGATAAATGCCATTGTCTATTTTACATGCGATGCAATTCTATAAAATACAATGACAAATGTTCACAGTAATAATTAAAAATATGAAAGAACAGACTTGCATTGTGAGAACTTGCATTGTATGAAGCTAGGGCGGTTCCTGGCATATGCATTGTAAATGACTAATTGGACTGTCTGACAACACCAAAACATCCAAGTGTAAGACCTTTGTCTGTCAAAAATGCAGCAGCAAAATGGTTATAAAAAACCCCCCACTGAATTTCCAACCAGGAAGAGTCAGGCTCTTGCCAAAGTTTAAGTGGATAATTTTAATCAGACCCATCTATATTTTATGATTATAATGTGCCCAATCAAAATATGATTGGAGCTTATTCTTGTTCAGGGAGGCTTTTAGGCTTTCAGACTGACAGCTGGGATGACTAGGGGGATGACTAGGGTGGATCTCTATAGTCATTAAGAGGTCAGAAACAACATGAACTACTATAGCCTCATCACTTTACTAATGAATATAGAACAATCATCTCCATTTAACCCCTGACCCCAGCCCATTAGCAGAGCACTACACCAATACTGAAATCTATCCAATCATTTATTCTGCTGCTTACGTATGCATTATAGGTTGTGCTAAGAACAGGCCTGCAGCGATAGGAAACTATGTTGTAATGCATAATAATTACAGTGTGCTTACAAAATATTTGGGGTCATTTTATACCTCAATGGAATAGTTGTTAATTATAAAATATATTACAACAGGAATCTCACCAGCGTAAATTGTTCTAACGAAGGTGTCTTGAGATTTGACCTCGGTGATGTCAGAGAGAGTTGCAACATCCAGCTTGGCTGACACTCTGGGAAGGAGATTCTGTTGAGCATAATACAGTACTGAGATAATATGCTTTAATTCAACCATATCACCCTGTGGATCTCTCAGGACACAGAGAGGTGATGGGGAGGTTGATTGTTTTAAAATGGGACTGTTTCTCAACATTTTAAGGACTTGGCAAAGTTTGGTACAATAAAGACAAAACTGAAACTATTACAAATAATTTGTCCCTACGGAAACAGTTTATAGTAGATGATGTCAATAGTGCTATAATACCATGACGGATACAAACTGCCCTCTGTGTTGGATAAAACTAGCTTGGGCTACGGAGACTCAAATACAAAACTGTGAGAAGTTTAGCCCAAGGATGGACAATGGAATTCAAAGTCATCTTTGAAAATGATTGCCGATTATGTTTTTAGTAAAATAAATTAAATAAAATACCAGACAGTATTAGGATGCATCATCTAAAACACATTCATCTACTCAGGGAAATCGAGATCAGACAACCCAGCCTCAGTCAATATGAGTTGGATTACAATACATAAGATATTGTTTAATGCATCCTAATTCAATAGAAATACCATTAGATCAGCAAGTTGACAGTTCTATTGCAGAATGACAGATTACTGGGGTAGTAATTGAGGGGTAGTACTACACTTACTGGGTCAAATTGGAAGGAAAAAAAACTTTCTGAAACATTAAAGCATAATGTTTAAAAATGGTAAATCAGATCAACTAGATGTTGCTATGATGATAAAATGTGCTATAATTCATGCATGTCTGGATACATAATAAAATAAACTTCCCATGATAAGGAAGGATTTCACCATTATATAGCTATTAATAACATGGGGGAAATGCAGACATGTGAACACTTGTTTTACAGTCAGTAACTCACCTTCCCAAAAGCAGAAGCTCCTGCACAGATGTGTGTGAAGGTGAACTGTTTCTGGGTAGCAAGAATCAAAGGAGTCAATTCCTCTGTATGGAGAAAAGAGGACCAGGGTTAAAGTACATATTTAGACCAAAAGGAAGTATCATGCCATTCCATCATTCTAACAGTATATATCATCTAAACTGTAAATAAACATCTCCGGCATCTGTATTTGAACTAAGCATATCCACACAGACCTCAGAACGTAACAAAAATATCCCATCCAAGAATGAAGGGACTTTCATCATTTCCAAAAATCACCTGGTAACAGTCCTTTGTAGCAGTCATGTTGAGCCACAAGAATCTTCTTGACCCCGTGGACTTTACTGATCTGGTCTGCAACCTGTTAAAGAAGAAATCCAACACAGAAATAAACAGTTAACCATATCAGCCAGCTGTATATCATGAAAGAGCTACATTGTACTGCACAAGGGTGACATAGTATGAAATACCACATTAAAACATAACTTCCATTGATGTGTGACTGAACAGCTGTTAGGGCAGGAGTAGCCAACCCTCCTCCAGCAGAGCTGGGTGTATGCAGGCTATTGCGCAAGCCTTTCTGAAACACACCTGATTCTACCCACCAGAATCACCATTAGCCTAGCTGAATTAGGTGCATTAGTGTAGGGTTGGAGCAAAATTTGGCCAGGTCTCTCTTGCAAAGAGATGTTTCATCTCAATTAGACCAACCTGGTAAAATAAATGTGACCTCTCCTCCCACCTTGCTGGCAGCAGTAATGGCATTCAGTGTGATGGGTGTGAGCTGGTTGTTGTTGTGCTCTGCTATTACCAGAGTACTGTGAAACCTCTGGGCCAGACAGGGCTGCAGGAGAGAACGCAACCAATCTCCATAATGAAACTGCTTTATAAAGAAGACTTAGTTTAGGCCATTGAGTTGACATTTCTGATTGTCAATAAGTACTATTTTGGTCTTGAATGATAAACTAGACAGCTGGCATAGGCTTAGGGAACATTATCAGACTGGCTCTATCAAGTTAACAGTGTAAACAGTAGTGTGTACAAAGGTCAATATAAAACACTGTACACGACAGGGAATCAAGGCAATATGAACTATGTTTGTCGAACACCAAAGGGAAGGCTATAGCCATGTCAGGTCAACTGTGTGTTTTGTCCTCCAAGATAACAAAATCACTTGCTAGTTTAACCCAAGTCAGGTGACACACTGTACTGTAGCTAGTTACGTTGCCAAAATGTGGATTAGTTTCATGCTCTACTCTGACACGTTAACCGTTAATAGCTACAATGTATGTAGATAACAGTGCAGTTGCAAATTAGAGTGAAAGTATGTTATCGACATGCCATGTCCTCAACTGACCTCAGACAGACTTCAGTCAGACTAGCCAACTAGACGTTGGTGGCAATCTGAAACGGTAGAAGAAATTGCTGCATTTGTCAACACTGGAGTTTTACTTACCAATTGTCCCAAACTTCTCCTGTTTATTGCTGTAAACATAACTGGTTAGCTTTCTAGCTAATCAGCTAAATTTTTGCTAGCTATTTATCTTGATCTAAACAAAGAGACAGCTGAGAGGCATCAGTTCATTCTCCACTCTTGTATCTCGCGAGAGCAATGTACTCTGATCTCTCCGCGTCTCTTCCACTTTAAACAGTGAACTCAGAGAACAGCCCTATCTAATCATTTCATTATGAATTCAAAGGCCCTTTAAAAGTGCAAAAGACCAGGGATTTGAGAATGCATGTACTGTAGGCTATACAATACATGGTGTAAGCATTCCATTTCATCCATAGACGTATATTTATTCCATGACATAAACATTTATATTTAATTGGAAAAATACAAGCTGATGTAAAATTATATAATGGGAGCCCTATACTCCAATATTGCGAGACAATGAAAATAACCTACCTATGTTTTATTAATTTGATATATGAAATAGAACAAATGAAATACGGAAACTTTGTGGATACATTTTATTTTATTTATAACTAAAAAGCAGGTACCAGTCTAGAGTGGCTCACTGCGCTGCTCTCCTGTCCTGGCATGAAGCAGTAAAATTGTACTTCTAATGTTCCTCCAGTAGGTGTCCTTGTTGTTCTCGAGTAGATGGATTCACTTGGTGTCAGCTGTCATGACGGGTTTCTGTGTGCATTCTCCTCTGTCTCAGGAAAAACATGCAATTTACTGCTTACTCCTGCTAATTACAATTCCAATGTAGGCCTAACAAAAGTGTACAGATTTAAAATAATTAGCAGTAATTGTCAGGAAATAATGCAAAAAAGCTCACTATAAACGTAGGCAAATATCCAAGCCCCAAAATGACCTTAGAATTACCTATTGCATTCTAACAAATAACCAACTGTTTCAAAAATAAATAAACATTTTGAACTACTTAATTCTTTAAAATCTCTAACGAGACTTGATATGACAGTGGGAATATGTTATGTGGGACGAATGGATGTCCAGTTTTACGCGTGACGTCAGAGAGCGTGTGGGACACTGCAGTGCCTCTTCCCGGGGCCGTCCCACAGTCCGAACTGAAGTTATCAGACAGCCAGGCACAGGCCACTCACCTCCCTCCTTTCTCCTCTTCTTCTCCTTCTTACTTCTTTTCTGCATCTTATCGCAATCCCGTCATCATTCCTGTATGGTGGATATTATTTTCAACTCTTCTTTCTTGGGTGATATGGGGGATCATTCCAAAAGTAAGTGGCATTTTTTTGCATGTATTTTTATCCGCCTTTCACAGTGTTGTAGATTACCCTACAAATCGTAGCCTCTGAAATTAAAACATATTCTGTTATCGCATTCAAATGCCATCGTATTTCATATATTTATTAGCATATAGCAAATATAATATATTCGTATTGGTATTATTTTGTTATCCATAATGAGGACTTTTTCTTGTTTATAGTTCATTTTATCTTAGATTTCTTTCAAAACGATTGTGCATAATTTCAGAACAGGTCTTAGTCATTGGAATGTAATACAGTGAGAAACTGGGAGTATTTCGCCATGTATAAGACAATTTAAGACGAAGAAGTGATATGTAGGCCAGTGGCTCTCAAAAAAGTGTGATTTAAGGTGTCAAGAACTGTGTACATGGGAAAGAATGGTTACAATGTCTGTGCTCTCTGCAGAGAAGTCCGGATTCGCGATGTGTGTAGGCTGTGGAAGTCAGATACATGACCAGTACATTCTGAGGGTTTCCCCGGACCTGGAGTGGCATGCAGCCTGCCTGAAGTGTGCAGAGTGCAGCCAGTACCTGGATGAGACATGCACTTGCTTCGTACGGGACGGAAAAACCTATTGCAAAAGAGATTATGTAAGGTAGGGATTGAAATTCTTTGGAAATATTTTGTTAGTGATTGAACGTATTTTAACGTTGGTGTGAATGAGGAGGTAGCCTACAAACTAATATATAGTATATCCATATACATGCAAGACTTGTACCTAAATCACAGAGGCTTATTAGGCATAAAAATACAAATATCCTTGTTTTGGAAGGTTTATAAAAAAAACTGTGCTCAGTCTGCGTAATTCCATGCAAAATGTATCTGTAGTTCAACGCATAAAAGGCCATTTGACCTACAATTAAGCAGCTTTTCTACAATTAAAATAGTTCGTTCAAATTAACTTTTATACTTTGATCCTGGCTAAACAATGCACAGTAATATTTATCTTAGCCTTGTTTCTGACGTTCGAAGTAGACCTAGTAATGTAAAACTTGGAACAAAAACTGCAGTAACAACAAATCAAATGGCTGTTAGAAGTTGTTGTTTAATTCAATAAAAAAAAAAAACATTTATTCCTTGCAGGTTATTTGGAATAAAATGTGCAAAATGTAACCTGGGATTCAGCAGCAGTGATTTGGTGATGCGAGCCCGGGACAACGTGTACCACATCGAGTGTTTCAGATGTTCCGTGTGTAGCAGGCAGCTCTTGCCGGGGGATGAGTTCTCTCTCCGGGACGAGGAGCTGCTATGTCGGGCGGACCACAGTTTACTAATGGAGCGGAGCTCTGCCGGAAGCCCAATCAGCCCCGGACATATCCACTCCAACAGATCACTACACTTAGCAGGTCAGTTGCACATCCAAAACAACACCACCACTGACTTCTGTAATAATAATAACAACAACAACAACAACAACAATAACAATAACAATAATAATAATAATAATAATAATAATAATATGGTGGCAATCATCTTAATCAGAATGATGATATTCATTGTTATATTAATGATCATGATAATAGCTTGATAATAATAGTCCATAAATATTTTTCCTAGAATTATCGATAGGCCTAATTTTATGATCACAACGATCGGTAGACCGTCCAGAAAAAAAATCAGATGCAAGCTGAGTCATTAAGATGTCAATAACTAGGCTATATTAGGCAATTGGCGACCAATATCAGACTGACCTTTAAACTTTTCCATGGAAAATCACTGATATATGATTTAATTTTTATACCAAGCTTTTAAAATTGATAGATTTTTAACATAAGTAACGTAGGATTTTTTAAGGATTTTGATATTTGATATTTACATGACTATTTAATAGTGTTGACCCAATAATACAAATACAGTAGGCTATAATAACTTCAACAGTTAGGCTAATCCCTACTCCTTGACGTTAGGCCTATCAGGATCATCTGGATAACAATAAATACGATTTTACAGATAATCTCTTAATGTGCTAATTAAAGAATTGTAGTAGATAGAAATGTTAACAAGTAGACCTACACACAGTTGCTGTTGCCTAATTGACTATTCCTTTTTAATTTAACAAAAACTTAATGCATGACATAAACAAGGAGTATGTCATAGTGCGAGGATGGGAATCTGTAGCCTATTGAACTATAATGCAATAAAGATTACATGCTTTTAGAATGACATTGTCATTGGGGCCTAGATATAATTGTTGCTCAATATGGGCGATGTATTTTTAGGGGGAACACCAAGATCAAATGGAGTACGTGTGGATGGAGAGACTGTTATCGTTTATATATATATACGATAACAGTCTCTCCATCCACACGTACTCCATATATGTATATATATATATACGCATGGCAAGAATTGAATAAGTTATATTTTAGATGAATAAGAGTAACTAACGGTCTATATAACCTATGGCAAGGAACATGCTCCAGGGGAAAAAAACGCATTTGCATAGCCTAGAATAATAATGAATAATAACAATAATAACAATAACATTAACAATAATAATAATATAAGTCAAACTTTAGTTAATTTCCTTTTTTATTAAATATAATTCCGCCTCTCTTCAGCAGAGCCGGTGACAGTACGGGCACCACACCGAAACCACGTCCACAAGCAGTCAGAGAAGACAACACGAGTGCGAACCGTTTTGAACGAGAAACAGCTCCACACGTTACGGACCTGCTACAACGCCAATCCGCGGCCAGATGCGCTAATGAAGGAACAACTGGTGGAAATGACCGGCCTCAGCCCAAGGGTTATTCGAGTTTGGTTCCAGAATAAAAGATGCAAAGACAAAAAGAGATCTATTCTCATGAAGCAACTTCAGCAGCAGCAACACAGTGATAAGACTGTAAGCATCTTCGTAAGTTAATCTCGGAAACATTTTTTATACTTCTACTAGCCTACTACTTTTTCTTTATGTTTGGTTCATCGTTGAATCCTTACATTTTTGCGATAGTTGAGGTATGTCAGCACAGGCTGGTCTCATAGACTATACATAACATAGTAAACGAAAATCCGGGATATAAGAATTGCAATTAGTAACATATCATACGAATTGTAATTCGTAACATTTCATACGAAATGGATGATAGACATCCACAAATGAATACCATACCAAACGTACATATCATACTAATATAAGTCACCAAGATTTTTGTTTACTATGTTACGTCTACCCTTGAGTCCAGGTTGGTCAGCAAAGAAGTACTTGTGGCCAAATGGTTACCTCTTAAAGGCAAAGAATTCGTTTCTCTGGAATGATTTGACCAGTGCCACACTTGAATAACCCTTGGTCCGAGGCCGGTCATTTCCACTAGCTGTTCTTTCATTATTGTTTTTCTGTATTCAACCTGCCAATAAATAATTAATCAAGAATTCAATTGTGCATGACCTGTATTGGAAAGCAAAGACTACAGAACAAAATCCTGACATTCTGATCTGGGAATTTGATGGTTTTCTTCCTCTACCAAAGTGTAGATTTAATTTGGATTTCCTATTCTAATCTCGTATTAGAGTCTACAGGGGCTCACAGGTACGCCTCTGGTTGCCAGAAGCCCTATCAGGCACGACAACACGGTGCAGGGTAACTCGGTGGAGGTGCAGACCTACCAGCCGCCCTGGAAGGCCCTCAGCGAGTTCGCCCTGCAGAGTGATCTGGACCAGCCGGCCTTTCAACAACTGGTAAGAGAGAGTAGACATTCTATACTTGCATGCACATGTGGGTACGCGTAATTACACACGAACACGCATTCAAACTCTCACACACGAACGCACGCATGCACGCGCGCAAACACACACACATTAATTTAGATGACGACCATTTCTGAGTTTTTTTCTTCACTTTAATGTCATCAATTTAAATTGTATAAGTAATAACGTTAAATGGCAATTTTCAACATCAGAAGTGGCAACATTTGTAGCCTAAACAAAGCCAGAACAGATTTATTTTGACATCACTGTCTTTGCACATTACAGGTGTCTTTCTCGGAATCGGGTTCATTGGGAAACTCCTCCGGCAGCGACGTGACTTCTCTGTCATCGCACTTACCCGACACCCCGAACAGCATGGTACCCAGTCCCGTGGAGACGTGAGACCGGGCCACCAGCCTCGGTCCCAGGCCTAGCATGTTCCCGCCCCGGTCCCCGGTCCCCTGCATGTGACCAGCTCATCACAGCGTCCTAAAGACAGAGGAGTCGTTTCGGACATGGAGGAGAAAGTGACATTCTAAATGTTGAACAATTACCTAACGGCACTATAAAGCAACGCGAACGAAAGCCCTTCTTCTTAAGACTCAGTTCAGAATTTTTAAGGATATCAGTGACAAAACAAAAGCCGAACTTCGTTGCATGAACCGAAAGAAGATAGAAGATTCTCGTGATGGATTTACAAAACAGCCTCCCTCCATATTACATTGGAGCCATTTGATGTCGAACCAGATGGACATTCTGCAATTCATTGTGACCATATCGTGTCTTGGTTTCTTTATGTGATTTTTGATACATTTGTTTCGTTATCAAGTCCATAGACTCGTGTGTTTGTCTTAAAAAGGAGCATGATTTCCGAAGATTATATAAAACAGATTCTTGTTGTTAAATATTTGATCTTAATAGGAAGAGGGCAGGTTGTTTGAGCCTCTCGAACAAAAGTAAGTTATTGATATTTATTGTCAGGACAACGATTCATAAAGGAAGTAATAACTGATCAAAAATAAAACTGTTAAATCTTTATAATGTCTAAGGTACAGTCTTTGCATAAACTCCCCCGTTCCCTCACTCAGCCTGTGACGTGCAGTTAATCAAGTTGACCAGTGGTTATTTGAACTATAGACATCAAAACCTTCCACCAAAGGTATTCCCAAAACGAGTATGCTTCACGCAAACCGTATCGGCCCCCAGTTCCCCGAGCTTCTAAACCACAGAGGTGTAGGCCTATATCCAACAAATCAAACACCAATATATTTCTGAATTGATCAAAATAATAATTGTGCTAACAAGGTTAATAAGTTTACAATCGGTTTTAGTTCCCTATTTATCCCTGCATTAGGCTTTAAACCACTGCGAAAAGTAGGCCTATTAAAATTGCGATACAAAATGATGGATTAAAACGTTAATGATCGAATACTGAGGGTCCATTGATGAAAGCATTTGCATATACATGTTGAATGTTATGACTATTATCAGCTAATCTGATAGGCCTATTGATTTGGGGGAATTTCTTATTATCATGTTATTTTGTTGGTTTTATTACGCAGGCTATTTCAGCATTTTAACTTTAAAAAACATTGGAGCTTAAAACTTGCATGTGGAATGAACAATAATAATTGTTCAAAAGTAAATAAGACACCCTCAATTTGAGGGTTAGCGCAGCCTACCTAATGCTGAACATAATAGTTTTTCTGAGGCTGGGAGATTGGAATTAAGGTGGATTGGCTTCTGGTCATTTACTTTCTAGGGGCGATTTTTTGTTGTGATCAATCCAGTTTCACTGGTTAAGTCACAAGTCTAGACAGCCAACAAGGGTCGGCGGCTTCTTATCTGCGCCTGGCATCATCTGCAAACGATACATTGAATGAAGCCACAACAAACCCACGTCTCTCTTTGGAAAGAGCTAGTTTAGGGGAGAGACCAGCTCGTAAACCCACCCTAATTTGGCCGCAGTTTATTTTCATTCCACTCAGTCAATTGCGTTATAACGCACGGGTCAGACGTCTCAGTAATGACATCTCAGACCAAGTACCTATGTGTGTTTTTAACCGGGCTACGTAAAGACTAGGCTACCTGGACACAATTAGTTAGCACTCATCAAATCATTTGAGATAATAGGAACAATTAACAAAAAAAATACAGTAGACTAAGACGAAATGTATAGCCTATTATTAATTATCCCATTTGTAGTTGGCTATAAATTCAGTTTAAAAGTGGGTCTAACTTATTTAACTTATTTCACAAAATAGACTCATGAATGGAACTCTATATCTTGTAGATTTTATTTAATTTGTATTAAACATCATTATCCTAATTCAACTCAACTATTGGCTAGGCCTACGATTTATTGATTGATTTCATTATAGTGTCATGCATCTTCATGATTCCCAGCCCACATGGGCTTATACACTGTAATAAAATTATCATACTTGTATATGGACACACTTAATACCTACCTACCTACCTACCTACCTACCTACCTACCTACCTACCTACCTACCTACATACATACATACATACATACATACATACATACATACATACATACATACATACATACATACATACATACATACATACATACATACATACATACATACATACATAAACATTAACATTCCTAATGAAATGAAAACAACTGAAAACACAAAACAAAAACCTATATCTAAATCGGAAGTTTGAATGACAATGGGTAGATAATAGATGTGTAATTGAGCTGTTTTAGAGACGTTGCAGGAAACAATGCTGCCTGTTAGAGATAACCGGAGATAACCAGAAGTTAGACAGAGGAATAACAATATTGGTGCATCTAGCCTGGAGAGGAAAGTTTCAAGAGACAAAT
This sequence comes from Salmo salar, assembly GCF_965601325.2. Taxonomy (NCBI): domain Eukaryota; kingdom Metazoa; phylum Chordata; class Actinopteri; order Salmoniformes; family Salmonidae; genus Salmo; species Salmo salar. Next base: position 31,834,094 of record NC_138301.1, read on the forward strand.
GTCCTAGATACACATTTATTATGCTGTAGATTCATAACATTTACAAAGTTGTATTCTTCACTTTAAGGTAAAATACATTTCAACCCTATACACTCAAAATGCCTGGAATATTTAATTTCGATTGTGAATTAAGAGTAGGCAAAATAGTGTGGGAAAAGGATAGGCCTATGGTAATTTTGTTGGAATTGGTAGGCTATTTCAAACACAATCGAAAAATCTAAGCGAGATCATAGGTCAAATTAACATGTGAACTTTATCAAACCTTAGTCAATCTGACCTATTTCATTGCAGGAATTTCAGAGTAGACCGTAGAAAAAATAGTGCATGATATCCTGTCGAATTGGTTGAATTTTAGATGGATATTAACCTATACTTCTCATATCTATTGATATCTTACAACATAAAAATATAAAAATACTTAATAATATGAAATCATTTTTTATTAGACTTCAAAAAAAATACCACACGACAGCCATGACATAATCCTATAACATCAACCTGAATTCGCTTTAATTGATGCTTTGCACAGGGCAGCCTGGAGAAGACCACTGCATATTTACATTTATTTTATTACGTTTCCGGTTGAGCTTGCTGATAACCGTGCCAGTTAAGACCTGTATGATTTAATCACTATTGGCAACACTAATTGCAAAAGAAAATATAAAATCATGATTTACGAAATCCCATGAAAACGACTGGCCAGTGTAAACAGAACATTCAAGAAAAGTCATGCACGCAAAGTTCATGGCAAAAGTTTGGAACGTTCGAAAAACCTAAGATAGTGCAACATCTATGTAGTATCTGTTGTTGATCTTTTATCAGCTTTTCAAGGGGCGTGTCAAGCCATTGCGTTAAACCAGAACCACAACAAACACTATTAACACCCGCTCGCGGGAGCGTTCTGAGCGCGCGCGCGCGCGCGCACACACACACACACACCACACACACACTGAGATAGCGCAGGAAATAAATGACATGTATTAATGCTAACTAGAGAGACACTCTAGAATTTCCCCATTACAATAATATAAGTGATAGTGGAATGACAACCCGTTTTCTGAGCTAGTCCTGTCAACCAATGAATTGATCCCATTCCGAAAAATGAAGTTATGTTTTAGAGGAGTAAAGAATGACCTGAATGATTTCAATCCATTTATTCAGTCATATCGCCTACCGTTGCATTTGCATCTGTGATTGCGTCTTTAGTTCATCGGACACTTGCATAATATATATAATTAACATTTTATTGATTCCTCTCGTTAATGTGTTTGAGAAAATAAGGACTGCTTGCCTGCCAACTGTCTCGGTCTAAAAATAACAGAGGGCATTTAGTTGCTACCTGGTCACTCAGTGCAACTGGACTCGTCTGAAGGGCATTGTACCACATCATGAATGATTGAATACACTAAACAATTTACATAAGTCAAGGTGTGATGCAACACTCTAATTGGTTGGACTTGTGAAATCGAATAGCAGGTCCTGTTTGGATAGATTCCAGCGTGTTGTCCCAGTCCCATCCGTGGCCGTGCGCAGTGAATGGAGCAGTACTGTATAGCGCGGTCGGTCACAGTGGCCCAGACCTGACTCACCAATGTTCCACACAGAGAATGGGTGGTGGTTGGCATCATTCTTCCACTAATTAGTGTAATAGCAAATTAGCTCCAAATATAATTTATATTGGTTTAGCTTATCATAATAAAAGAGCCAAATACAAACTAATAATGCATATTTTGTGCTGTCATAAAACCATAATAAGTTTGTATAAAAAAAGAATGACAGATACATTTAAGGTTCAATTGAATAGTAGCCTATACACATTTGCAGTTAAAAGATGAATGCCAAGGCATGAGTGTGGAAGAGAAGCCGCCATACTGACCTGGAAGGAAAAGCTGCAAGTCCAACATCTCAAGGGAATCACTCTGACAGCTTGATTTAATATAGAGACTATGGGGCGTTTTAAAAGAGACAAATAAGAGGGCTGGGAGGAGAGAGTAGCATGCAACATTGTATATTGAGGAATAACAATGAAAACTAAGGGTTATAGTCAGGTTAAATGATGAGCAATGGCAGTTACCACTGATGTGATCCATGCAGAGAAATGAGAACGGCTTATTGACCCTTAATCGACTATGAAAAGGCAGGGAGGAGTTTACGCAAATAATATGTCCCCTTTACAGAGGAATTTTCACTATCACTAGCTACATCACATACAGTAGATAATATTATTGTTCCTGCTTACAATGGATTTGTCAAAATACTGTACGTATTTTTTGAAGGATCCTCATTTTTGTCTTTCGGTATTTTTCGATACACATGTCCACAGCTAAATGTTATTTTGACTCCATCTGTCAACAAATAAATGATGAACAGCACTGAGTATTTGCACTTTTTCTCCCCCCCCCATGCACTTCCTGTCAGGTCTCTTAAATAGGACATTTAAGGACCAATTCATCTTAGATGGGTAATGGCCAATTTAACTTCTAGTGACAAGAATGTAATCATCTTAGGTTACAGAGATAATGAAAGAGCACTGTGTGTGTGTGTCAACATCCCAATGTAATACTGGGTACTTGTGTTCTATCGATCTGGCTGAATGGATGCTGCTTTTATGGGAAAGTGACACCATGAAGTAAATATTCAGATATTGTCAACCTTAAAAGCATGGAGGAGAAGAAGGAGGAGGAGGAGGAGGAGGAGGAGGAGGAGGAGGAGAAGAAGGTGGAGGAGAAGGAGGAGGAGGAAGAGGAGGAGGAGAAGAAGAAGGAGGAGGAGGAGGAGGAGGAGGAGGAGGAGGAGAAGGAGAAGGAGGAGGAGAAGGAGAAGGAGGAGGAGAAGGAGAAGAAGGAGAAGGAGGAGGAGGAAGAGGAGGAGGAGAAGAAGGAGGAGGAGGAGGAGGAGGAGGAGGAGGAGAAGGAGAAGGAGGAGGAGAAGGAGAAGAAGGAGAAGGAGGAGGAGGAAGAGGAGGAGGAGAAGAAGGAGGAGAAGGAGAAGGAGGAGGAGGAGGAGAAGAAGGAGAAGAAGGAGAAGGAGGAGGAAGAGGAGGAGGAGAAGAAGGAGGAGAAGGAGAAGGAGGAGGAGGAGGAGAAGAAGGAGAAGAAGGCCTGGGCCATACAGGGATAATTGTCAATGGCATAATAACACAGTAAGTATTCCGTAGCTCTTGTTTGAATATTTACTTTGTGTGGTATGAGAAAAACATAAAACAACACTAGCCAACACATTCTCTTCTCACCCAGCAGTTATATAGGTTATATCATTAGAAATATTTCTATATTCTGAACTCTATATTCAATTGACAGTATGTATAACTCCAGGAATGGTCAGATATCCTACTGGTCAGACGTGCTACCTGTCCCAGACCTGTTGTCCCAGACCTGCTGGAACCCTGACCTATTCACCGGACGTGCTACCTGTCCCAGACCTGCTGTTTTCAACTCTCTAGAGACAGCAGGAGCAATAGAGATACTCTCAAAGATCGGCTATGAAAAAGCCAACTGACACTTACTCTTGTGTTACTGACTTGTTGCACCCTCGACAACTACTAGGATTATTATTATTTGACAATGCTGGTCATTTATGAACATTTGAACATCTAGGCCATGTGCTGTTATAATCTCCACCCGGCACAGCCAGAAGAGGACTGGCCACCCCTCATAGCCTGGTTCCTCTCTAGGTTTCTTCCTAGGTTTTGGCCTTTCTAGGGAGTTTTTCCTAGCCACCGTGCTTCTACACCTGCATTGCTTGCTGTTTGGGGTTTTAGGCTGGGTTTCTGGACAGCACTTTGAGATATCAGCTGATGTAAGAAGGGCTATATAAATACATTTGATTTGATTTGATTTTGTAGATGACCTCGTGTGTGTGTGTGTTATATCCTACTATAGACGACCTGGTTCGTGTGGGGGGCTGTTACAGAAAGCACAGATAAGAGAACTGAACAGGGTTGAACTCCTATATCAGCCAAGAATCAGGTCACCAGAGCACAGGGGAGGCAACAGAGATATTGTGTGTGTGTGTCTGTCTGTCTGTCTGTGTTTCTGTATGCGTGTATTCATTTATAGGTGTGTGTGTGTTTATGTACATGTATGTGTATCCATGCATATGCGTGTACAGCTCACCGGGCTGGTGGCCAGGCTGCATGGGATCCCCTGGAACACACACAGAGTACAGTCAGTCACTCTGGTCCCACTGCCGACAGTGTCAGAGCGTCGTAAATCACCCAGCCCCACCCACCATAAATCTAGCGCAAAAACAAAACACACAAACGTCCATTAAGAGGAGAAATAAAGGTCAAAGCCACCCACTCAACAATTATTCCCTATAAAACACAGTGAAGGGTTAGCTATACTACATCCCTTTCCACTGAACCAAACTGTTATTAGGCAGTTAGTTGTGAAATACATCATATATTTACCTGTCATTGCTGTGAGACAATGAGGCATTGAGGAAGAGTCACTTAGTGAAGGGAAAAAACAACTGCATCAAAGATAAGCATCAAGGAAAATGATAGGTTAGACGCTCTGGTACGCCTATTCATGTCAGGGTTGGGGTCAATTTCAAGTCAGTTCAGGAGAGGTTTTTAAATGGTATCAAATGAATCCAACTCTGACTCATATTGCAAAACCACTGACTGCTGAATTCATCACCTTGTATTCGTGGGATGGCCTGCCTCCATTGTTACAGTAATAGCCCAGTCCAGGACAAGACAGCTGGGCAGAGCAGAGTCTGCAGGGTCTGGCTCTACCAACCACGGTGACCCAGCTCCCACGGTGTTACCGCCACTTTAAGAAATTAAGCAATACCATTAATGGAACCAACCCTGGGTGGGGTTGAGCAGCTGACATGTTGCTCCAATCCACCAGGGCCCTGCCGACCATCCCCTCCATTCGTCCATCACACCATTATGACTGGGCCCAGCAATATTAAAATCCAATCACTCCCCAGATTGTTTGATTAAGGAGAGGAGGAGAGGATGTGCGGAGGAGAAGAGGAGAGGAGGAGAGGAGGAGAAGAGGAGAGGAGGAAAGGATCAACACAAAAGGCAGAAAAAGCCAAGGGGTCTGGTGACTCTTCTGGGTTTCGGTCCCAATGGCACCCTACACCCTATATAGTGCACTACTTCTGAATAGAGCCCCATAGACCCTGGCCAAACTTAGTGCACTAAACAGGCAATAGGGCTCAATTTGGGACACAGTTAGTCTGCTGGTCTGAACCGTTATTGTCTCTCCCTAGAGGCTGGGGCCGGGGCCAGGGCAGGCTGTGGTCAGTATGGAAGGAAGGTAGATAGAGAAACTCTGTGGAGGTCAGATCAGTAAATTGTGTCTGGGAAAAAGGCACTACACTATTACTTTTTCCCAGCTACAATTTACTGACATGACCTCCGGTGTATTTCTCTAGCTTCCAAAGTGTAGTGACTGCAGCATCCTAGTCCCAGGTACAGACTAACCCAGACCCAGACAGCAAGGCCTAAATTGGAACCAGAAGGCCAGGGTGAAGGTTCTTGACCATGACGACATAAATTACAGGGATTTACAAGATTTAAAAAATACTTTTAACAATACCCTTTTAATGCGTTCTCTGTTTAATAATGCACTTTAGGGTTTAAGAGCGTGATAAACAAACCAATAATTCACTGTTTTATCATCTGAAAGGTGAAGCCCTTCTAGACTAGGTTCTACAGCAGCGTTCAAAGGCTCTCTCCAAACAGTGCAGTATCAAATGAAGAGCTATCTTAAGATGCTTTGGAAGAGGTTTAAAACAACACCACTGATCTCTATCTCTCTCTCATAAGGATGAATGCACGTAATGGTGGAATTGAGACAAATGTTGAAGGCAAAGCTAGAACAAATAGATGGGAAGTTCACGTCATGTCACTTGAAGTTGAAGTTCACATCATCAAGTCAGAGAACTATGAAGGTATTTGTACCACAGTTTTCACATAATGTATGTATTTTCACATGGTATGTATCTTATCCATTAATTTGGAATTTAATTATGAAATTATTTTGATTATTATTTTGATCAAGTTATTATTTTTTCTGTCATATGAAAATTCCAAGTTCCGATAGCACTAACTAAACAGAAGATCAAGATCTGATTCTAAAAATTATGAATGGCACTCTGGAAATGTCAACTCCACATTATCTCTCTCTCTCTCTCTCTCTGTCTCTCTCTCTCTCTCTGTCTCTCTCTCTCTGCATGTGTGATCTGGCTATCCTCACAGTAGCGTTTGGTTGTTTTTGAAAGAGCATCGCGAAGCTTCACAGTGAATCAATGATTATCTTCTCTGCCAAGATGCTTAAAGAGAATCTGACAACAGAGGCGTTTCATAAATCCAAAATGAAATCCCGGGGAAATGAATCTTTCAGCAGGACATATACCTGTAACGTAATAATCCATAAAGCAATACCGAATAACCATCTTCCCTGAGGGACCATGGGACCGCATGCAGGCAGACAGCCTCATAATGTAAGCATTCAGAAGTTAGCGGGACTTTAGCACAACTGATGTCTGTGTTAAAGCAAAAGCCTGGAACCAAATGCACACTACTGTAGCCGTACCACCACTACCTCTAATCACTGAGCCATCACATATAATCCTCTACCAGCCTGTGTCTAGAGGAGCATCAAACAGCCAAACAAATTGTCCTTCTTCAAGTGTGTGTGTGTGTTTGTGTATGTAAGTGTGTACTTGTGTGTGCCCTGCAGAGAAGACATAAAACAAGACTCGCCAGCCAGTGCCAGGGCCAGTGGGTTGTGTCAAAAACTGTGGCCCTTTCAAAGCTGCTTCCCCCCAGTCCAGTAACTACACAGCCGGGGGAGAAACATGACTTTGCTCTCATTGTTCCTCCTCACCCACAGGCCTTTGGCACTGAACTGGATCCTACCTCATTCACAGAGGTATCTAGCTACCCAGACCTAGACCCTCAAGGTAATAAAAGTAATGACAAGCGTTCGAACCGATAAATCAGCCCTCAATTACAGGGAGACACCGTAAAAAGCGACCTAGCCCTGACAGATCTGCCCTTTCTGAAGTACAACTGGTGGGTGTTTCTCTCAGACAGGGCTGCTGCGCTTTTACGGCATCCCATTACATAAGTCTTAAAGAAGTTATTCTGGGAAAACAAAGGGTACGTAAACTTAACTTTGTGAAACACAAACACAGCCCAAGACTAGGTAGTTCAAGACGGTCAACAGTGGCCCTTTAGTCGGACAGTTGGTTTTTAAATCTGTAACGTTACAATGACTGAACCGTGACGTTAAGGACGTCAGACTGAAGATGTACATTTGGATTAGCTTTACAAGTGAATGGAAAAGCAAAGAAAGTGAAAAAGAACGGACGGTACGGAGGAGCAGGACATAAACAATTAAAGGAGAGAAAAACGGATGACAAGCTAAAATGTGAAATAGGCCTACCTAAACATGAACTCAGGTAACACTGAACTACCTAAATGTGACCCGATTCAGGAAACTAGGCGTATGTCGCAAGTCACGACTTCACAGGAGAGCTGTTTGAACATAAAAAATATTTGTTAATCAAAATGCGTTTTTTTTGGCAGAAATGCCTTCTTGAACATGTGAACTTTCATGCACCTTAATAACAAACTTGTATGCCATCTGTAAATGCATATACAATTGTTAAATTAGGAGCCTTGTTGGTTAAGCCACAGAAAAAGCAACAACCTTCCCACTAGCCATGATTGGCTGAGATAATGAGTGGGCTTGACATGCCGAGAGAGGAGTTTCGATTGGTCTGCCATGTTGAAAGTGTCTGTCTATTTGAGGGAAAACACAGCTTTAAAAAAAAATGTATTGTGTGGTGGAGCTGCATAAGTGTTGCTCTCCATTTTCTGGAAGATCAAGTTTTGAAATCAGTGGAATTAGAGTATGATAGCTAAAGAGATGGAGAAAACACCTGTCTCTGGATTACATCTTCAAATTAAGGGAAACCGTGGTATGGCATTCCTGATAGGGAGATCCGTCCATGATGCATTTTGATGTATACAGGTAAAATAGTCTAGCGTTAGCTAGCTACATTTTCAGATATTACACATTTCTAATTTTGACAGAAAGTGGTTTCATTTCAACCTAAAGTGTACTGTTAGCTAGCTAGCTAACGTTAGCTGGCTGGCTCCCTCCCTATTATTCGTTTCCCAGAGCTGTTTGCTTTTCTAGTTAGAGCCTAATGTTAGGCATTGTTGGCACTTTGTTCATTGTTGTTTAACTAGCTAATGTTAGCTGGCTGGCTCGTTAGCTAACATTACATGTGTGGTTTTAAAAACGTAGTTTACCTAGCTAGGTTCATTGTTTACCTAGCTAGCTAACTATATGTCTTAAGCTAAAGTGTACTGTTAGCTAGCTAGCTAACGTTAGCTGGCTGGCTCCCTAGCGGACGTTAGTATTAGTTTCCCAGAACTGTTTGCTTTTCTAGTTAGAGTCTAATGTTGTTCATTGTTGTTTAACTAGCTAACGTTAGCTGGCTGGCTCGTTAGCTAATGTTATGTGACGTGTGTACAACACCTGTAGAATACGGCCGGTGTCAGTAAACGTCTGCAAAAAATCGTAATGAAATTGTTGCCAGCAGAGCTAGTTAGGCTGTTTTCATGTTATACAGAGGTAAACAAATCATCAGCCAGAGCATCAAGTGTGCACTCCAAGAGCGATTTTCTAAAAAGTGAGTTTACAAGTTGATCAACTTTCAAAGCAGAATTACTTTCCCATTGTTCCTCAAATGCAGTGTATGATATACAGTTTTGTAGCTCTGAGTCACTACTCTTATCCAATGTAAAAAACACCATTTCATATTTTGCTACATAAGACTGAATCCAGGTGGTGAGTCACAAATGTTCTTGCTACAGAGGTCAGGGTACCTAATGGAGAACACAACACTAATTACTCAGGGGGCTTAGCTGGTATACACTGTACTCTCTCCTTACATAAGCACTCAGTGAGTGAGAGAGGAAAAGAGATATCAGTACACACACATTGCTACAGTTCCTGTTACCTTGCTAGTCTATACACCTTGGCCATCCTTTACTTTGAGACTTGAGTGTGTGTGTGCGTGCATGCGTGTGTGTCTGTGTTACTGCTCCACAAATCTCAGAGTTTCATCTCAACCCCCCCAAAACACACAACAACAGAGCAGATCTCCATCTTCTCTGCAAACATTTGCGTTAGCTGGAAGTCTGGAAGTGGGCACGGTCAAGTTACTGATAAGAGCCGAGGCCATATCTGAGAGATCAGAGAGATGAAGAGAGAGAGACCAAGAGAGAGAGAGAGACCAAGAGAGTGAAAGACCAGGAGAAAGAGAGAGAGCTAGAGAGAGACCAAGAGAGAGAGAGAGAGACCAAGAGCGAGAGAGAGCGAGAAAAAGAGAGAGACCATGAGCGAGAGAGAGAGAGAGAGAGAGAGAGAGAGAGACTGAGAGAGAGAGAGAGACCAAGCGAGAGAGAGAGAGGGGGGAGCGAGAGAAAGAGAGACCAAGCGAGACCAAGAGAGAGAGAGCCCTCCTGAGGAAGTGACTGATGTAAGGACTTCACTTAACAGCTCCTACCACCTACTGACAGATAGTGAGATGAGAGCAAACTAAGGCTGTGTAAATTCCGCTGCCTCCTAAAACTGTCTCTGTTCAGACAATGAGACGACAGTCTGTGCATTGATGTATACTGGGGTAGGAAGAGAACAGATTTCGCAAGGCAATGAATAGGGAATCCAAGAACAACAAGATCTTATAAACTGATTTAAATATCCATATCTGGTTAACTGTGTTTGTCAGCAGTGAAACTTGAAAGAAACAGAGCACAAACTCACATTAAATGTTTTAGCATTTTTTTAAACTAAAGATAAATATATTTAATCACCACTTTATACATCTATAAGTGTTTATTTTAAACATCTATGCTACAGCAAACGTCTGATTTTTTGAATTCTCCACCACTTTCATACTGCTGGAGAGATCACTGCATTACATTACAACCATTTAAAAAAAGAAAAACTATCCGTTTGTCCAACAGAAACATAAAGACATAAAAGCTACGCCGCTTACCTATAATGATAATAAAATAATCAACTAGCAATAACTGAATTACAGTAGCCCAATGGAGTTAATAAAAATGGTAGCAAATGAAGCATTTTATTTTAAACATCGCAAAAAAAACCATCAATAAAAACAGTATATCTTCACTACAAACTGTCGTCTTCAGAAGTTAGAAGTGTAGAACTCCAGGAGGATGATTCAACCCCTAGTCTGATAGGTTCCCAGTGGAGAGAGCGGAAACATGCCCCAATGTTATTGTACAAATGACGATGTATAAGTCACTCCTGAAATGACTTTTGTGCTATTGGATGGATTATTTATACCCTTAGAGCAGGCAACATTTATCATCCAGGGTAGTGGGTCCCCTTCAAAGTTCTCCTGTTTTATGCTCTGCATTATTTCTTGTGCACACACATAAACAAAGCTCCAGGCTGGGGGCGGTGAATCAGGGGGCTGTGTCACGGCGTGCCCCCCGGGTCAGGACAGCTTTCTTCTGCCGCCAGTGCTTACATTACCATGTGAAAGGCTAAAGCTGCTCCCAATATCCCCTCTAAACATTTATCCTGCCTGTATGGACGCCTTGGAACCTGGATCCAGCGTGGAAACATTCCAGGGAGCCTTGTTCTACATTGTCCAGGAGGACATGTCTTTAGGATTAATAACATAAGAGGGACGCTTACAAATGTTGTGTAAAAAGAAAATATTTTTCTCAACATGGCTCTTAACAATTAAAATGCTAATTTGCAGAATTTGAACATTTGTATAATTGGAATGTGGAAATGTAATTGTCATGAAAATAGACACTTAAAACCATGTTTTACTTTAAAAAAATTATAACATCTTTGATAAAAAAAGATTTGTGTTTGTGTTTAAGACAGCTTCATTTGTTTTCTAGACCAGGCAGGCATCAATAAAGCCATGGCAGCAGCAACAGTTCTAGATGTAACAGACTCCAGCTAGGAGTAGTCTGTGTTTACACTAGAAGTGCTCAGAAATGAATTTCCCAACACTGCTACAATCTGTCTTATCATTCTGTCTGTAAATGTGTTGCCTCAGTGATGAAGCTACACTTTCAAAACTTGTTTCAATTCACCAAGTGTTTTCTTTCACCTGACATAGCCTTCACAGCTCTCTCTCGGTGTGTCCAAAATGGCACCCTGATTCCTTTATTGTGCACTACATTTGACCAGAGCCCTATCGGTCCTGGTCATAAGTACTGCACTATATTGGGAATAGGGTGCCATTTTAGACAGACATATATCTGTGACAGGGTCTGAAGAGCATGCCAAGCAGGAAGGAACACAGCACAGCAGCTTGTGATCTGCAGTAGCGAGTAAAGAGCAGACTCACAACTTCACAGCAGCGCAGAGCCTATTTCAAATTAGCAAGAGTGCAACCAGCCGGGTAACAAAATGAATATGCATGAAAATTAACTAGCTCTAATTCCCAGCCTGGTCATTCTGTTCATTTTTCCTTACGGACCGGGAGCTGAATCATCTGTCATTCCCTCTAATTTAATCACCAGCCTCCTCATTTAATTATCAAATATAATATGCAAATGAGCTGAACAATGGCCAGCTAGGTATATCAGTATAATTAGATTGGAGAGATAGCAACAGAGGGGGGGGGGGGGGGGACTGTCATAAAATCAGGAGCAGATCCTTTAATTAAGACTACAACATTTTTATTAGAATCTGTAATCTCCCTGTAAATTGTTGAATGGTCGCGGGCGGCACGACGGACGCGAGGGAAGACATTACTCTTATTGGAAACCTCCCTGAAGACCCACTCCACTGATGGTGGTGTGATGGTATCAAGGGACATGGCTGACTTAAGTAGCCTGGGGAACAGAGATAGTGAACAGGCCAACTGTGGCACACTGTGTCCCCTGTGCCAAGGTGTTGGAGCATGCATGGCAGCCAGTTAGACACAGGACAGGGAACCAACCAGGGCTTTAATCCTCCAGTCTGTGTCACAAATGATATCCTATTCCCTACATAGTGCACTATTTTTGACCAGAGACCATTTGGGATGCAAACCTAGTCAGTCCGCTGCTGTACGCTATGCATGCAAGCACTGCTGCCTCCTTAAAGGGCCACACACACACACACACACACACACACACACACACACACACACACACACACACACACACACACACACACACACACACACACACACACACACACACACACACACACACACACACACACACACACACACACACACACACACACTGAGTTATCAGGGCAGCACACGGCACAAAGCAGGCCTCTCCTCACCACCCTCACTGAACACAATGGGTCTCTCTGAGAGGCAACAGACTGCCTGCTGTGGGACACGACCAAGGTATCAAGCCAGCTGAAATATTTACAGAGGCACCTTTTGTTGCTTTGGTTGATGAATGAGGAGAAAGACCCCATCCTCTGAACATCCTGCAGCAGCCAGGCTTGATGTCTGCCTGTATGCAGTGCACTGGAGATCCATTGGGAAGAATTAAGATGTAAAGATGATTGTCTCATTTACATGTACAATTAATTCTCACCTCTATGTATGTCTCATCACATAATCATTGAATATGAACATAGATGTGAACTGGCTAGAACATAAAAGTAATTTGAAGTCAGTATGTGAATTCTGAAGACACTAACCTAATATGATTTAGGTTGTCACTTCCTGAACATGATTTACTATATCATAGCTTCTTGAGATAGACAACAACTTGCTGCCCCCCACTCTGACACTTCCTGAACATGATTTACTATATCATAGCTTCTTGAGATAGACACCAACTTGCTGCCCCCCACCCTGACACTTCCTGAACATGATTTACTATATCATAGCTTCTTGAGATAGACACCAACTTGCTGCCCCCCACCCTGACATAATAGTATGTCCTGCCCCCAGCCCAGACACTATTTGTTAAACATGTCAGTGTGACAGAGCAGCAGAGAGTCGGGAGCAACACAGATCAAATCAAGTGTGTGTGTGTGTGTGTGTGTGTGTGTGTGTGTGTGTGTGTGTTAGCCTGTTCAGATAACCGCTGAGAGGCTAACTACCAAGGACCTTCAACTGTCATCATCTGGCTGTGAACCATTTAGACCCACAGCAGGACAACAATAACTTTGGCACAGAAAGAGAGAGAGAAAGAGAGCGAGAGACTGTGTGTGTATCTGAACATAATCTCTGTGTGTGTGTGTGTGTGTGTGTGTGTGTGTGTGTGTGTGTGTGTGTGTGTGTGTGTGTGTGTGTGTGTGTGTGTGTGCTCGCGCGCGCAAAAGTGCGACTGTGAGTGTGTTGGGGCATCTACAAACTGACTCATTACTAAACACAGCAACAACACTAAAACAATCCTGACCTATCCACTACCCCCCAACTTGACAAAGAAGATCTTTCAAAACATGTTTTCCTTGGCATAAATAAACCTGAATTGTAATTTTGTTTCATGGCTTTTGATCCAACTCTGCCTGTATCAGAGGCTTGTTACAGACCAAACCGCGCACACAGTCATTAAAAACAACAATAAAACATTGAAAAGAGAAAAAAAGCGCAGTCCGAACCAGAGCAGTATGTGACTGATAATATCTCCCTTCAGTGCATGTTAAGAACCCCACTTAGGTGGGGACTTACTGGGCTGGGACACACAGGCTGAGCCCACCTGAGGAACAGTCCTAAAACACCTGAAGATTCCCCACATGATCTGGGGCATGGCAGAGCCATAGGAGATTTTCATCAGATTGTCAGAGAAAAGGAGAGGGGGTTCAACCTCTGCAGCCTGTGGCGCTTATTTGCTGCTTGCTGCAGTATTGGATGTTAGATAATATGAACCACAAGGTGATTATACCACTGACATGAAGGAAGTACATTATTAAAATGTAAATAAAACAGTATTTTACCCCCAGCTGGTTCGAATAGGGTTAGGGTTAGCATTGTGTGTGTGTGTGTGGTGTATAACCACAGGAGGTCAGTTCAGCTGTAATTACAGTACACATCAAGGTATGAAAAACGGCATGGCTCGGCTTTAGCTTCCTTCCTTCTCGCTGTTTGTTTGTTCCTTATTTAGTGCCGCCATGTTGTCCCCCCATCCTGCAATGTCCCAGATGAGAAGAGTGTGTTCAAATACTAGTTGAAATCATTTCAAATTCTTTATCTGTGTTTGATTGAGCTTACCTGGCAAAATAGAACCAATGGAATATTCGCAAAAGTGCATACCCCACCCATCTGGCACTCCAGCCAGGCTACAGCCAATGCTAAAAGTATTTGAACCCAGGTTTGCAGCAGAGATGATTTGTGAGAGACTATGGCTCCAGTGGCCATTGTGGGTGTATGTCCAGTCCAGCAGCTATGTGACTGTTCAGGTTTGCTCTGAGCCTTGAGCCTTCCCTGACCTGTCTGTCCATGACAGATTAGCCCAGGTCAGAGGTCATGCTCGGCGAGGAAACGTCTTTTCCTAATGGTAGCCCTGCAGGAGCAACAATGAGAACACTGAAAAATCAAGTTTGGGCTGCAAAGCAATGGTGCCGTGTGTCTACTGCTTGAGTATTGGGAATGGAATGCATGATAGTAGGACATTGTATAGTTATTTCTAGTGCTTGTAGGATACATCCTATATGCTTTAAGAGTGTAGCTTTGAGATTGTCATAAAACCAATAAATAAATGTAAATCAGAACAAATACAGATTACATCAATATTTCTGATTGAATATACCAGGAGGGAAGGAAAAGGGTCTAAACTGAGGGGAATTAGCTGACAACCTCTATGACAACCTGAAGATTTTATAAATTGGGGAAATATTATCTGAGCCAGACTGGTGGATTTAGAAACCAGAGCCATGTTGTTGTCAAGTGGTTTACCAGGAAGTCTGCTGTCTGTGGGTGCCAGCTATACCCACTAACTAGGCCTGTCTCTTCCCATACCAATACAGCTGTGGGTTGGTATGGCTTTTTAAAAATGTTACATTTATTTAACTAGGCAAGTCAGTTAGGAACAAATATGTATTTCCAATGACGGCCTACCCCAGCCAAACCCTAACCCGGACAACGCTGTGCACCACCCCATGGGACTCCCAATCACAGCTGGTTGTGATACAGCCTGTATTCGGCTGTATGATGATGTTAGGGTAGGGAAGACCAGGGCTTTTTATAATCAATTAGTTCATTCATTCATTCAAAAAAAATCCTAGATCGTAGTGTGTAGAACAAATCAATGTGTTCACCTGATTGAATACTCAGACCTGTTACTCCTTTGGCCATTTTGAAAGATGTGTGCCTTCTGTTACACAGAGGACTTAATTCACCCCCACCAAACTCTCTGTTTTCTAGTGGTGCAAAAACAGAAGCTGGTAGGAATACTCTAAATCCCATAGGAATGTGACTTTGACAGCTAAAGGTTGCATCCCAAATGACACCCTATTCCCTATATAGTGCACTACCAATGACAAGGTTCCATAAAGCTCTGGTCAAAAGTAGTGACTAGTTAGCGAATAGGGTGCCATTTGGGAAGCAGTTCTAATGGTATGGGTATTATGGTAGGACTAAGCTGGGGTCTGGACAAGGCTCTGTACAGTGAGGGAAAAAAGTATTTGATCCCCTGCTGATTTTGTACGTTTGCCCACTGACAAAGAAATGATCAGTCTATAATTTTAATGCTAGGTTTATTTGAACAGTGAGAGACAGAATAACAACAACAAAAAATCCAGAAAAATGCATGTCAAAAATGTTATAAATTGATTTGCATTTTAATGAGGGAAATAAGTATTTGACCCCCTCTCAATCAGAAAGATTTCTGGCTCCCAGGTGTCTTTTATACAGGTAACGAGCTGAGATTAGGAGCACACTCTTAAAGGGAGTGCTCCTAATCTCAGCTTGTTACCTGTATAAAAGACACCTGTCCACAGAAGCAATCAATCAATCAGATTCCAAACTCTACACCATGGCCTAGACCAAAGAGCTCTCCAAGGATGTCAGGGACATGATTGTAGACCTACACAAGGCTGGAATGGGCTACAAGACCATCGCCAAGCAGCTTGGTGAGAAGATGACAACAGTTGGTGCGATTATTCGCAAATGGAAGAAACACAAAAGAACTGTCAATCTCCCTTGGCCTGGGGCTCCATGCAAGATCTCACCTCGTGGAGTTGCAATGATCATGAGAACGGTGAGGAATCAGCCCAGAACTACACAGGAGGATCTTGTCAATGATCTCAAGGCAGCTGGGACCATAGTCACCAAGAAAACAATTGGTAACACACTACACCGTGAAGGACTGAAATCCTGCAGCACCCGCAAGGTCCCCCTGCTCAAAAAAGCACATATACATGCCCGTCTGAAGTTTGCCAATGAACATCTGAATGATTCAGAGGACAACTGGGTGAAAGTGTTGTGGCCAGATGAGACCAAAATGGAGCTCTTTGGCATCAACTCAACTCGCCGTGTTTGGAGGAGGAGGAATGCTGCCTATGACCCCAAGAACACCATCCCCACTGTCAAACATGGAGGTGGAAACATTATGCTTTGGGGGTGTTTTTCTGCTAAGGGGACAGGACATCTTCACAGCATCAAAGGGACGATGGACGGGGCCATGTACCGTCAAATCTTGGGTGAGAACCTCCTTCCCTCAGCCAGGGCATTGAAAATGGGTCATGGATGGGTATTCCAGCATGACAATGACCCAAAACACAAGGCCAAGGCAACAAAGGAGTGGCTCAAGAAGAAGCACATTAAGGTCCTTGAGTGGCCTAGGCAGTCTCCAGACATAAATCCCATAGAAAATCTGTGGAGGGAGCTGAAGGTTCGAGTTGCTAAACGTCAGCCTCGAAAACCTTAATGACTTGGAGAAGATCTGCAAAGAGGAGTGGGACAAAATCCCTCCAGAGATGTGTGCAAACCTGGTGGCCAACTACAAGAAACGTCTGACCTCTGTGATTGCCAACAAGGGTTTTGCCACCAAGTACTAAGTCATGTTTTGCAGAGGGGTCAAATACTTATTTCCCTCATTAAAATGCAAATCAATTTCTAACATTTTTGCCATGCGTTTTTCTGGATTTTTTTGTTGTTATTCTGTCTCTCACTGTTCAAATTAACCTACCATTAAAATTATAGACTGATCATTTCTTTGTCAGTGGGCAAATGTACAAAATCAGCAAGGATGATATACTTTTTTCCCTCACTGTACATTCCTGCACATGTCATTATACAGTTGAACCATTTAAACACGCACCACACACACACACACACACACACACACACACACACACACACACACACACACACACACACACACACACACACACACACACACACACACACACACACACACACACACACACACAACATGGTGGAGGTTTCACAAAGCTGATGAGCTGAAGGGATCTTTCTTTGGATGAGGGTTTAAGCTTGTTTTTTTCTGATTGTTAAACTAACTAATGTCATCCTTGTTACACCAGAGTACTAAGGAACGGGAGTCTATGGACAAGAGTTAGAGCCAGGAGTCAGCAGACAACCTTCACAGCCTTAATGGAATCCTACTATTACTGCATATATCAATGTGTGAAAGAGCTGGTCTTCCTGATAACTCCCAAATGACTCCCAATGTGATTAAAAAAGACATGCAGTCTTTGGCTCCAGAGCTAAAAGAGTTTTAAAATGGAGCGATTACACACTCCAGACGTCTGGTGAGCTGGAGAGCAGAGCTATATCCTGAAAATACCTCCTTGTTCCTTACTGGATGAAAGGGGGACGCAACGTAATACTGAATACTTGATTCAACATAATTACCTCTAATAAACTCATTATGTAATTAGTCTTGGTCGGTCCACAGTCAGTTAAACCCAATAAATGTCGGTGTTGTCTGGCTGAGACAGACAGGACAGGCAGGTACACAAACAAACAAACATCAATCTGTCTGATCTTGAAGAGCTGAAGCAAGTTGGTGTGTGTGTGTGTACTGTATATGTTTGTACCAAGTTAAATCCCAAACAATTTTGTAATATTTTAAGGAGTCAGCAAACATTTTCATTTCTAAATTGGACTAGATTCCCCTCGGGTGGTGAGTCTAAACTTCCTGTCATAAATGCGACACGCGGGTATCCCTAACTCTGGGGCACGCTAAGCACAGGATGGGAAGGTGTATGCCAATACCTCCACAATGTAAGGGCCTGATTGTGTGAGAGGTTGCCTGGTCAAGGCTTAATGTTGTACTGAGATATCTGGGCATGGCTACTACCATTGTAACTGCAGCCAATTCCCCTCCATCCTCCTTCTGAATCTGAGCCAGACGGACACTAAGTTTCCACAGCTTCCTACTGAAATCAATGCGTCTCCCGGACACTGCCGGGTCAGGGCTGTCAGATGGCACTAAATGGACGCCATTAGGGCTCTGAAAGGTCAGAGGTCAGTACTTGATGTCCTCATCAGAGACAGCGCTGAAGCCAAGTGTGTCTTTGTTGAGTTAGGGGGGAAATCCAAGTAAGTTCATACCTGTCAAAAACACCTGGCCTGTATAATAAAGGTAAAGAATAGGGGGATGCTATGTGAAATATTGATGCATTAAAAGCTGCTGCTGTGTAAGTTATAATTTCAATTAGAAAAGACACCAAGGGGGCATCCCGAGTGGCACAGCGGTCTAAGGCACTGCATTGCAGTGCTTGAGGCGTCACGACAGACCCGGTTTCGATCCCAGGCTGTGTTATAGCAGGCCGTGACTGGGAGACCCATGAGGCGGCGCACTATTGGCCCAGCGTCGTCCGGGTTAGGGGAGGGTTTGGCCGGCATTTCCTTGTCCCATCGTGCTATAGTGACTCCTTGTGGCGGGCCGAGCACCTGCAAGCTGGACAGTGTTTCCTCCGACACATTGGTGCGGCTGGCTTCCGGGTTAGGCGAGCAGTGTATCAAGAATCAGTGCGGCTTGGCAGGATCGTGTTTCGGGGGACGCATGGTTCTCGACATTCGCCTCTCCCGAGTCCGTAGGGGAGTTGCAGCAATGGGACAAGACTGTAACTACCAATTGGGGAGAAAAAGGGGTAACACAATATATACGTTTTTAGCACAGACATTTAGACATTTCACAAGAACTCAAACAGAATCATCACAAAACCCTTCCAGCCAGCAGTATGCCAACAGAATCCCAACCAACATCCCTCACTATTGAACGCTGCTAAATAACTTGCATAGATAAACTGGGTATCATGTGTTCCTCACCATAAACAGTTACCTGGTTCTCTGGCTACTGTGTGGTGGAGTGGAGTGGAGTGGAGGGGTTGTGGTGGGCCTGTGGAATGACTCAGTGAGTGCGTCTCAAATGGCATGAGCCCATGTCAAAGTAGTGCACTATAAAAGGAAGAGGGTGCCATTTGGAACGCATTGTAATGTCATTACAACACACGTCAGCTGGAGTGGGCGCTGAGGTAAGCAGTATGCACAGAGCATTCAGAAGACACAGGCAAGAATGTCTGAAAAAACACTTCAACAAGTTTTTGGCACCATGCATAGATGTTGTTATTACATAACTTGTGAAATGAGATTACGTGGTTAGTATGAAGAAAAAACATGCAAAATGGTCGTTTGATTCTACGGCCACTGTTAATAATTGGTTTGATGTATCTGAGTAGCTTTGGTCTGGCTCCTTAAGATACTGCGGATACTGTGCAAAGACAGAGCCTCCATCAGATTGACCACATCCACAGATACTACAACTATTACTTCAAAGCATCCCTATAACATGGAGTCAGATTCTGTCTGTCTTTCTCAAAGACACTGAAACACAGATGCCCAGTCGGTAATGGAAGTGAGACTTTATGGTGAGTGGTTGAGAATGCAGGTCAACCTCTTCCTGTTGTCTGTGTACCCTATAGATCACCATCACAGGACGTTTCCCAAATTGCACCCTATTCCCTATATAGTGCACTACTTTTGACCAGAGGCTCATGGACCCTGTCATAATAGGGAATAGGGTGCCATTTGGGATGCAACCACATTCACCACCCCAGAAAGGACTGATGGCTTGGACAGCAGCAATCATCCAGCGACCAGCCGTTGTCTACAAACCAGAGGAAACGACTGCATTACTGAAATGGAAGCCTTCCATCCTTTCCGTCCACCACCGCGTCTGTCCAGGATTGGAAACCCAGCAGCTCGCACATTTCATTGGCCCAATAAAAAACCATTCGCTAGATGCCAGACAGACAGACCCACTCTGAGAGGAGAGAGCCTGGGAAGAATGATGAATCAGAACATGATATAGCTGTGGGGAAGTGGTGGGCATTCAACCCCTCGCTCCAGACAGTTAGTGTACTGAGGCACAGTGCCAGAGCATGTTAAGTAGTACTACTTAGCGTTTGGAAGGAGAGCTGCCAACTGTGTTAGAATATGGTGCGTTAGGGCTTCAACCACCTAAATATAAATATATTTATTTAACATTTTAATTAAACTAATTTTCATAAAACAAACTTCTGCTGTTTTAATGTATACTGTATCAAAATATAAACGTAACATGTAAAGTATTGGTGCCATGTTTCATGAGCTGAAATAAAATATCCCAAACATTTTCCATACACACAAAAAGCTTATTTTTGTCAAGTTTTGTGCGGAAATGTGTTGACATCCTTGTTAGTGAGCATTTCTCCTTTGCCAAGATAATCCATCCACCTGAGGTGTGGCATATCAAGAAGCTCATTAAACAGCATGATCATTACACAGGTGCACCTTGTGCTGGGGACAATAAAAGGCCACTCTAAAATATGCAGTTTTGTCACACAACACAATGCCACAGATGTCTCAAGTTTTGAGGGAAGGTGCAATTGGCATACTGACTGCAGAAATATCCACCAGAGCTGTTACCAGAGAATTGAATGTTCATTTCTCTACCATAAGCCGCCTCCAACATGTCCAACCGACCTCACAACCGCATACCACATCTAACCACACCAGCCCAGGACATCCACATCTGGCTTCTTCGCCTGCGGGATTGTTTGAGACAAGCCACCCGGACAGCTGATGAAACTGAGGAGTATTTCTGTCTGAAATAAAGCCCTTTTGTGGTGAAAAACGTATTCTGATTGGCTGGGCCTGGCTCCCAGGTGGGTGGGCCCAGGCCCACCCATGGCTGCACCCATGCCCAGTCATGTGAAATCCATAGATTAGAGCCTAATGAATTTATGTTAATTGACTGATTTCCTTATATGAACTGTAATTCAGTAAAATCATTGAAATTGTTGCATGTGCATTGTTCAGTATATTTTAAACTTTGAACTAAACACAATACATTTGAAAGTGGGTGAAGGGATGAGAAACAAAGCACTGACTGGAGTGAAAAGCTAAAATGAATCCCTCCTCCTCCATACAAAAGTCACAATAGAATTCCCTGTAGTTGTAGCCACAATAGTCTCAGCGACACTCGATACCTCCACCTTTAAGGGCTGAAACCCAGTAGCCCACCACGGCCGTCCAGCGATGTATTATTGTGATATCGCTAATTTGTCTGCCAATGACTGGTCCAGGGAGTATTCTCTCTCCGCCCACTCCGTAACAAATCACTGGTAATTGGGCTATTACTCTGTCTGTCGCCATGTCGACTCTGCCTGTGTCGTTGGGTGACCGGTCAGCCTGAAGGGAGGAGCTCCGAGGGGAGGGGCCAGAAGGATCAGGGGGATCAAGGATCTGTCTCACCTTGTCTGTCTAGTCTCAGGTATGTCTGTCTGCCCTAAGGATGGACACAGCCCTGCCCTCCCAGCTACAGTTCAGTGATGTCCAGGGGGAGAGAGCTGTCAATCAATCACCTCTCAGACGGGACCTCCCAGTCTGTCACAATCCCAACATTTACTTTAGGTTCTTTAGAACACACCAGTATTCTAACTGTTCTGAGAGTATTGTTTATAACTCTAAACCTCCCCCTGCCTGCCCCCTCTCCCCCTTGACCCCCTCCTCTCTCACGCTCCCTCTCTTTGTTACGATTGTCAGTCAAGACAGGCCACTTTCACATACTGGTAATTATGAACATTTCTATGTCTCCTCCTTCTCTTCTCCCAAGCAGCACTCAACAGGTCACCTGTCACTTGAACTAAAGCTGCTGTTATGACATTATCCTCCTCTATGGTTTCACTGCAACTCAACAGATACTTTTTGAGTGTAATTTGTCTGGCTGACTGAGGAGGCTCAATGTTATAAGGGATAGTAGCCAGTGCCACAGTGTAAAAGTGTCTCATTTTTATAACATGTTCATATGAGGAACACCAAATGAGGTCAAAAGTGCTGTCAAAAAGCGCAAAGACCTTATGGCCCTCAAGTATTTTAATCTGGTTATTTTCTGCTAGGGGTTCTCAGTGACAGGGCCTGTGTGTGTGTACTGGCCTGGGACAATGAGAAGAAACCACAGTATGGTCCTTAACATTAGGGTCATCATCTGTTTTTCCTCACATCTCTGTCCAGCTAGACTCTCCTCCTATCAGTACTGACCAGATGGCCTAACCCTAACCTAACCTACCCCTAACCCTAACCTAACCCTAACCCTAACCCCTAACCCTAACCCTAACCCCTAACCTAACCCTAACCCGATCCTAACCCTAACCTAACCCTAACGTAACCCTAACCCCTAACCTAACCCTAACCCTAACCTAACCCTAACCTAACCCTAACCTAACCCTAACCCTAACCTAACCCTAACCCTAACCTAACCCTAACCTAACCCCTAACCCTTATCCTAACCCAACCCTAACCCTAACCCTAACACCTAACCCTTACCCTTACCCTAACCCCTAACCCTAACCCTAACCCTAACCCTAACCCCTAACCCTAACCCTTACCCTTACCCTTAACCTTAACCTTAACCATACCCTAACCTAACCCTAACCCCAACCCCTAAACCCTAACCCCTAACCCCTAACCCTAACCCCTAACCCTAACACTAACACCTAACCCTATAAAATATGAGAGCAAGCCTGATGATGTGTTTCCTTGATATCAATCTGACAGCTAGTTTGGCCACTGCACTGACCACTCAATGACTTGTAATCTTGCATCCACCAGCAGTGTACATAGT
Source organism: Salmo salar (assembly GCF_965601325.2). NCBI lineage: Eukaryota > Metazoa > Chordata > Actinopteri > Salmoniformes > Salmonidae > Salmo > Salmo salar. The sequence continues at coordinate 31,857,159 of NC_138301.1, forward strand.
AACATTGAATGGAGCATTGCCCAATAACATACTGTATGGATCAGACCGAGATGAGAGGCCAAAAGGCCAAATTGCTTCCAAGTTAACATCAAAGGATATTTTCTTCGGGGCATCTTTCCAAGAGCTTCATATTTAGAGTGATTCTGTTGTCATATTTATAGCTTGCTCTGAAGGTTTTGCTCTCTACTGATCACATAAAAGCCTTTAAGATGGCAACAGAAATGTGTAGGGTGTATAGCTACAAATCCTGAACTCATCAGGTGAAATACATCCTGTAAAAAATTTACAAAAAATCCACCTATAATTTAAACTATGATATTTTTAGAACTGAGAGATGCAACGGCCAAAATACAGCAAAATGGCTGGGAGGTAGCCAGAGCAGTGGTTGGTGGTAGATGACAATTAGCACTGTGTGTGTGTGTGTGTGTGTGTGTGTGTGTGTGTGTGTGTGTGTGTGTGTGTGTGTGTGTGTGTGTGTGTGTGTGTGTGTGTGTGTGTGTGTGTGTGTGTGTGTGTGTGAGAGAGAGAGAGAGAGAGAGAGAGAGAGAGAGAGAGAGACAGAAAGAGTAAGAGAGAGAGAGGGGAGTGAAGAGTATAGGAATTACAGTATGTGTATGTACGTGGTGTTTCAAGTAGGGAGTATACAGTAGTCAATCTTGTTAGGGCAGGTACGACACATACATTTCTGCAGTACCTTACAAGTCAATCCTCCCGGTCGAGCCACTATTTATCGAAACACAGTGATATCCAATAATGGCAGAACACCCAGGGAGCCAGGCCAACCCTGATCACTTACATCAACACCGGCTACAACTAAAGACCCCTTCCCCTGCTAGCCCTGCCTGCCTCTTTCTCTGCCAGCAACACAGCAGTGAAAAGTGGGCTCAATTAAAAGCACTTCATAAATATTAAACCTTATCTATTAACAAGTTATTCATATGAATGATGTATCTGCTTGAAACCCCAGAGTATCAACAACATCTTAGGATGCGTCCCAGATGGCACCCTATTCCCTATATACAACTCTCCTTCCGTGGCCTCCAACTGCTCTTAAATACAAGTAAAACTAAATGCATGCTCTTCAACCGATCGCTGCCCGCACCTGCCCGCCCGTCCAGCATCACTACTCTGGACGGTTCTGACTTAGAATACGTGGACAACTACAAATACCTAGGTGTCTGGTTAGACTGTAAGCTCTCCGTCCAGACTCACATCAAACATCTCCAATCCAAAGTTAAATCTAGAATTAGCTTCCTATTTCGCAACAAAGCATCCTTCACTCATGCTGCCAAACATGCCCTCGTAAAACTGACCATCCTACCGATCCTCGACTTCGGTGATGTCATTTACAAAATAGCCTCCAATACCCTACTCAATAAACTGGATGCAGTCTATCACAGTGACAACCGTTTTGTCACCAAAGCCGCATATACTACCCACCACTGCGACCTGTACGCTCTCGTTGGCTGGCCCTCGCTTCATACTCGTCGCCAAACCCACTGGCTCCAGGTCATCTACAAGACCCTGCTAGGTAAAGTCCCCCCTTATCTCAGCTCACTGGTCACCATAGCAGCACCCACCTGTAGCACGCGCTCCAGCAGGTATATCTCTCTAGTCACCCCCAAAGCCAATTCCTCCTTTGGCCGTCTCTCCTTCCAGTTCTCTGCTGCCAATGACTGGAACGAACTGCAAAAATCTCTGAAACTGGAAACACTTATCTCCCTCACTAGCTTTAAGCACCAACTGTCAGAGCAGCTCACAGATCACTGCACCTGTACATAGCCCATCTATAATTTAGCACAAACAACTACCTCTTCCCCTACTGTATTTATTTATTTATTTATTTTGCTCCTTTGCACCCCATTATTTATATTTCTACTTTGCACTATCTTCCACTACAAATCTACCATTCCAGTGTTTTACTTGCTATATTGTATTTACTTCGCCACCATGGCCTTTTTTGCCTTTACCTCCCTTATCTCACCTCATTTGCTCACATTGTATATAGACTTATTTTTCTACTGTATTATTGACTGTATGTTTGTTTTACTCCATGTGTAACTCTGTGTTGTTGTATGTGTCGAACTGCTTTGCTTTATCTTGGCCAGGTCGCAATTGTAAATGAGAACTTGTTCTCAACTTGCCTACCTGGTTAAAAAAAGGTGAAATAAAAAAAAAATAGAGAAAATATAGTGCACTTTTGACCAGGGCCTATGTAGGGTGCCATTTGGGACTCAAGCTAAATGTCCTAAATACTGCTCAGCCATGGAGACCTGGCTGGAACCCTAGTCAGATGTAATTCCAGAACACTGGCCATGGTAGGTTTTTCCCCAGTAGGCAGAGGGCCAGCACAGCACTTCACTGCTAGCTAACACACAGACGCAGTCTGAAATACAAATGTTTGGCTCACGTTAACATGGAGGAGATCCGTTTCATCACCAGGCTACAGGGAGAACCCTGCCTGGTCAGCAGACCTGGTCAGTTCAGACTTGGGTACAGACCAGCAGACCTGGGTTCAAAAATTATTTGAACTATTTTAAGTATACCCTAGTCTGCCTGGAATACCAGATGGTCCATTAAGCCAGGCAAGCAAAATCATTTCAAATAGTATTTGAACCCAGGTTTGTTGGACAGTGCTTTTACGTCTGTCACTATGGGGAGAGAATATTGAGATGTGTCTATGATAAACACAAACAAGTCAGTAAGATAATTTGCAGGGAAAACTCCAGAATGTTGTTGCATTACTTTGGCTTTGAAATATTTTTGCATTCCACAGTGAAGCAATTTGTACTTTTCAATTTATCGTCTCAGCTCAATAACAGGAACAATTTGTCTATATGTTCTTAGGACTGCTAACAGCAACACAAAAAGCTGACAACATAATTAAACAGTCCAAATAGGCAAAATAAGAGAGGAGTAGCTAATTCTAACAGTATTTTTCTCACTCCTGGAGTTGATTGGTGTAGGTGAGAATCGTCTTGTAACATTGTAACATGAATAATAGCACGTTGTTTTATTATTCATTAGCTCAGGGCTAAAGTTAGTGGTTAAAACTCCCCGTGACAGATTAGTTCTGGTGCTGTGCCAGAACCAGGAGGGTGAGAAGCCTCAGAGGTATTTCTCAGGGTGTAAGGGTACCCTGCATCCCCCCTGTTAGGGGGGTGTGTGTGTGTGTGTGTGTGTGTGTGTGTGTGTGTGTGTGTGTGTGTGTGTGTGTGTGTGTGTGTGTGTGGTGGGTGTGTGTGTGTGTGTGTGTGTGTGTGTTAGCCTGTTCAGATAACCGCTGAGAGGCTAACTACCAAGGACCTTCAACTGTCATCATCTGGCTGTGAACCATTTAGACCCACAGCAGGACAACAATAACTTTGGCACAGAAAGAGAGAGAGAAAGAGAGCGAGAGACTGTGTGTGTATCTGAACATAATCTGGATTTACTAACATTTCATAACAGCAATTGAGTTGGTTATGACACCTGGCTTTGCTGTATAATATTACTGCATGTGCCACTCAAAATTTGAACCGACTAGCAGCGAAACAATGTCAACTCTGCATATAATATTTTCCATATGTTGTATGTTTGACTGAATGACAGTATACTAGACTGAGTTATTTAGTTTAGTCTGTATGGTTCAGTTTACACAATACACTAACACATTCAGCTTTATTGTATTTCCTTTAGATGAACAGATAAGGACAAAGCATTACGTGGCAGATGTCAATGCAAAGAAAAACATTTACATTTACATAAAAACCATCTGAGAATTTCATAATATTGCAAATTGACAGTTATTCCAACACGTTTAAACAACAACACACACCTTTAGTTAACATGCATGTATTACAAACAATACGATCCAAAAACGTTGATAGAAAAGACATCTTTCATGTAGTTCTCACACTGTGAAGCTCTGTAGTCTCTTCTGTACAGTAACAAACTAGGAAGCTCTGTACAGTATAGCACCCTCAAACTCAACTCTGGACCTCAAAGCCAGTCCCACTGCATTTTTCATTGTTCCCCTCTAATCAGGGACTGATTTAGACCTGGGAAACCTTATGTTTGCAATTAATGATCAGGTAGAACAGAAAGCCAACAGGCTCCGGACCTCGTAGGGTAAGAGTTGAATACATAGATCGCTATAGATCGTGCATACTAGCGGATGAATACCCCTGCTATAGATAGTGCATACTAGCGGATGAATACCCCTGCTATAGATAGTGCATACTAGCGGATGAATACCCCTGCTATAGATAGTGCATACTAGCGGATGAATACCCCTGCTATAGATCGTGCATACTAGCGGATGAATACCCCTGCTATAGATCGTGCATACTAGCGGATGAATACCCCTGCTATAGATCGTGCATACTAGCGGATGAATACCCCTGCTATAGATCGTGCATACTAGCGGATGAATACCCCTGCTATAGATCGTGCATACTAGCGGATGAATACCCCTGCTATAGATCGTGCATACTAGCGGATGAATACCCCTGCTATAGATAGTGCATACTAGCGGATGAATACCCCTGCTATAGATCGTGCATACTAGCGGATGAATACCCCTGCTATAGATAGTGCATACTAGCGGATGAATACCCCTGCTATAGATCGTGCATACTAGCGGATGAATACCCCTGCTATAGATAGTGCATACTAGCGGATGAATACCCCTGCTATAGATCGTGCATACTAGCGGATGAATACCCCTGCTATAGATAGTGCATACTAGCGGATGAATACCCCTGCTATAGATAGTGCATACTAGCGGATGAATACCCCTGCTATAGATCGTGCATACTAGCGGATGAATACCCCTGCTATAGATCGTGCATACTAGCGGATGAATACCCCTGCTATAGATCGTGCATACTAGCGGATGAATACCCCTGCTATAGATCGTGCATACTAGCGGATGAATACCCCTGCTATAGATAGTGCATACTAGCGGATGAATACCCCTGCTATAGATCGTGCATACTAGCGGATGAATACCCCTGCTATAGATCGTGCATACTAGCGGATGAATACCCCTGCTATAGATCGTGCATACTAGCGGATGAATACCCCTGCTATAGATCGTGCATACTAGCGGATGAATACCCCTGCTATAGATCGTGCATACTAGCGGATGAATTGTCACCTCCATGCTGTTCTAATTCCAGTAGCTCTGTATTGAATTATTCATGCCAAGAGAACATAACTTTTCAATTAAAAAATTGCCAGGCTCAGGAGACTCCGCTGTAGGCTAAACATGCTCCCACTGAGGCAGGTCACACAGCTATGGAGAGGGGGGGAATTATACTCTACAGTCATACAGTAATACTCATTGATATACATTCAAAATGAAACTGACATACAGTACACTCAAATTAAATCATTTAATAAATACTAAAGAGGACAAAATGCACATGAATACATTTGTAATTCCACAATCGGTCTTCTGAATTACACCAACAGCCAAAGTGTGTCTTGTTCTATTGGCCAATGAATGTCATTTTGGATATTGTTTCAATTAGCTAAAGACTTTTTGTAATCTGTCAAGCGCCTTTCTCAAAACGGTGAAATCATGATGAGATGTTGGTTTCTCGTAATTGTATTAATAAACAAAATGTGGATCAAATTGTAATATTATTTTCACAAGGAATCACCTTTAAAACTTAATGTCCATTTTCCACTTGACACAGTACCATTAGTCATAAGAAATAATACACAGTGAGTAGAATCAGCACTCATCTAAATGTGATCCTGCTGAGTAACAGTGTGTGCATGTGTGTGTGTGTGTGTGTGTGTGTGTGTGTGTGTGTGTGTGTGTGTGCGTGACTATACAGCTGGACACCTGTAATAGAGCCTTCCTAGTTCCTACAGCTGAAGCCTGACAGCTGACACACAAATATTGACACTTTGTTAAAATATACAATAATGGGTTTCTCTTGTCGTTTTTATAATCAACAGGTCTGACGTTTGTGGAATGTTTTCCCTTTCACTGAGCTTTATGGTATTACCAGAGTGGTTTGACGCATTCCTATGGACAAAGAGAGAAACAGAGTGGCGGGATGAGGTGTGTGTGTGTGTGTGTGTGTGTGTGTGTGTGTGTGTGTGTGTGTGTGTGTGTGTGTGTGTGTGTGTGTGTGTGTGTGTGTGTGTGTGTGTGTGTGTGTGTGTGTGTGTGTGTGTTTCTGTGTGTGTGTTTCTGTGTGTGTGTTTCTGTGTGTGTGTGTGTGTGTGTGTAAGTGTATTTGTATGTATATGTGTGTGTGTGTGTGTAGGAAGTGTCCCACTCACTTGTCTTGTCAGATTCCACCTTGTCATCCACCAATCTAATCTGTGACCGGCTGACCAATACTCAGAGAAGAGAGATAAGAGAGACAAGCAGGCAATTTTGGGTTCCCAACAGAAAACCATCGATCATCCACTCAATGACCTGTCCTGTACAGGTCCTGTAGCACAGAGCAGAAAGCAGCACAGTCCATTACACTCCAGGGCACATTCACAGAGATGAAGGAGGAGGTCAGAGACCTGGACGTGTGGTGCCAGGACAACAACCTCTCCCTCAACGTGATCAAGACAAAGGAGATGATTGTGGACTACAGGAAAAGGAGGACTGAGCACTCCCCCATTCTCATCGATGGGACTGTAGTGGAACAGGTTGAGAGCTTCAAGTTCCTGAAAAGATTTGGCATGGGTCCTCAGATCCGTCAAAGGTTCTATAGCTGCACCATCAAGAGCATCCTGACTGGTTGCATCACTACCTGGTATGGCAACTGCTCGGCCTCCGACCGCAAGGCACTACAGAACGTAGTGCGTACGGCCTGTACATCACTGGGGCCAAGTTTCCTGCCATCCAGGACCTCTATACCAGGCGGTGTCATTCTGTATTATGAGATGTTTTGTGTGGACCCCAGGAAGAGTAGCTGCTGCTTTTACAACAGCTAATGGGGATCCTAATAAACACCAAAATAGCAAATAGACTGTTCTCTTTGCTACCGCACGGCAAGCGGTACCGGAGTGCCAAGTCGAGGTCCAAAAGGATTCTTAACAGCTTCCACCCCTAAACCATAAGACTCCTAAACAGCTAATCAAAGGGCTACCCACACCCCTCTTTACGCTGCTGCTACTCTCAGTTTACTATCTATGCATAGTCACTTTAACTCTACCTACATGTACATATTACCTCAATTACCTCGACTAACTGGTGCCCCCGCACATTGACTCTGTACCGGTACCACCTGTATATAGACTCGCTTGATATTTTACTGCTGCTATTTATTATTAGTTATTATTCTTTTCTATTTTCTACTTATCTATTTTTTTAGTTAACACTTATTTTAAAAAAAATCTTAACTTCTTAAAGCATTGTTGGTTAAGGGCTTGTAAGTAAGCATTTCACTGTAAGGTCTACACCTGTTGTATCCAGCGCATGTAACAAATACAATTTGATTTGATGTGATCTTTTGCAGGGAAACATGATAATCAATGACCTCAGTAAACTTCCCACTGTAGCACCTGGTTCAGCAAAGATCTGTACAACAGTGTAAATAACCATGGTCCATCATCGCTAGTTTCAATGACCAAGTGACTTGAGCAGGGAGAACTCCTGCCCTAGTTTTTTCCTGGTCAGATCACGTTGTCAGGAAAATGTCTGGCCCTGTTCATCCTAGCTACATACTCCCATCTAGAATCCAACATGGGCGGATATTCTCAGAGTATATTTCACAAGGAACGAAACAAACCGATCTGACTCATATAATGCATTTTTCAAAGTAAAACCATGTTTAATTCTTGACATAAACATTTCCATATCGACACTAACTTTCCCCATCTGCTCCTTGTTTTCAACCAAATCCTCATCGGGCATAAACATCATAAAACCACATGCAGTTTATAACGTTAGTCTGGTGAGGCACTGTATACACAGCACTCCTGGTAGCTACAGATCGAGGAGATGTGAATATTGTGAAAATATATCTGCTTCAGCTTTCAGGAAGGTAAATGTCTCTACAGTGGAAATGTCATAACTGATCGCTGGGATCTCAGAGAGGCATACAGCCAATAGAGGAAGACAATATGACATATTCCTCAGATCAGATGCAACAATCTGTTGAGCTGGGGAGTGGAGTGGACTGGAGTGGAGAGGGGTGAGAGGGAAGGAGGAGAGGGCAGGGGTCCAGCGACAGCCCCACCTCCAGCCCCCAGGCTGCCTGAATGATATGCCCAGAAAAAAGGCCCGTTTAGCTGTTGTCAATAAAGAGCCAGTAGTACAATACACAATGGAGAAGTCATTGTGTGCACATAGACACTCTGCTGATCATTCACTATCAACTCCATCAAATTCATCATCATCTCAGAGAATCAATTTCAATCCATCTGAGCATGAACACTTATAGTATAAGCTTTCTGCATGTGTGTAACCTACAAGTGTGTGGCTGTGGAGCAGTGAGGTTAAGGGGGAATGTGCAGTGGAGAGAGAAGTGCTATGGCTGTGTGCTGGGCCCTCTCTCTAGGGTTAAAGCCAAGCGTCTCTCCTCTCCTCCTCTCTCTCTCATTAGCCATTCAGAGTGTAGAGGACAAGGCAGGCAGAGAACCCCAGGTGGCCTCCACTGTTAAATGGCAGATTAAAGAGACCACTACTAATTTCTTTACTCTAATCTTATTAAAGGCAAAACAGCTGTCGACTGTCAGCAACCTAATACAAATGGTCTGGGACAGAACAGAACTGCTAAACGTGTTGGCTAGACGCACAGCGGCACCGGGACTGCACGTGCTGCCTAACGTCATACATATTCATCAGCTGCAAATTGGAATATCACACAGAACATCTAGGCACATAAAACCCCCAGAGGGTATTTCAAAGACTATAGGATGTTATAGAGGGCCTGGGCCGCTGCTCAATGAACCTGGATTCAAAACGACAGTTTAGAAATAGAACACGCAAGTTAGTTTGTTGTTTGAATTTATTTCGGTTGGATTTCATTTCTTATCACCAACAGATATGTGTTTAAACTGGTTATTAAAATAAGACATGCTACATTTGAATAGGATTATCTGCTTAATCAGAGTTAAGAAAGATATGGAGGAGGAGAATCTCATTGGTATGTTTTGTGATTAGCAATCATGGAACCAGATGAATTATTATTACTAATACACCTTATTAGTCTGGACCACACAGACATCCCTTTTAAAAAGCTGCTGCTAAAAGGTCCATCTGTTTATTGTCCCCATCAACACCAGCTCATAATACCACAACAGTGTACCAGTCAGTAACTACACATCAGCCCCTCCCAGTCCCCAGGGATTATAACATTCACTGTTCAATGTTTCAGGAACAAACGGGTTGAGACACAAGTGGTTTATGATGACACAGCCCTGTCTTCCACCCAGGCAGGGCCTTCATCTACATCACTGCCTTTTGATTGCTCCTCCTCCCTATAATTGCCAGTGATTAACCTGCGCATAATACTACTGGTGTGTGTGTGTTTGTGTGACAGCCTCCCTCTCCCCCTCCTCTTCTCCGCCCATCCATGCTGACAGGCCATGTCAGTGGTTTGGTGGGTGACATGCCTTCTCCATTCTCCTGTTACTGGGGAAGTATGCAGCAGAGTTTCATCTGGGGTCGGGACTATCTCAGCCGGCTGCATTGTGCATTCCTCCCCCTCTCTCCTCCTCCCCCCCTCTCTCCCTTACTCTCTCTCTCTCCCCCTATGTCGCTCTCCCCCTACCTCTCTCTAACCCCCTCTCTCTCTCCCTGTCAGAGTTCATATCCAACATCTCTGGCCTCCTAACAACCTGACTCTTTGCTTTAGTGCCCGCTCCGCCTGCACTGCCTGTGCCCGCCCGCCTGCCAGACTGCACGGGGCAACAAACAACGGGCATATTGTTAATCTCTCTCTCCCATAATACAGCCTTATCTTGTAGACATGGGATTAGGTTTCGGAGGGAGCTGGGAGCTGGCCTATGCTGCCTGGTGGACGGGGACTGAGGAAGGGGGAGAGAGAAGAGGAGATGCGGATAATAAACTGTGTAATCTCCCCACCTACTCTAAATAGATGAACCTTGTCAGCGGCTGCTGCTGGACCAGCGGATTGCAGGACCAGGATATAAAGGGTTAATATTACTGTATAGAGATATGACAGGGTACACCCAGGGCCAAACCAGGGCTCATGTTGGACTCTTAAACATGACCTGAAAGAAACCTCTCACATAGTCTCCGTAGTAAACAAATACTTTTAGACAAAAACGGATCCTTATCTTGTGGCTGATTGCTCCTTTGGTATAAATCCTGCCAAAACAATAAACAGGAAATGATTACTCATATAGCCAAGCAAATATCTGAGTAACCTGCCAAGTTATTTCATGCAACATGTCCTCTAATACTCTCAGAGAATTAAATTACAATCTGTGCCAACGGAACCCTGATGCCATCATCACACTATGTCCCTCTGCAGTCTTAGTCACTTTTCACTAGGACAGCATATCTGCCTTTCACCTTCCCCTATCATTTCCCCTGTCATTTCCCCTGTCATATAATTCCAATTTGTGAGAAAGTACAAAGTAATAGCTGCTGTATAACAATGAAGCATTTTCTATTACGTTTCTACTCAGAACTACGGGGGAAAGAAGGGTCTGTGACAAATCACTGTGTGAGGAGTAGTGTTGTTTACAAAACTCCCTAAGCCTGTTTAGTCCTGTTTATTTACTCCTGGTGTTTAAAGAACTTGTTAATATGATCCTGACTGTAGTAGTGTCTACCAACAACAGTGTGAGGTATCAGACCCCGCATTTCTCTCATATAAAAGACGAGTTCTCTCTCTCATTCTGAGAGTTGTTGCTCTGTCCTTCACTGATCAGACAAGAGCTATGTATGTGTGTGAATCAGTCAAGGGGCTAGCAGAGTGTGTGTTTGTGTGTGTGTGCGTAGCTTTGTCTTGTTGAGTCTCTGGAGGGGTTGTGAGTATTGGGCTTGTATATGCTGACAGCAGGCTGGTGCTGAGCCCAGATTCTAAGGACCAGAATCACACACACACCTCCACTTCTACATGTTCTACTGCACTCCAGCAGCACCTACTGGAGTTACAATGGATCTGCACAAACACACACGCACACGCATCCATGCATAACATCAAACTGATCATAAATACACTGTAGACATTGTTAATGTTGTAAATGACTGTTGTAGCTGGAAACGGCAGACTTCTTATGGAATATCTACATAGGCGTACCGAGGCCCATTATCAGCAACCATCACTCCTGTGTTCCAGTGGCATGTTGTGTTAGCTAATCCAAGTTTATCATTTTAAAAGGCTAATTGATCATTAGAAAACCCTTTTGCAATTATGTTAGCACAGCTGAAAACTGTTGTCCTGATTAAAGAAGCAATAAAACTGGCCTTTAGACTAGTTGAGTATCTGGAGCATCAGCATTCGTGGGTTCGATTACAGGATCAAAATGGCCAGAAACAAAGACTTTCTTCTGAAACTCGTCAGTCTATTCTTGTTCTGAGAAATGAAGTCTATTCCATGCGAGAAATTGCCAAGAAACTGAAGATCTCATACAACGCTGTGTACTACTCCCTTCACAGAACAGTGCAAACTGTCCCTAACCAGAATAGAAAAAGTGGGAGGCCCCGGTGCACAACTGTGCAAGAGGACAAGTACATTAGAGTGTCTAGTTTGAGAAACAGACGCCTCACCAGTCCTCAACTGGCAGCTTCATTAAATAGTACCTGCAAAATACCAGTCTCAACGTCAACAGTGAAGAGGCGACTCCGGGATACTGGCCTTCTAGGCAGAGTTTCTCTGTCCAGTGTCTGGGTTCTTATGCCCATCTTAAACTTTTCTTTTTATTGGCCAGTCAACTCTGCCTAGAAGGCCAGCATCCCGGAGTTGCCTCTTCACTGTTGATGTTGAGACTGGTGTTTTCGGGGTACGATTTAATGAAGCTGCCAGTTGAGGACTTGTGAGGCGTCTGACTCCAAACTTTTGAACGGTAGTGTATATTATTATTTTTATTATTATTATTACTTTATTTAACTAGGCAAGTCAGTTAAGAACAAATTCTTATTTATAATGATGGCCTACCCCAGACAACACTGGGCCAATTGTGCACTGCCCTATGGGACTCCCAATCAGGGCCGGATGTGATTCAGCCTGGATTTGAACCAGGGACTGTAGTGTTGCCCCTTGCACTGAGATGCAGTACCTTAGACCGCTGCGCCACTCGGGAGCCCAAAATGTCTCTCCTCTAAGCCAATAATAAGAGAATGTAGCTGCAGAGGGCCACTCAGAGCAGACATACTGGGATCATTAGTCCCCCATAGAGACAAAACCGACCCGCAGTGATTGATACGCACACCGTGCACACACACCCGGGTGCGCACACCGTGCACACACGATAATTTAAAGGAAGCAAGTGACAGCCTGGAAATCTATCCCATTAGCAGTGTGTCTCCAGGGGATTACTGTGGAGAGAACACACTTGAACTGTACAAACTGTACTTCAACTGAACAAAACTATTGCAGCATTGTCATGTATCATTACTCAAATAGATACTGATAAAGACTTCTATTTCAATTTAATATCCAGATATTGTGTACTGTATAAACAGGTTGCTTCATTGTTAGCATTTCTTGACATTTCAGTAATATTTCAATAATGTTCATACATTTAGCAGTGATGAAAAAACACACCATACCCCATAAGAGAACCCTTTGAAGAACCCTTTTCGGTTCCAGGTAGAACTCTTTTGGGTCAAGGTAGAACATTTTGGGTTCCATGTAGAACCATTTCCACAGAGGGTTCTACATGGAACCCAAAAGGATCCTACCTGGAACCTAAAAGGGTTCTCCTATGGGGACAGCTGAAAAACCCTTTTGGAACCTTGCAGAGTTAGATTTGTCGAACTAACTAACACTGTCGTATATCACTTCTTTGTAATTCCAAACATAATCTATCACGGGCTTCTCATAATCTCTCCTCCCCTGCATCACATGAATTACAGCAACACTTAGCGTGGCCAATCTGCTGCCCGCTTTGTTCAAGGAAACTCTGAGAGGGAGTAACATTACCAAAATAAAAATCAATCATTCCAGGCCTCTGGGAGAGATGGGGAGGGTGCATAAAGAGAGAGAGAAAAAAGCTGAGAGAGAGAGAGATAACATATTGCTAATGTTGTGTTATTGGGGATTTGAGGGGTCAGTGTCTCAGAGAATGGCTGTACATATTCCTAAACAGTCAGGAGCTGGTTATTTATGTGTAACAAAAGCATTTTCTTCTCCAACAGCAGACACTTGACCTTCACTGGGACACTAGAAGGTATAGTACTGAACGTAAAACGAGCTGTAGAAATACATTTGATTGATTGATACATGTCTGGGTGATGGTTTCTTTGTTTGTTTGTCTGTTGGTGTAAAATGAACAGGTTTGTAAACAAGATTGGACAAAGAGGACAATATTCGATTCCATTCTATTTTCTCCCAAACCCCTGTGTCTACCGAAGCTTTCGGGAGAGTGTCGCAAAGCCAGGCATCGCGGACATACTAAAATCAAATGTTTTCAGTTAGAAAATAATTCTCTCATTAATGGAATGATAATAAGATGAAAATCAAGCCTCAGGGACGAGGATGCTTCAAAAGAGGAGGATGTCTCGCCTTCCCCTCTGTAGTCTTATTAGTTAATCACTGGACTCTTTTAAGAGGTGGCGGTCGATACTGGAACTGGAAGGAGATTAACTTAAGCTGAAGTTACTGTACGTCTCTGGCTGAAGTTCAGAGCTGGACAGATCCAGAGAGGTAGAGGAGTGATACTGACTGGCAGACTGGTACAAGATGACCCAGAGAGGTAGAGGAGTGATCCTGACTGGCAGACTGGTACAAGATGATCCAGAGAGGTAGAGGAGTGATACTGACTGGCAGACTGGTACAAGATGACCCAGAGAGGTAGAGGAGTGATCCTGACTGGCAGACTGGTACAAGATGATCCAGAGCGGTAGAGGAGTGATCCTGACTGGCAGACTGGTACAAGATGACCCAGAGAGGTAGAGGAGTGATACTGACTGGCAGACTGGTACAAGATGATCCAGAGAGGTAGAGGAGTGATCCTGACTGGCAGACTGGTACAATATGATCCAGAGAGGTAGTGATCCTGACTGGCAGACTGGTACAAGATGACCCAGAGAGGTAGAGGAGTGATCCTGACTGGCAGACTGGTATAAGATGATCCAGAGAGGTAGAGGAGTGATCCTGACTGGCAGACTGGTACAAGATGATCCAGAGAGGTAGAGGAGTGATCCTGACTGGCAGACTGGTACAAGATGACCCAGAGAGGTAGAGGAGTGATACTGACTGGCAGACTGGTACAAGATGATCCAGAGAGGTAGAGGAGTGATCCTGACTGGCAGACTGGTACAAGATGATCCAGAGAGGTAGAGAAGTGATCCTGACTGGCAGACTGGTACAAGATGATCCAGAGAGGTAGAGGAGTGATCCTGACTGGCAGACTGGTACAAGATGACCCAGAGAGGTAGAGGAGTGATCCTGACTGGCAGACTGGTACAAGATGATCCAGAGAGGTAGAGGAGTGATCCTGACTGGCAGACTGGTACAAGATGATCCAGAGAGGTAGAGGAGTGATCCTGACTGGCAGACTGGTACAATATGATCCAGAGAGGTAGTGATCCTGACTGGCAGACTGGTACAAGATGACCCAGAGAGGTAGAGGAGTGATCCTGACTGGCAGACTGGTATAAGATGATCCAGAGAGGTAGAGGAGTGATCCTGACTGGCAGACTGGTACAAGATGATCCAGAGAGGTAGAGGAGTGATCCTGACTGGCAGACTGGTACAAGATGACCCAGAGAGGTAGAGGAGTGATACTGACTGGCAGACTGGTACAAGATGACCCAGAGAGGTAGAGGAGTGATACTGTGGACCAGCATCAGGGCCCTGGGTTTACAGCTCCCTGGCCTGGGAGGGAGGTCAGCATTGACAGGGTTATCACAGGTTCAGTTTAGAGCCGATATGGACAGCAGTTGAGATGCTGGGAGCCCTCACTGCCCTCACTGCCCTCCTGCAGCTCAGGCTTCTCAACACCACTGATAAGAAGAGGGATGGCTCATAAACCCAGCTGACCCCCAGCTGACCCCCAGCCCTCGTCCCAGTCCCAGCACCAACCCGCCCCTCCATTCAGTCATTCAGCCACTCAGCCACAGGAAGCAGAGGTGCTGGGGAAGCCCCCTCAGCCTGGTCAGTCTCTACCGCCAGACCACCTTCATCAGCCTGCTCTGCTCTCCTTCTCTCTGCTATGCTGGTACCAATATGGACAACCTGTTCAGGAAGGGTCTTGTCATGGAGCATTAATCTGTGACCATGAGCACTGCAGTCATGCCCTAATAAACATGCTAATCATCACAATAAGACTAATCATCAAGTTAACATTTGGGTCGTTCCACAAATAGAGTGCCTTTTGGGTAGTGTAATTTGGTCATGTTGGTCATCTAATGTTAACATTAACATAATAATAGCATTCTGTCATAAATAGCACATGTTCAACTTCATAACAAACATGTTTTCCCATCTCTAGAAGTAAAAAAACAAATAAAATACTATAAAAGGTGCCAATTATAGTAACAGATTTGACCATAACATTTAATCTTCAATCCACCATAACTCCGCTTGTTACGGGGGAATGGGAGCTTTTTATATGCAACAGAGATGGGCTCAACAATAAATCTAAAAATCTAAACATCTAACTATAGATAACAGAGTTAGCGTGTTATGTTCGGCACAGAAAACACCAGAAAATGGCCAAAAAGAGTACAACCAGCACACCTGCTTTTACACTATGATTTGACTATTAGATGTTCTATGTTTCTTTAGAATATATTTTTTAAGGAATGGTATTAATATATTAAAACAAGAGGGACAAATGTTAAAAAATCACAAATCACATGAAATAAATAATAATGTTCAGAAATGAGTGTCAAAGCAACAGAATAACTAGGGCTTTACAATGATGGAGAAAACCTGGATACATCTGGAGGTTAAGTGGGTTCAAATATTCCTAGAAGTCAGAGAAACATGACGTGGGACAAATTTTTTTTAATTATAAAAACATTACTATTCAAATGTTTAACATGGATTTGTTTAGTTTTAGTGTATATGTACTGTATGTGATCCAACTGTTAACTTGAGTGTTTTATCAAAATGTACACACATAATGTCACAAGGACATGAAAGGCCAATGACTGGAACGAATTGCAAAAATCTCTGAAGCTGGAGACTCATATCTCCCTCACTAGCTTTAAGCACCAGCTGTCAGAGCAGCTCACAGATCACTGCACCTGTACATAGCCCATCTGTAAACAGCCCATCTATCTACCTAATCCCCTTACTATATTTATTTATTTATCTTGCTCCTTTGCACCCCAGTATCTCTACTTGCACATTCATCTTCTGCACATCTACCACTCCAGTGTTTAACTGCTATATTGTAATTACTTTGCCACCATGGCCTATTTATTGCCTTATCTCCCTTATCTTACCTCATTTGCACTCACTGTATATATACGCTTTTTTTTCTTTTTTTTATACTGTATTATTGACTGTATGTTTTGTTTATTCCATGTGTAACTCTGTGTTGTTGTATGTGTCGAATTGCTACGCTTTATCTTGGCCAGGTCGCAGTTGCAAATGAGAACTTGTTCTCAACTAGCCTACCTGGTTAAGTAAAGGTGAAATAAAAATAAAAATAAAAAAGGCTATTTATTTGTGGAACGAGCCATTTGTCTAACAATGTGGTGAAAGTCAAACAATAGGCTGAAGGAGTGAATGAAATGAAAGAAATATCTTCTCTCAATCAGAACCTTTATAGAACATGAAGAGGAAAAGTAACTCGTTATCCCATCTACCTGTATCAGCACACAGACACATCTACATTCTATAAGCAAAACCACACCCTGATCAAACAGACTTCCTTGTTTTGCAGTTTCAAACCGTTATTTTCTCCCTAATGCAGAACTTGACTTCATATTCCTCCAACAGTGGTAGATTATGATATCGATCGTCTCTCTAGCCCTGTAAAAGCATTATAAATATACATAGCTTTTCTACATTAATGGGCAGAAAGGAAACTTAGCTAATGATAATGAGGGCTGGAGTGGCCATTCCAGTCCATTAGAAGCTTTTAGTGGTGGAAATGGTAGTTCAGACTTACAGAGAGAAAGAGAGAGAGATGGGGGGAGAAAGAGAGAGAGAGATAGAGGAGAGAGAGAGAGAGAGAGAGAGAGAGAGAGAAGAAAGAAAGAGAGAGAGAGAGAGAGAGAGAGAGAGAGAGAGAGACTGATAACACAGACATGGCGACAGACACAACTTACAAACAAGAAGCTTCTCTAGTGATGAATAGAACTAATGGACAGTCGGTACATCAGAGCAGGACAGAGGGAAAAACAAGTGAATGTGAAATATTTACTTCTTTATAAACAACAGAGAAAAACTATTAATTTGGTTTAAATGCTTTGAAAAGAGAATGTAATGAACTGCAAAGAAAGCTATGTTTGATAACTGAGTGTAATTGCCACAATACTACAATAGATAGACTAGCTGTGTCCGAATACCCATACTTGCG
Source organism: Salmo salar (assembly GCF_965601325.2). Taxonomy (NCBI): domain Eukaryota; kingdom Metazoa; phylum Chordata; class Actinopteri; order Salmoniformes; family Salmonidae; genus Salmo; species Salmo salar. The sequence continues at coordinate 31,874,775 of NC_138301.1, forward strand.
TCCTAAAAGTTAGGCCATTTGAGTATGCAAAAAAATAAAGTTTAATAGTATGCGAAATTAAAGTATACTTAAAAAACCCAGATGTCATACTAATTTCAACTTCGACAACAGCTGATCATTTACACATGTGGACGTGCTACCGAAATCAACAAATAGTGGAAAATCACGCATGACACATTCTCAATACGCGAAAATAGAATGTTTTATAGTCATAGCTGTGGGAAGATGTTTGGGGATAGCTGCACTACAGACGGCTATAACGATTGGCTAATAGAGGATTAGTAAAGGCCCAGTGCACAAATTTTGAGGAGAAAAAAATAAATACATGATTGATTTTTTTATTATTATGCAGAACCCTCAGCACCCTTACTTCCCGCGGCACCCTTACGTCCCTCAGCACCCTTACTTCCCACATACTATGAACATATTCTATGTTCATAGTATGTGAATTTTTTAAATCAAGTATGGTTTTAATGCCAGGACGTTATACTCATTTCAGCTCTTCATCTAGCACAATTAGATGAACACTTTTCCATAATGCATTGGAAGAGGTGGGCTGGGGGTGATAGGCCCTAGTTCTCTTCTAGTAGCCAAACAACAAAACTAGGCTACTTAATTGGGAAGATGCCGAATAGCAAAAGTCCTGTGATGGTGTTCAAATGTAGGATAACTAGTTTTTGTTCTCCTTAAAATGATCACGAGTATCGCATCGTAGGCTACATCTTTTAAAACAGAAGTCTTTAAAAAATGTAATTTCTGTTTTCTCATTGAAAAGTGTTTATTGTTCTCTTGGCCTTTGTCAGAGCTTTTAAACTAAATACTAAACCATCTTCTGATTTCTGAGTTTCTGCACCGGGGACTCAGGATGTGGCTGTGTTAATGATGTCATGTTCACCAGGCCTTCTGATTTCTGAGTTTCTGCACCGGGGACTCAGGATGTGGCTGTGTTAATGATGTCATGTTCACCAGGCCTTCTGATTTCTGAGTTTCTGCACCGGGGACTCAGGATGTGGCTGTGTTAATGATGTCATGTTCATCAGGCCTTCTGATTTCTGAGTTTCTGCACCGGGGACTCAGGATGTGGCTGTGTTAATGATGTCATGTTCATCAGGCCTTCTGATTTCTGAGTTTCTGCACCGGGGACTCAGGATGTGGCTGTGTTAATGATGTCATGTTCACCAGGCCTTCTGATTTCTGAGTTTCTGCACCGGGGACTCAGGATGTGGCTGTGTTAATGATGTCATGTTCACCAGGCCTTCTGATTTGAACATATGGATTGTTTTAGTTTTGTAGGCGTGGCTACCTATTTCATTTATGGATCAAGTCTTAGCAGTCATTCTGATCTCGTTCCCAATGATCAGTACTTTAATTTATTTTGTTGCTGTCCAGTGGTTCTGAATTTGCGATGAACCTGACTGTCCATGTTTTTCTGTGCAATAGCCTTTTGATTTGAGCATTTGAACAGTTTTGGTGTGTGTATTAGGCTATTTGATTTAATTTATATACACTGAGTATACAAAACATTCGGATCACCTTCCAAATATTCAGTTCCTTTTTAAATAGGATAGACAGACTATATGGGCTATGGTATAGGTTGTTTGTGATAGTCTACCTATAACCAGCCTGAGTAGGCCTATAACTCCATTCATATTCTATTCAGAGTTTAGAGACATGTATTTCAATTGGAAATGAGGTATTATCAGGCTGATTAATGCAATGCATGTCTGTTGAATTTGGAAAAATCCACCTACTCAGCCAGTCAGGAGCCGCTACTGCATTGCAGCCGTGGCACACTGCATACATTTGACTAAACGGTACGTGCTAAATAGTATGCGACGATGAGTACATAGTATACAGTTTAAGTATGTAGTACGCTAGTATGGGTATTTGGACACGGCCTGTGTTCTCTGTAGTGATGAAAAACAGGTTAGGATGGAGGCAGAGAAAACAGGCTTCTAATGGGTAGCAGTGTATCGCAGTGCTTTACTGTGTGTAAAGAATGGAGGGTTTACTGGAGCCATGAGGAATGTGTGGGACTGTAGAAGGGAGGAGGAGCAGGGGAGGGAGGGAGGGATGGATGGAGTAGGGGAGGGGAAGGTTAGAAGAAGTAGCAGCTACCTGCCTGCAGAATCAGTGTTCCCCTCCGACCTGAAATATTACTCCATCTGCATTGTTCTGTGACGGGCGGAACAAGACACAGTCAAGAACAGCCAGCCAAGTCAGAGTATCAAATTATTTTCACAGAGGAAAGATTTCCCCCACCTCCTCCCAGTGTCCTGCCCCCACCCCTCCCACCTCCTCCCCCTGCCCCCATCCCTCCCCCTGCCCTGTCCCCACCCCTCCCACCTCCTCCCCGTGCCCTGCCCCCACCCCTCCCACCTCCTCCCCCTGCCCTGTCCGCATCCCTCCCACCTCCTCCCCGTGCCCTGCCCCCATCCCTCCCCCCGCCCTGTACCTATCCCTCCCACCTCCAGAAGAGAGCTGAGGTGAAATCCGAAACAGAGCGATCCCCCAAAACATTCCTGCTAAATCTCAAAAGTGCAACCTCACCCCTCACCCCCCCAGTAGTCAGGGTGAGCTAGCACCACCACCCCCGTCTCCATTCTACCAGAGGCAGGGAGGTCTGTCCTCATACAGGAGACGGACAGACAGAGAGACAGAGAGGGAGGTCTGTCCTCATACAGGAGACGGACAGACAGAGAGACAGAGAGGGAGGTCTGTCCTCATACAGGAGACGGACAGACAGAGAGACAGAGAGGGAGGTCTGTCCTCATACAGGAGACGGACAGACAGAGAGAGACAGAGACAGAGAGGGAGAGAGCAAGAGAGAGGCATAGAGAGAGGCATAGAGAGAGAGGCATAGAGAGAGAGAGAGAGAGAGAGGCATAGAGAGAGAGAGGGAGAGAGAGAGAGACAGAGAGGGAGAGAGAGAGAGAGGCATAGAGAGAGGCATAGAGAGAGAGAGAGAGAGAGAGAGAGAGAGAGAGAGAGAGAGAGAGAGAGAGAGAGAGAAAGGCATAGAGAGAGAGAGAGAGAGATAGATAGATAGATAGATAGATAGATAGATAGATAGATAGATAGATAGATAGATAGATAGATAGATAGATAGATAGATAGATAGAAAGAAACAGAGAGAGAGAGAGAGAGAGAGAGAGAGAGAGAGAGAGAGAGAGAGAGAAAAGAGTCCATCTCATCAAAAGGCCAGCTAGCCATTGACATGGTTGAGACACTTAGCCCATTGAACACCCTTTGAAGGGCAGGAATTAACTTCCGATTGAAAACACTCCACAAGAGTGTTTAAAAACACATAATTTATTCATCATCCTTCCGCTTACTAAATCATTTGACTGAGAGAGAGAGAGGTTCTCCTTCTTTCAAGGTTTCAAATGATCAATATTCATAAGATCTGCCCTCTTATTAGCAAATGATTGATCTTGATCTCAAATAGCCTAATTATGCATTGTTTTAATTTTGGAGATATTTTAATGTATTACATTAATTCATGCTGTTGTTTAGATAAAACATTTCTAAACCCACATATTTCATTTTAAGGCATTTTGACAGACAACAAGTGAGGTCAACTGTAAACACACCTGGAATTATGAGAACTGACAAACTGTGCTTGTAGTGGGACTTGAAAGTTTAATTTGTGTATCTTAAAATGAACACCAAACATCTTAACTGACTGACTGAGTGGTAATAGTTTAGCTAAATGAACAGCCTACTGTATCTTTCTCTGTCTGTGGTAGTCGGCAGTCAGGTAAGTGATGTTTACATATTTACCTACTTCCACAGATTCCTTTAGGTTAAAGATTCTCTGTTTGAAGAGACAGCAGTTTACAGAGGCACAGGGATGTGGTTGTGTCTGTGTGGTTGTGTCTGTGTGGTTATGTCTGTGTCTGTGTGATTATGTCTGTGTGGTTGTATCTGTGTGGTTGTGTCTGTGTCTGTGTGGTTGTGTCTGTGTGGTTGTGTCTGTGTGGTTGTGTCTGTGTCTGTGTGGTTGTGTCTGTGGGGTTGTGTCTGTGTGGTTGTGTCTGTGTGGTTGTGTCTGTGTGGTTGTGTATGTGTGGTTGTGTCTGTGTGGTTGTGTCTGTGTCTGTGTGGTTGTGTCTGTGGGGTTGTGTCTGTGTGGTTGTGTCTGTGTGGTTGTGTCTGTGTGGTTGTGTATGTGTGGTTGTGTCTGTGTGGTTGTGTATGTGGGTTTATTATGTATGTGCGTTTTGGGGATGGTATGATGATGGAGATGGTTTGTCTCAAACGGTTCTAAAAGTTCACAGATGTTCACCAACTTCCTAACCATGCCAACTTCTACCAGACACTATGCCAGTCTTCCAGTGTGGGTGCTTTTGTTCTCTAGGCCTGCAAGCCTGATCACATTTCAACTAGGAACAGAGGAAGCTTTCCCCTCAATTGCATGTAAGCTCCTTCTCTGTCAATCACTGACAAGCCACAAGAAGGATTTTCCTAGTGACGAGGTACAAATTCAAAAGCCACTTGAACATCTGAGCTGTCTTTGTTGCAGGTGCACAGTAACAGTTGAATAACATGAGAAAAAAGAAGAAACCTGCACACTGCTCTCGCTAGTATCACTGCTCTTTATTAAGCTTTACGTATCGGCCTCAAGTTCTTCCCCAGCTTGACGAAGGCCTTGAGGCTGATACCTAAAGCTTTTTAAAAGCAGTGATACTAGCAAGAGCAGTGTGCAGGTTTCTTCTTTTTGCCAAGTGATGAGGTAGCCAGAAATATGTCGGACTGGCATGAGGAAAAATGATCAGGTTACAGCCAACGTCTATTGAATAGAATGTATATTCTGTCCTCTGTTTTACCTGCTGTGTGAGGTAGATTAGAGCTCCACTACCTCCATGACAGACACATCGACACATCAACCTGCCGACTTGCAGGAACAAACAGCCCAACACCAGACAGTCCCACTCAGTACAGACTGCAATACATCTCACTGTCCAATCAATAGTGTCTGTTAGAATGTTGTTACAGCACCCATCAACAAACCAGACTGAAAATCTCTGGTGGGGAGGATAAAGGTAGAAATGTATAGTGTTGGAGACAGCAGGATGGTCCTGCACAGTATTCATATGAACATGGGCTGAGAGGACATTTCTCTCACTCGTTTAATTGACAGATTCCTATTCAGAGACAAGAACAAAGAGAAGCCATTTTAAATTCCTGATAGTTGACCAAATATACTGCAAATACAGGACCGTGGAAATTCTAACCTTCTATCTGTTCTTCCTGGCTTGTTCTTCCTCCAGGGTCAGACTGACTGACTGACCAGTGACTAGATCAGATCAGAGGCTCATTTATTAAATGCATCCCAAATGGCACCCTATTCCCTATATACAGTAGTGCCTATAGGGCTCTGATCAAAAGTAGTGCACTATATAGCGAATAGGGTGCCATTTGGGATGAAAGCTCATTCAACCATATAGCCAGGCTGCAGACAAACAAGAGGGGAGGGTTAGAGAGGAGGGAAGGCACAACCCTGGCCCAAACCTGAATGACAGGACAGCCAGGGAGTTGTATCCAATTATCATCCTTTGTGGCCTGTGTTCCACACGCTAATCAAAAGGCTAAGCGAAGGTTAATGGGCAGAAAGGACAGGGGACTGGGAGGAGTGGTGTAGTAGTGGGCAGGCCAGATGGGTCTTTGTACTCCCCCCTCCTTGGCCTTCTACTCCTCCCACCCCTCCCCTCCCCTCCCCTCCACTGCCACCCCATACTCTAATTAGCTGACCGGCTGGGGGGAGAAGAGGGGGGAGAGATGGGGAAGAAAAGGGAGGAGAGGAGAGGGAGGGAGGGGGACCTGGGGCAACAGATGGGGAACAACTGTCTGGGAGTTCATTAGAAGGACTAGGAGTGGTGCAGGGTGGCCCAGGGTGGCCCAGGGTGGCCCGCGGTGAACTCTGTGCCTTAAGGCCTGACAGCCTGCTACAACACACGGGAGTGAGAGCACACAGGCAGGCACACCAGCGCACACACACACACTTTTATTTGTTGCTCAAAATTGGAGAGATTAAATAACTGATTTGACAGAGCTGACCCGCAACACAAAATAAATCAGATATCACTTCACTCTAAAGTTAAACTCCGTTAAATGAGTGAGAGAAATGTCCTCTCAGCCCATGTTCATATGAATACTGTGCAGGACCATCCTGCTGTCTCCAGCACTATACATTTCTACCTTTATCCTCCCCACCAGAGATGTTCAGTCTGGTTTGTTGATGGGTGCTGTAACAACATTCTAACAGACACTATTGATTGGACAGTGAGATGTATTGCAGTCTGTACTGAGTGGGACTGTCTGGTGTTGGGCTGTTTGTTCCTGCAAGTCGGCAGGTTGATGTGTCGATGTGTCTGTCATGGAGGTAGTGGAGCTCTAATCTACCTCACACAATTTCAAAACCAAAACCAAATCTTGAAATGGCCAGTTCCTCAAATTGTTCATTTTTCAGTAAATTTTTTAAAATGTAATTTACGATGGAAATATGATGGAAAATGGAAAATCACATGCTGTAGTATGCACTTCAAGAGACCTAAATAAATACCTAGTGAAGCCATGGTAAACACCCTGCAGTGTTTTCTCATGCAGCACTAACAAAACCTTCTGGTAGATCCAGAATCATTTTTATTACAAATGCTGCTGTCAATTAGCCAGGGTGATAAACACAGCTCCAAAATGAAGAAAATATGTTTACAGTTTACGGTGACAAGCCACATTTAAACGCAAATGTGGCTGACAGGTTAACGGGTTTGAGGGCGTGGGAGGCGGGGCTCTGTGTGTGTGTGTGCACCATAGGAATGCAAACTCCATACAATCAACAATACAGGTCTTAAATGCATTTTATGAATCCCAACTCGTTCGTCAAAATACTGCTTTGTATGCATTAGCAATGTAATTAATCAAAAAGCAAGACGTCCAGTAAAGACGATATTTCCTCAGTTTCCTCCTTTCCCCCTCTCTTAGTCCCACCTTGACAGGATGAAGGAGGGTTTACTGTGAGTACCCGACATGGAGACAGGATCTCCAACACTGGGACGACTCATCTACTACGACATAGCCCCTCTCTCTGATTCATCCAGACAGACCCATATAACATAGTCATACACCCCCTCTCTCACTCTCTGACAGCTCCTCTAAACAGCAGTGGGAAACAAGGACCCTCTCCACACACAAAGGAACAAAAGCAGTTCTTTCTCAGCGCCACAGAGGCAGGGAGTTATTCCGCTGACAGCACACGGCAGAGGAATGACTACACATTGTCTGAATCCCCCTGTTTTCTTCACCTCTAATCTTAACAGCGTAGAGTGTCAGTGAACCACAAGAGCTGTTCTAGAGGGAAGGAACAGCTCAGATTCTGAATCAGTGGCTCCCTGGCTGCTTCCTTAGCAGAGCCATCTAGTGGATGTCTGAGAAGAGAGGTGGTTCAGGGATGTCTGAGGAGAGAGGTGGTTCAGGGATGTCTAAGGAGAGAGGTGGTTCAGGGATGTCTGAGAGAGGTGATTTGGGCATGTCTGAGGAGAGAGGTGATTCGGGCATGTCTGAGGAGAGAGGTGATTCGGGCATGTCTGAGGAGAGAGGTGTTAGGGAATGTCTGAGGGGAGAGGTGGTTCAGGGATGTCTGAGGAGAGAGGTGGTTCAGGGATGTCTGAGGAGAGAGGTGGTGTGGGGATGTCTGAGGAGAGAGGTGGTGTGGGGATGTCTGAGGAGAGAGGTGGTGTGGGGATGTCTGAGGAGAGAGATGATGTGGGGTTGTCTGAGGAGAGAAGTGGTGTGGGGATGTCTGAGGAGAGAGGTGGTGTGGGGATGTCTGAGGAGAGAGATGATGTGGGGATGTCTGAGGAGAGAGATGGTGTGGGGATGTCTGAGGAGAGAGGTGGTGTGGGGATGTCTGAGGAGAGAGGTGGTGTGGGGATGTCTGAGGAGAGAGATGGTGTGGGGATGTCTGAGGAGAGAGGTGGTGTGGGGATGTCTGAGGAGAGAGGTGGTGTGGGGATGTCTGAGGAGAGAGGTGGTGTGGGGATGTCTGAGGAGAGAGATGATGTGGGGATGTCTGAGGAGAGAGATGGTGTGGAGATGTCTGAGGAGAGAGGTGGTGTGGGGATGTCTGAGGAGAGAGATGATGTGGAGATGTCTGAGGAGAGAGATGATGTGGGGATGTCTGAGGAGAGAGATGGTGTGGGGATGTCTGAGGAGAGAGATGGTGTGGGGATGTCTGAGGAGAGAGATGATGTGGGGATGTCTGAGGAGAGAGATGGTGTGGGGATGTCTGAGGAGAGAGATGATGTGGGGATGTCTGAGGAGAGAGATGATGTGGGGATGTCTGAGGAGAGAGGTGGTGTGGGGATGTCTAACGAGAGAGATGTGTGGGGATGTCTAAGGAGAGAGATGGTGTGGAGATGTCTGAGGAGAGAGATGGTGTGGAGATATCTGAGGAGAGAGGTGGTGTGGGGATGTCTGAGGAGAGAGATGGTGTGGGGATGTCTGAAGAGAGATGTTGTTCAGGTTGAAGTCAGTGCAGTTCACTAGTCTGACATGGTTCTCGTCGATCAGACAAAACAGTCACAGTAAACAATGTATTTTTAAAGGCAAAGACACCTAATTAGTCATTCGAGGTCCACTCCATTGTGATGCTGAAAGATTACTAGTGTTACTTTGGGTTTCTACCAATGCAGGTACTACCAATGAGTATGCACTATTATAGCATAGGCATTAGTGGCGGCCGGTGCAGTTTACGATTATTTTTTTTTATGAGCATGGCCTTATTTCTAATACAGCACATTGAATGACTGTCATTCATATTCCATTCCCCCAGCTCAATGGAACATCAATAGGGTTAGGCTACTATATGATACAAAAATGTTACCGATACCCATCATGAGTTTGCTACCAGATGGAGAGAAATTTTAGTAATCAAGGTAACAGACATTGACACATTCAATACCACCTTGCACAATCTTGCCTGCATCTACAGTAGCTGATGTATGTGTAATCATTAGTCCAACAGTTGCAAACCAGAGATTCTATTGGACAAATTCAAGTATGTTTATACCTGTTTGGTTCCATTTGCTTACGTTTAAAAAACATTTTTCAACGGAATTGGCGGAATTAATACAACCCTGATCACACACAAACACAGTTCAATTTCATAGCGGCCAAATACAAACCACATGATCCCTTTGATCATTGGATAATTCCTTCTCACATCTACATGCTCTCCTCCTCTCACCTTTTCCCTTCACTTGTGGACTTCAGTGCACATCACATCAGCTGTTTGTGACCAGGTGAAGAAACCTTTCCAAGCCAAACCTTTATATTATAACCGCTAACCGCTACACTCAGCCTACATCATTGTCACCATATTAGCTAACGTCAAGTCAACATAGCTACTAGAACTTACGTGTTAGTAAACCTGCTACAATCATGCAGTACAGTGTACAGTTAGCAGGCAGTTTAGCAGTTACACCGGCGGGCCCCATTAGCAATAAATGAATAAAACCAAAAGCTTACCTTGGCTTGGAAGAGTTCCAGTGTTGGATAGCCATAGCCAGCTAGGTAACATAGCGTCCCTTTCTGTTTGATCCGGGTGTTTGAGTAGGCTAAACTACACTGCTGCATTCGCTAGCTAAGTAGGTGAAAGTGAAAGTGAAAAAATCACCACATTTTATGCAGTGCAGTGCTAGCTAGCTGTAGCTTTTTCTTTCAGTATTAGATTCATTCTTTGATCCTTTGAGCGGTTGGACAACATATCAGTTCATGCTGCAAGAGCTCTGATAGGTTGGAGGACGTTCTCCGGAAGTTGTCATAATTACTGTGTAAGTCTATGGAAGGCGGTGCCATGAGCCTCCTAGGTTTTGTATTGAAATTAGCTGTACTCCGGCTACACCATGGTGCTACTCTACAGAGTGCTGTTGAGGCTACTGTAGACCTGCTTTGCAAAACAGTGTTTTAATAAATTATTTGGTGACATATATTATATGTTAAGTATAGTTTTATGTTAAAAGGATAACTTTGTAATGGTTCACTATTTTTATTTTTCTGAAATTCACTGAGAAGGATGGTTCTCCCCTTCCTCCTCTGAGTAGCCTCCACTGATAGGCATTGGTTGAAGCTCCCTACCATCATATGTAAGCCAATATGACATCAATCGATGAAAATGAGCAAATCAACCTCTCCTCATGAACCGTCTGGCTATTACCGAGAACCATATACCAGTTCTAAAATGGGACGAACAAATTGGTTGCTGCGCAACAGAAGCAGCTAGCTAGTAGCATGCTAGCAGCTGTAGCTAGCTAGCACCAGTTAGATGAGAATCAAGCCATCAGCAAATAAAGTTAGGTATGTTTTGCTGAGGAGGGTTTTTTATATGGTGAAGTCAGTGTAAACTAAATCAGAGCACAAATAAATAAGGTAGTGAACATCGTTGGCTGCTATTATAGCCAATTAGCTACAAGCCAAAAAGACTGTACCAATCAATATTGACAATATATCCTAGCTAGCTACATTCTTCCATAAAGCATAGCTAGCGAAGGAAGTAAAGGGCATAGTCCACACTAAACTTTAACTGCCATGCTGTTAACTTATAATACATGCAATGGGCATTGCTCATCTAGTTACTCTGGCATGATACAGTCAAACTGGCTAGATAGCTATGTGTGCAGCCAGATGTCAGTTTCAGCACAAACACTACTAGCTAAATCAAATCAAATTAAATCAAATCACATTGTATTTGTCACATGCGCCAAATACAACAGGTGTAGACCTTACAGTAAAACGCTTACTTACAAGCCCTTAACCAACAATGCAGTTTTAAGAAAATACCTCCCAAAAAAGTAAGAGATAAGAATAACAAATAATTAAAGAGCAGCAGTAAATAACAATAGTGGGGCTAAATACAGGGGTTACTGGTTCAGAGACAATGTGTCAATGTGAATGTGCGGGGTCACCGGTGTCAAGGTAATTGAGGTAATTATGTACATGTAGGTAGAGTTATTAAAGTGGCTATGCATAGATAATAACAGAGAGTAGCAGCAGCATGGGTGGGGTGGGGGGGATGCAAATAGTCTGGGTAGCCATTTGATTAGCTGTTCAGGAGTCTTATGTCTTGGGGGTAGAAGCTGTTTAGAAGCCTCTTCGACCTAGACTTGGCGCTTTGGTACCGCTTGCCGTGCATTAGCAGAGAGAACCGTCTATGACTAAGGTGGCTGGAGTCTTTGACAATGTTTAGGGGCTTCCTCTGACACTGCCTGGTATAGATGTCCTGGATGGCAGGAAGTTTGGCCCGGTGATGTACTGGACCTTACGCGCTACCCTCTGTAGTGACTTGCAGTCGGAGGCCGAGCAGTTGCCATATCAGGTAGTGATGCAACCCGTCAGGATGATCTCGATGGTGCAGCTGTAATACCTTTTGAGGATCTGAGGACCCATGCCAAATCTTTTCAGTCTCCTGAGGGGGAATAGGTTTTGTCGTGCCCTCTTCACGACTGTCTTGGTGTGCTTGGACCATATTAGTTTGTTGGGGATGTGGACACCAAGGAACTTGAAGCTCTCAACCTGCTCCACTACAGCCCCAACGATGAGAATGGGGGCATGCTCAGTCCTCCTTTTCCTGTAGTCCACAATCATCTCCTTTGTCTTGATCACGTTGAGGGAGAGGTTGTTGTCCTTGCACCACACGGTCAGGTCTCTGACCTCCTCCCTATAGGCTGTCTCATTGTTGTCTGTGATCAGGCCTACCACTGTTGTGTCATCAGTGAAATTAATGATGGTGTTGGAGTAGTGCCTGGCCGTGCAGTCATGAGTGAACAGGGAGTATAGGAGGGGACCGAGCACGCACCCCTGAGAGGCCCCCGTGTTGAGGATCAGCATAGCAGATGTGTTGTTACCTACCCTTACCACCTGGGGGTGGCCCGTCAGGAAGTCCAGGATCCAGTTGCAGAGGAAGGTGTTTAGTGCCAGGGTCCTTAGTCTAGTGATGAGCTTTGAGGGCACTATGGTGTTGAACGCTGAGCTGTAGTCAATGAATAGTATTCTCACATAGGTGTTCCTTTTGTCCAGGTGGGAAAGGGCAGTGTGGAGTGCAATAGAGATTGCATCATCTGTGTATCTGCTGGTGCGGTATGCAAATTGGAGTGGGTCTAGGGTTTCTGGGATAATGGTGTTGATGTGAGCCATGACCAGCCTTTCAAAGCATTTCATGGCTACAAACGTGAGTGCTACGGGTCGGTAGTCATTTAGGCAGGATACCTTGGTGTTCTTGGGCACAGGCACTATGGTGGTCTTCTTTAAACATGTCAGTATTACAGAGGTTGAAAATGTCAGTGAAGACACTTGCCAGTTGGTCAGCGCATGCTTGGAGTACACTTCCTGGTAATCCGTCTGGCCCAGTGGCCTTGTGAATGTTGACCTGTTTAAAGGTCTTACTCACATCGGCTACGGAGAGCGTGATCACACAGTCGTCCGGAACAGCTGATGCTCTCATGCATGTTTCAGTCTTACTTGCCTTGCAGCGAGCATATAAGTTATTTAGCTTGTCTGGTAGGCTTGTGTCACTGGGCAGCTCTTCCCTTTGTAGTCTGTAATAATTTGCAAGCCCTGCCACATCCGACGAGCGTCGGAGCCAGTGTAGTGCGATTCGATCTTATTCCTGTATTGACGCTTTGCCTGTTTGATGGTTCGTCGGAGGGCATAGCGTGATTTCTTATAAGCTTCCGGGTTAAAGTCCCGCTTCTTGAAAGCGGCAGCTCTAACCTTTAGCTCAGTGTGAATGTTGCCTGTAATCCATGGCTTCTGGTTGGGGTATGTACGTACAGTCACTGTGGGGAGATGACGTCCTCGATGCACTTATTGATAAAGCCAGTGACTGATGTCGTGTGCTCCTCAATGCCATCGGAAGAATCCCGGAACATGTTCCAGTCTGTGCTAGCAAAACCGTCTGTAGTTTAGCATCTGCTTCATCTGATCCCTTTTTTATAGACCGAGTCACTGGTGCTTCCTTCTTTAATTTTTGCTTGTAAGCAGGAATCAGGAGGATAGAGTTATGGTCGGATTTGCCAAATGGAGGGCGTGGAAGAGCATTGTACGCATCTCTGTGTGTGGAGTAAAGGTGGTCTAGAATTATTTTCCTCTGGATAAAGTAATCCTTCTACACCCCCCCCCCCCCCCCCCCCCAAAAAAAAAAGATATAGATGTACTATTGTAAAGTGGTTGTTCCACTGGATATCATAAGGTGAATGCACCAATTTGTAAGTCGCTCTGGATAAGAGCGTCTGCTAAATGACGTAAATGTAATGTAAATGGTTGCACATTTAACATGTTGATAGGAGGCCCCGGTGGACAACTGAGCAAGAGGACAAGTACATTAGAGTGTCTAGTTTGAGAAACAGACGCCTCACAAGTCATCAACTGGCAGCTTCATTAAATAGTACCCACTAAACACCAGTCTCAACGTCAACAGTGAAGAGGCGACTCCGAAATGCTGGCCTTCTAGGCAGAGTTCCTCTGTCCAGTGTCTGTGTTCTTTTGCCCATCTTAATCTTTTATTTTTATTGGTCAGTCTGAGATATGTCTTTTCCTTTGCAACTCTGCCTAGAAGAGACAGTGCGCATCCAACCCGGAAGCCAGCCGCACCAGTCTCTGGTGGCACAGCTAGCACTGCGATACAGTGCCTTAGACCACTGCACCACCTGGGAGGCCCTACACTGTATTTCTGATCAATTTGATATTATTTTAATGGACCAAAAAATTTGCTTTTCTTTATAAAAAAAAGGACATTTCTAGGTGACCCCAAACTTTTGAACGGTAGTGTACGTTTCCTTTTCCAGCGAATCACGGGGATCTGGGCCTGGTCGGGCGTATTTCTCTCGCGTGCGACTCATTAAAGAAAAACTCCTCGTCCAACTTGAGGTGAGTAATCCCAGTTCTGATGTCCAGAAGCTCTTTTCGGTCATAAGAGACAGTAGCAGCAACATTATGTACAAAACAAGTTAAGAACAAACCGAAAAAGACAAACAAAATAGCATGGTTGGTTAAGAGCCGATAAGACGGCAGCCCTCCCCTCTTGCGCCATCTTCCACACATGCTAGTCTACATTTCCTCAAACAAGATCAGAATCCCACAAACTGTAGCTGATAAAATTAGTTGACATGCGAAGAAACAGTTAGCTATGTTTAATCTAAAATCTAAACCCGGCCAATTTTTCCACATTCTGTTACATCGGATGACCTGGCCTCCACAATCACCCAACCTCAACCCAATTGAGATGGTTTGGGATGAGTTGGACCGCAGAGTGAAGGAAAAGCAGCCAACAAGTGCACAGCATATGTGGGAACTCCTTCAAGACTGTTGGAAAAGCATTCCTCATGAAGCTGGTTGAGAGAATGCCAAGAGTGTGCAAAGCTGTCATCAAGGCAAAGGGTGGCTACTTTGAAGAATATCAAATATACATTTTTTGTTGAGTTGTTTAACACTTTTTTTGTTTATGTCAGGTGTGCTCCCTCTCTGGCCTCTAGGTCACCAGGCTGCTCGTTATGGCGCACACATGTCACCATCGTTATGCGCAACAGCGCATTATGACACTCACCTGGACTCCATCACCTCCTTGATTACCTGCCCTTTATATGTCACTCCATTTGGTTCCTTCCCCAGGCGTAATTGTTTCTGTAACTTGTCTGTGCGTTGTTTGTGTTTTCTTGTTTTGGATTATGTTACGTTTATTTATTAAGACACTCACTCCCTGGACTTGCTTTCCGAACCTCAGCGCACTCTTTACAGGCTACTACATGATTTCATATGTGTTATTTCATAGTTTTGATGTCTTCACTATTATTCTACAATGTAGAAAATAGTCACAAAAAAAAAACATTGAATGAGTAGGGGTTCTAAAACTTTTGACTGGTACTGTATATATGTGTGTGTGTATATATGTATTATTATTTAGATAGCAGGAAAAATCCATTATTCCTCTGAAGAGTATGAATTAGACTGTTTCAGAAGGTTTGATTGCTAAGCAACAATAGACCAGCATAGCTACTGTAGTAGGGCAAAGCTTTGTGCTGAAAAACCTTGGTAGAGCATGGGTGGATTAGGCATTGTGGTGCTCATGTGAATTTCCTATCTTTTTTGGCTTCAGACCAATGCCTACTTCTCACTTAAAACAAAGATTGTTGTTTTTAAGCCATATGCCAGTCACCAATCAGCCACACCAGGGACCCAGGAGCCAGGCCTTGACAACTGTCAAATGAGACTGCAAATACCCCAAATACCCACCCATACCTACCCCCACTTACCCCAAATACCCACGGTACTGGACAGATCTGCTGGCCGAGTGTTTCTGACAGCCCCCGCTGTACCATAAACACAGTCCATCTCAGCTATGTTTTATTTGAGAGCCAGTGGCAAACTCTCTGCATCGAAACATAAACATGTGAGCTCATGACTGGTTAAAGTCGTGCAACAGGGAAATTTGTCCTGAAAATTTGAGGGGGAAAATTGAAATGTGATCTGACACAAACTAAACCATTAGTGGTCACAGAGGGAGAAGCGCAGAGGGGTCACAGACGTCGCCAGACTTTTTTGGGTGGGGATATCAGGGGGAGTGTGTCGTGTCTGTGTGAGAGAGAGGCGCTGCAGGGTTTTATCCCCCTGCCTTTAAGAGGTGAAAGACAGAAAGTGGACACTGGATCAGATAGTGCAGTAAGGGAAAACAAACGTCAGGTAGGGTGGCTTCATGACATGAGAGATGGTGGTTAGGTCAAAGGAGGACGTGGTCCTGACCTCCAGGACAGACTGCTGTAGAGGGGCTTCCAGCATTGAACCAGGTTGAGTTTATTTACATCTGACTGGGGATTAGAACAGGAAGTGCTCCCTTGTCTGGTTCACAGGGCTGCCCCGCCCCTCTGGACCTCTCTGGACCTCCCCTATCCCACTGAACTAAGATGAGGAGCTAAGATGGTGGCAGCTCAGAGACCGAAACAAGGTTTCAAGAAGTGAAGGAGATGAGAAGATCAAGCCTTTAGAAACACACTCACTAAAGCTCTGTGTCTGTCTCTAGTATAAGGAAGTTTATTGAATAAAAAGGTGGGACACTGCGCTCAATGCTGTTATTGCAGTGTGGCAGAACCCAAACTAAGCCATGGAAATGACCACAGCGTTACTTGACATTAATTTGGTAAAAACTAACATAACAAAACACAAAGCTCCATAAAGGTCTAGTATAATCACTACATCTCATTCTATAGAGTCAGTAGTATAGTGAATGGAGTCAGTGGTGTAACGCTGTGAGTTGTCTCTTCTATTCTATTGAGTTAGTGAGGATGGATATCTGATCCCTTCGCCCTACAGAGGGATGACTAGCCCCGTGACCTCTAACCCTGAACCCCAAGGCATGGCCTCTGTGTCCGCCAGCAGATGCAGCTCACTGGAGCACACTCTCCTACAGCATGACAGCTTGCACACTTACTGCTTCCTCCCTGAACACCACCTCTCCTGTTACACACCCCTCCCCCTCCTCCCTCTGTCCCCCTCCTCCCTCCCTCAGTCCCCTCCTCCCTCCCCTCATCCCTCTGTCCCACTCCTCCTTCCCCTGTCCCCCTCCTCTCTCCCTCTGTCCCCCTCTTCCCTCCCCTCATCCCTCTGTCCCTCTCCTCCTTCTCCTGTCCCCCTCCTCTCTCCCTCTGTCCCCCTCTTCCCTCCCCTCATCCCTCTGTCCCTCTCCTCCTTCTCCTGTCCCCTCCCCTCCTATTACAACACCCCCATTATTCCCCTGCTTTCTCCCTCCATCTCCTCCCCTTGTCCCCTCCCCTCTCTGGGGAAAACCATTAACAGCCCCTGGCTCCGCCCAGTTATCAATGATTGACACCATTAACTTTCTATCCCTCCGCCCCCCAACATGTGTGATGTGTCTGGTAATTCCCAGGCCTACAGGTTAGCAGCAGAGTTACAGCGGGCTGGCCAGTAGAAGGACTGTATATTCACCTCTATAGAACCTCCATGGCAGCTGCTACTGATCCATCTACATCTTATTGATTAGAGTGAGAGGGGAGTAGTGGAGTAATGGGATGTAACTGGTGACAGGGCTGAAAACCATGGACATGAACGATAGGCGGTGTCCACTGTCCAGACACAGATCTATGCTATTTATTTATTTTATACAATTAGCTGTCTAGGCTGAATAATGATCCAGGATCAGTACAGGTTAAATGATGATCCAGGATCAACACAGGTTAAATGATGATCCAGGATCAACACAGGTTAAATGATGATCCAGGATCAACACAGGTTAAATGATGGTTTCTGAATTATTTTTTCTTCCTATTCTCCAAGATACTCTGGTCATCTAGATTAGTGGAAGGGAAACAGTGGGTCAGAAAAGTGACAGAGAGAGAGAGAGAGAGAGAGAGAGAGAGAGAGAGAGAGAGAGAGAGAGAGAGAGAGAGAGAGAGGGAGAGAGGGGGGAAAGGAGACAGAGGGAATGATAACACAGAAATGGAGACCCACAACTTACAAACAAGAAGTGTCACTTGTTCTCAGCATTAGGCCTTGGGTAGATATGAAAACAGATGGGACAGGAGAGGTCAGAGGGCCATGCTATGGCTGACATGCTTGTTTATTTGACCTGTCTCTGGTTTCCTGGTTTCGCCAGTGCTCCAATGGTTATCCAACCTGGAATGACCCTCCAGTAATGGCGGTCGCAGCACAGCTCTCTCCACCAGTAAGTCAATAGTGTTTCATTCACAGCTCTACTTAGGCCCCACCTCCAAACATGTGTAGTAAGTGTGGCGTATTACACTTCTTAGTGAAGAATAACAACCTTTTGAGTTTGTATTTGAACAAGAGGTTCCAGGGGTTCCTCATTAGTGATAGACAGTGAGTTAAAAAAAAGACAAAGGGACATTTTTAAACAGACATGGAGGTTTTCTATCAACAGGAAACATCTAAATATTTATATTTTGTATTATTATTATTTGTCTGTCAGGCCTTAGGCTAAGTTAATACAACAGACAACTTTAAATTCTCCATAATAATGTGGGGTAGCATGGTCCCAGATCTGTTCCTGCTGCATAGCCAACTCCTATGGTCATTGCCATTGGTTAGATGTGTGGGGTGGTCTGAGGCAGGCCAGAGCTAGGCTGAAGCTGTCTGTCTGTCACTACCCAGCTACCCAGCCCTGACACTTAGATAAGACTTCTGAATCAGATCCAGCCAAACCAGACAAGACTTCCTCTGCCAGCTGACTGGAGATAAACTGGAGACAACAGAGTCCAGAAGTAGAGAAGAGAGAGAGCAGACTCACAGCACCTACAGGTCTCCTTCGCACCAGTCAGTCACAGTGAGTCATGGCTATAGCAGGCACAAGGAAACAACGGACAATCAGTCAAACGTGAAAAACATTTTTCAATAATTCCAAGTAAATCATGAACAGAGATGACTGAAGGAGACAAGCCAACATTCATCCTTCCATGTACTGTTTTCAAACACTAGCATGACACGCAGATTAACAATCTTTGTATGAACCATGCTAGGGTTGAGACTTGCTTGAAACGAAAAACACAACAATGCTATCTGGAATGTTAGAGGTCCTGGAAGGAAAAACATTTATCTGGAATGTTAGAGGTCCTAGAAGGTGAAGACAATTCCAAACAGTTGAAAGTCATGACATTGAATCAGGGGGAACTACGAAGTGGTTGTGGCTCAGTACGACAGAAGAAACATATAAATAAATCAAAAACTTTTACTACATATTGAATCCAAGTTCAAAAGGTCCTGGAAGGTATGTGGACCTCTGTAGCTCAGTTGGTAGTGCATGGCACTTTCAATGCCTGGATAGTGGGTTCAATTCCTGGGACCACCCGTACAAAAACAAATTATGCACGTGTGACTCTAAGTCACATTGGACAAAAGTGTCTACTAAATGGCTTATATTATGTGGAATGTTAGAGGTCTTGGGAGGTGAAGATTACTGCAAAACATTTCCAAACAGTTGAAAGTCATGAAATGTACTGTGATTGCAGAACAATGAAGGTGATGTGGCTCAGTATGATATAAATAAGATATCAAAAGATAAACAAGTTCAAAAGTGCTCAACAGATGTCAGATAAGAACACAGTCTCATACTAAAAATAGCCAAATTATAAATCTCTTTGAACAGTGCATCATTAACTGCTTGTAAATGTGATCAGATCACACCACATGGGAGACAGCTTAACAAGAGTGACCCTCAGCATCAGTCCAAACTAACACTTCTTCAGATGTCCCTCAGTGAACCACCATGTTAATCCCTCAGCTCTAAACAGAGGAATGGAACCCAAAACAACACTGACCTAAAAGCAACTGAAACATCTGCAGCAGGGCTGCAGTGCTGTGTGTGTGTGTGTGTGTGTGTGTGTGTGTGTGTGTGTGTGTGTGTGTGTGTGTGCGTGCGTGCGTGCGTGTGTGTGTGCTGTTCAAGACAGAGGGGATATCAGCACACTCTGACCCAGCCAAACAGATGGTCTGGCTCCTGCATCACTCACACACAGCCCAGTCCTGCCTCCTTCCCTCCCTCCTATCACTCACACTGTGATATAGAGAGAGACATGAGAACTGATACCCCAAGCCTCATAATGTGTGAGTGTGCTCGTATGTGTGCATATATGTGTGTGTATGTACACTATCGTTCAAAAGTCTGGGGTCACTTATACATTTCCTTGTTTTTGAAAGACAAGCACATTTTTTGTCCATTAAAATAACATAAAATTGATCAGAAATACAGTTTAGACATTGTTAATGTTGTAAATTACTATTGTAGCTGGAAACGGCAGATTTTTTATGGAATATCGTCTTAGGCGTACAGAGGCCCATTATCAGCAACCATCACTGCTGTGTTCCAATGGCATGTTGTGTTAGCCTTTTAAAATTATCAACTTGGATTAGCTAATTGATCATTAGAAAAACCTTTTGCTATTATGTTAGCACAGCTGAAAACTGTTGTCCTGATTAAAGAAGCAATAAAACTGGCCTTCTTAAGACTAGTTGAGTATCTGGAGCATCAGCATTTGCTCAAACTGGCCAGAAACAAATAACTTTCTTCTGAAACTCGTCAGTCTATTCTTGTTCTGAGAAATTAAGTCTATTCCATGCGAGAAATTGCCAAGAAACTGAAGATCTCATACAACGCTGTGTACTACTCCCTTCATAGAACAGTGCAAACTGGCTCTAACCAGTGTCTAGTTTGAGAAACAGATAGCTTCATTAAATAGTACCCACAAAACACCAGTCTCAACATCAACAGTGAAGAAGCGACTCCAGGATGCTGGCCATCTAGGCAGAGTTGCAAAGAAAAAGCCATATTTCAGACTTGCCAATAAAAAGAAAAGATTAAGATGGGCAAAATAACACAGAAACTGGACAGAGGAACTCTGCCTAGAAGGCCAGCATCCCGGAGTCACCTCTTTACTGTTGACGTTGAGACTGGTGTTTTGCGTGCGTGTGTGTGTGTATATCAGTCTGTATCTGTGTGTGAGTCAGAGTGAGTGATGGATGACTAGTTCCTCAGTGTGTGTGGCTGTGCCGGGACGTGCTGAGCGTAGAGAAGCAGCAGACCTGTTGAGACAGACACAGTAGGGTGAAGACCTGTTTAGACTGGACTGGCGCCAGAGATCCCACTACAACCCTGCCAGCCAATGACAGGTGAGAGCCTTCACCTGTCAATCACACCACACCACACCATGCTAGGACTAGAGGGCCAGGTACGGACTAATAGGCATGGACACAGCTGGACACAGGGAGAGTGGAGACATGGCCTAAAACTAAGCTAGTTATTAGTCCTTCAGGAACAATTATTAGGGGAAGACCCTGTGCCATAAATCCATCAAAAATGATGAAGATAAGATGGACACTATTAAGGAAAAATATTCATATTCCTGGAAAATAGTTACTTATTGTGGTCCATGATGCAGTGAGATCCATTTGTTTTTAGCTATACAGGAAGGCCAAATTGAGACATGCTCGCAATCAAATTCTAGGTGTACTTGATGTGACCTGCTGAACACAGACAGTCATGCTAGGAAAGGCTGTAGCTAGGCAGGCTAGCCGTTGTAGTAATGGGAGAAAGCCATTAGCATCCAGTGTGTTCAGCAGATACAGCTATAATCAAATAAACTATAAGGCTCAAGGCTCTCTCTCTCTCCAGCTCTGATTATGGCAACGTTAGTGCATCCTTGTCACACACACACAGAAATTACACTAATTGAGAATTATGCGCTTTGCACAAACAGAGAAAACAATATTACATCAGGACAAAGTCAACAATATGAACGTATTGTCCTGCAGTAAGTGGATAGGGGTCAGATATTTTTTCCACTTGCAAAACGGATTCAAAAGATGGAGGGATGGAATAATTTATAGGGAAGGAGAAGGAGAGGGCGGGAGAGAAGGGGGTAAGGGGGGTGAGAAAGAGAGAGTGGGGGTGGGCAGAGAGGGAGAGGAGCATCCTTGCACAAAATAACAATTCACACAATACAACAAAGCTGTTCCTGCTAACAGTAAATCACATATTACATACAGGAAGTCCCCTAAGGAAGTCATACTAACATGGAGAGGATGTGGAAAAGAAAGAATTGAGAGGTTCTTGCCCTGTGTATTCTCATTGGGAGTTCAGAAGCAGTCAGTCACACACCGACCGACAGCTCCGGGACCAGCAAGTAATATCCTAAGTATATTATCTCTAGTCTCTACTAATCTCCTGCAGACACAGAACCAAACTCCAGTTTCCAATTCCTCTCTGTTTCAGTCGAACCTGTATGACCCATATTTGGCATCCTTCATCAAGGTGAATATTACATTATTCCTGCATGACAGCTTTACAATCACCAAGGTTAAACAAGGACCAATTGCTGAGCCATATATTGCGGTTACAGCAGCCCTAACAGCAGGCCCAGTTAAATGGGCCGGGGTTATAAATATGAGTAATCAGTCGCAGCGGGGAAAACACAGCGAAGGCTTCAAAGCCTGAACTAATAATCAATTCATCAGTTAGCTGTCTCTCCATTCAACTCTACTGAAGATGGATGCAGACAGCTTGTGTCATAAAAAGAGCTCGCTGAGGAATTTCTGTACATTATTTAATGCTGCTTACCAGAAAGTGACAGAACTCATATATCTAGTTTAATGGCAGCCTGTGTGAGTAGTGAGCACATGCATTCATGAACCAGAAACACAGCACATCTGAACAGGTCATCCTGTGTTTGTCTTCAATTGAGTGATCTGGAATTAGATGGAGCCATGAAAAACGACTGAATCTTTGAATACAAGATTTTTTTTAAGAAAGGAGTGGTAGAACTGCATGCTACGTGCTGCTTGTCCTATGTTGCTCTGCATGTGCTCACTGCTCATTGGTTGTCTGTATTGTAATTGTTTTCAATAACCTGCCCAGGGACTGCGGTTGAAAATTAACCGGCTGGCTAAAACCGGCACTTTTACTGAAACGTTGATTAATGTGCACTGTCCCTGTAAAAATAATAATAAACTCAAACGGAGGGAGTACATTTACGGAAAAAACACACAGAGCAGATTCAAGAGTGAAGAAAAAGGGTCACCTTTCAGAAGGAAACAAACACAGCACAGTATTTAACCTCACTGGTCTCTGGTAATCATGGGTCTGTCCATGCTGTGAGAAAGCATTTGACAGGTTATGTGCCTCAATAAAATGGCTAATCTCACCCTAGTGGTGTTCACCAGCCTGGACTCCCTAACCCCCAGCCCACACACACACACACACACACACACACACACACACACACACACACACACACACACACACACACACACACACACACACACACACACACACACACACACACACACACACACACACACACACCTCCCCCCATCGCCATGGCCATTTACAACCTCTAAAAGCTTTTTCCTTTTAACAGCAGCAGGCCTGCATGGGGTTGTGGTGGTTGTGTCTGTGAATGGCAGGGAACAGAATGCCCCTTGTGTTGTCACTCTCTCACCACTGGCTGACACACACACGCACACACGCACACACGCACACGCGCACGCACACACACACACACACACACACACACACACACACACACACACACACACACACACACACACACACACACACACACACACACACACACACACACACACAAACACTGTGTGTCAGTCCCTTTATTAGACTATTCAACCTGAGAGCCATTTTCTGATGAACACTAGAGTGCTGCTGCTAGCAGGGACAAAGTCACGGGTAAACACCTAATAAGTGAAGGTGATGGGGTGTAAAGCTTTATTCAGACCAACTTTCACAGCAGGAGCAGGGGACACTTGGACCAGGCAGTCTGTGGCTGAGTGGAGAGGAAAGTGCTAAGTGGGATGTGACACCAGCACACTCAGGTGCTCTAATCACATCTTTAAATCACAGGACATTAATTCAACCTTTGTCAGGTCAGTGTGCAGACCCTTTTCTAAACTTGATATTTTCTCCAGTATTGACATGTCTTATTGTTATTACGGTACCACTTTATATACAGAAGATAACTGGGGCACTTAGCTACTGTACAGTGATGTTAGGCCTTTTGGCAGGCCGTCATTATAAATAAGAATTTGTTCTTAACTGACTTGCCTAGTTAAATAAAGGTAAAAATAAATATGAATAAAAACTGTAGAACAGACCACTCTATGTATTTATTGGTCTGTATAAAAGCCCTGTACATCAAATGATGTCATCAAGCTAATACAGAACATCTAATTGAAAGGACTGATATGATCAGAGAACCTACAGTATGATAACACCTCCAGTAAATGACTCATTCAACTGGACCAAAACACAAAGAGTAGGAAATCTGCCTGACAACACCACCATCATCACATCAACACATTCAATTCAATCCAAAATAATCATTCTGTTTCGGTTCGTTAAATCTATGTCTGCCTGGGCGACGTTGTGGCCCCAACGTTGGCTCAACGTTCAGGTATGCAGTATGTAAGGAGAGCTGTGGCAGAGACAGATGGCTAGGTGCTGACAGGTAGTGGCAGGTAGACTACCTGTTTCACAGTTCACTAGGACATTCATTAAGCATTTTGGACAGGTTTCTTTGGATTGGGCCTCGGTTGACGGTAACATGATACACAGCCTGGGGATACTGTAATGTTTTTACACCAGAAGACCCAACCAAAGGTGACTGCTCCATCACAGGGTGAGAGAAAGAGGAGGGAAGAGAGAGGAGAGGAGAAAGAGGAGGAGTGAGGAGAGGAGGGAGAGAGGCAGAGAGGAGACGCCAGGAAAGGGGGATGAACATGTATATGAAGGGAGGGGTGTGGATCGGACATGCCTGTCATCTCTATCCCGTACCTCCATACTCCGTTGCTTTCGCTCTCTCTCTCTCTCTTTGTCCCTCTCTCTGTCGCTCTCTCTCTCTCTGTCTCTCTCTCTACCTCTCTTCCAATGACAAACGATTCATTCCATCCCACAACTCACTTTCCATTCCATCCAGGTTCCCAACTTCATTTTTTCCCCTTCCCTCCACCCTTACATGTTGTGACAGGCAGCCAAATTGATTAAGCCCAGCCCCTGGATATGACACTACAGCTCGTTGCCTTCTATTTGTTGATTACTATAGATTTTCTTCGATACTTCATTTAAAATCAATAGCCTGAGGGGAAGAAACATAGCCATGGTTTACACATACTTTAACATACTGGTGTGCGTTGTCGGAGGATGCAGCTGCCGCCAGGAGTTTTGGCAGCAGTTGTAGTCTGCGTCCCAAATGGCATTAATCCTATATAGGGAATAGGATGCCATTTGGGACGCAACCCCAACCGCGGCGGTAGCAGCCAATTATGAGGAAAGCTCTTAACAGGTGAAAGAAAGGGCCTCGGATCGATCCTGAGCTTTCTTCTCCCATCCCAGAGAGTGGCCATAAATGAAAGCGCATCTGCGTTGTTTTGAAGACAGCAGCCATGAAGCGTTCAGCAACTTGTTTTGCTCTCCTGTCTCCACTCCAGCGGCTTGCTATTTATAAAGCCCTCCACTTTTTGTGTCCTCTTTCCCCTCCCTCTCCCGACTGCTCATCGTGTGAGTGGATGCTCAGGGAGAAAAACGGACAACTGTGTCAGCTGAGTTCATTTGAGGAAGGAGCGAAAGGAATGTGAGTATTCCGTTTCTCTTTCTCTGATTTTTAAGATATGTCACACAAAGCAATCTGTCAATACATCTACTGCTCATTTGATGACAACTTTCACTAACCCAGCGCCTTCGTAATGTATTCAGACGTCTTAACTTTTCCACATTTTGTCAGGTTACAGCCTTATTCTAAAATGTGGGGGAAAAAATGTAATCCTCATCAATCTACACAAAATACCCCATAATGACAAAGCGTAAACAGATTTTTAGAACATTTTGCAAATGTATTAAAAATAGAAAACTGAAATACCTTCTAAGTATTCAGACCCTTTGCTATGAGAAACGAAATTGAGCTCAGGTGCATCCTGTTTCCATTGATCATCGTTGAGATGTTTCTACAACTTGATTGGAGTCCACTTGTGGTAAATTCAATTGATTGGACATGATTTGGAAAGGCACACACCTGTCTATGTAAAATCCCATAGTTGAAAGTGCATGTCAGAGCAAAAACAAAGCCACGAGGTCGAAGGAATTGTCCGTAGAGCTCCGAGAAAGGATTGTGTCGAGGCACAGATCTGGGTAAGGGTATCAACATTTGTGCAGCATTGAACGTCCCCAAGAACACAGTGGCCTCCATCATTCTTAAATGGAAGTTTGGAACCACCAAGACTCTTTATAGAGCTGGCCGCCCGGCCAAACTGAGCAATCGGGGAGAAGGGCCTTGGTCAGGGAGGTGACCAAGAACCCAATGGTCACTCTGACAGAGCTCTAGAGTTCCTCTGTGAAGATGGGAGAACCTTCCAGAAGGACAACCATCTCTGCAGCACTCCACCAATCAGGCCTTTATGGTAGAGTGGCCAGATGGAAGCCACTCCTCAGTAAAAGGCACATGACAGCCCGCTTTGAGCTTGCCAAAAGGCACCTAAAGACTGAATGCCAGGTGTCACATCTGGAGAAAAACTGGCACCATCCCTACAGTGAAGCATGGTGGTGGCAGCATCATGCTGTGGGGATGTTTATCAGCGGCAGGGACTGAGAGACTAGTCAGGATTGAGGGAAAGAGGAACGGCGCAAAGTACAAAGAGATCCTTGATGAAAACCTGCTCCATTGAGCTCAGGACCTCAGACTGCGGCGAAGGTTCACCTTCCAACAGGACAATGACCCTAATCACACAGCCAAGACAACACAGGAGTGGCTTCGGGACAAGTCTCTTAATGTCCTTGAGTGGCCCAGCCAGAGCCTGGACTTGAACCCAATCGAACATTTCTGGAGAGGTCTGAAAATAGCTGTGCAGCAATGCTCCCCATCCAACTTGACAGTGCTTGAGAGGATCTGCAGAGAAGAATACAGGTGTGCCAAGCCAAATTATAAAAAAATAAATAAATGAAATATTACATTTACATAAGTATTCAGACCCTTTACTCAGTACTTTGTTGAAGCGCCTTTGGCAGCGATTACAGCCTTGAGTCTTCTTGGGTATGATGCTGTAATTGCTGCCAACGGTGCTTCAACAAAGTACTGAGTAAAGGGTCTGAATACTTATGTAAATGTGATATTTCATTTATTTTTATAAATTAGCAGCATTTTCTAAAAACTTGTTTTTGCTTTGCCAATATGGGGTAGTGTTGAGTAGGTTGATGATGGAAAATCAATTAATTAATTTTAGAATAAGGCTGTAACCTAACAAAATGTGGAAAAATTCAAGGGGTTTGAATACTTTCCGAATGCAGTGTTCCTGTTGATAATGTTGTATGAATATCTTTTAATTCTCAAGCTGAGATCAGTATCTGTGTGGAGAGTGGGTGGTGGGTATCAGTAAGGGGTGGAGACTGAAGATGTTTACAGGTGGAGATGTTCTTATCTTAGTTCTCATCTCTTCTCTGCTCACTCCTCTTGTATCCAGTGACATGAGAGGATGCACCTCTGAAACAGATACTACTACTACTACTACTACGCCAGACCAGACCAGACACTGGCTACAGCCCTCTCTTCTTCTCTCTCCCTCTGTCTATCTGTCTCTCCCTCTCCCTCTGTCCATCTGTCTCTCCCTCTGTCTATCTGTCTCTTCTCTCTATCAAGCTGTCTCTTCCCTCTCTCTATCTGTCTCTTCTCTCTGTATCTTCTCTCTCTATATCTGTCTCTTCTCTCTCTCTGTCTCTGTCTATCTGTCTCTTCCCTTTCTATCTCTCTTCCCTCTTTATCTGTCTCTTCCCTCTTTATCTGTCTCTTCCCTCTCTCTATCTGTCTCTTCCCTCTCTCTATCTGTCTCTTCTCTCTATCTCTCTATCTCTCTGTCTCTTCTCTGTCTCTTCTCTCTAACTGTCTCTGTCTATGTCTCTTCTCTCTATCAATCTGTCTCTTCCCTCTCTCTATCTGTCTCTTCCCTCTCTCTATCTGTCTCTTCCCTCTGTCTATCTGTCCCTTCTCTCTCTCTATCTCTCTCTTCTCTCTCTCTCGCTCTCTCTCTCTCTCTCTCTCTCTCTCTGTCTCCTCTCTCTCTCTAACTCTCTTCTCTTTCTCTGTCTCTTCCCTCTATCTCTCTTCCCTCTCTCCCTCTGTCTATCTGTATCTCCCTGTCCCTCTATCTCTCTCCCTCTGTCTCTCTGTCTCCCTCTGTCCCTCTGTCTCTTCCCCTTTCTCTCTGTTTATCTGTATCTCCCTGTCCCTCTATCTCTCTCCCTCTGTCTCTCTGTCTCCCTCTGTCCCTCTGTCTCTTCCTCTCTCTCTGTTTATCTGTGCTTCTCCTTTCCTCAATCCCGCTGTTTATTTCTTTCCCTATCTCGTTATCCTTTCTTCCTACCTCCTTCCACTCGCTGTCATGTCTCTCTGTCGTCCTTGTACTCTCGCTGTTTCTCCCCCCTGCCCCCTGCTTTCCTTTCTCCCTCTCTCACCCTATCCTTCCCCCTTCTGACTCCCCCCTCTCCTCTCCCTCCCTGCCCAAGTCAAGCATGCAGAACAAGTCAGGTCTCTCTAGCAGACCAGAATGCTTTCTCAGAGTTCTCACCTTTCACCCAGGGAGAAGGAGAGGCGACATCACACACAGACAGAGACACACACAGAGCCCCAGCCCCACAGAGAGAAGAACACAATAACACAATAACACTGAGCCTATAGGAAGAAACACACACTGTCCTGCCACACCTAATTAGAGACTGCAGCCCTTTGACACTGTCTGTCCTCCCACCTCCGCACCTCAGCCTGACGGATGCACATCACATCACACAAAGAATTGCCACCTGCTGTTCCAATGGGATAATGCTAACGACACATTACCACTATCTAATACCAAAAAGGGTTATTTGACTGTCCCCATAGGAGAACCATTTGAAGAACCCATTTTGGATCCAGGTAGAATTATTTGGGGTTCCATGTAGAACCCTCCCTTACCACAGAAGGTTCTACATGGAATCCTAAAAGAGTCCTACCTGGAACCAAAACCAGTTCTCCTATGGGGACAGCCACAGAACCCTTTTTGGTATTAGATAGTAGTAGTGTGTCGTTAGCATTATCCCATTAGAACAGCAGGTGGCAATGCTTTGTGTGATGTGATGTGCATCCGTCATTTACCATTTACACTTACTCAGTTAACCCTCTTTTGATAGCACTGTGTCCATGTCCTCTCCGTGTCATCTCCGTGTCATCTCCGTGTCCCCTCCGTGTCCTCTCCGTGTCCTCTCCGTGTCCTCTCCGTGTCCCCTCCGTGTCCCCTCCGTGTCATCTCCGTGTCATCTCCGTGTCCTCTCCGTGTCATCTCCGTGTCCTCTCCGTGTCCCCTCCGTGTCCCCTCCGTGTCATCTCCGTGTCCTCTCCGTGTCATCTCCGTGTCCTCTCCGTGTCCCCTCCGTGTCCCCTCCGTGTCATCTCCGTGTCATCTCCGTGTCCTCTCCGTGTCATCTCCGTGTCCTCTCCGTGTCCTCTCCGTGTCCTCTCCGTGTCCTCTCCGTGTCCCCTCCGTGTCCCCTCCGTGTCATCTCCGTGTCCTCTCCGTGTCATCGCCGTGTCCCCTCCGTGTCCCCTCCGTGTCCCCTGCGTGTCATCTCCGTGTCATCTCCGTGTCCCCTCCGTGTCCTCTCCGTGTCCTCTCCGTGTCCTCTCCGTGTCATCTCCGTGTCATCTCCGTGTCCCCTCCGTGTCCTCTCCGTGTCCTCTCCGTGTCCTCTCCGTGTCATCTCCGTGTCCTCTCCGTGTCCTCTCCGTGTCCTCTCCGTGTCCTCTCCGTGTCCTCTCCGTGTCATCTCCGTGTCCTCTCCGTGTCCTCTCCGTGTCATCTCCGTGTCCCCTCCGTGTCCTCTCCGTGTCATCTCCGTGTCCCCTCCGTGTCCTCTCCGTGTCCTCTCCGTGTCTCTCCGTGTCCTCTCCGTGTCCTCTCCGTGTCCTCTCCGTGTCATCTCCGTGTCCTCTCCGTGTCCTCTCCGTGTCCTCTCCGTGTCATCTCCGTGTCCTCTCCGTGTCCTCTCCGTGTCACTCCGTGTCCCCTCCGTGTCCTCTCCGTGTCCCCTCCGTGTCATCTCCGTGCCATCTCTGCTGCTCCTTTACGTCACTCACTGGTTTGTACCTGTGTGCGTGTGTTTGTGTATGCGGCACGCTGAACACAGATGGGATCCGTGTGTAACACTTGAACGGGTCAGTTCTATTCCTTCCCCACTATAGTCTATGGCCGAAGCTCTCAGAGAGCTGTTGATATTTTTGGGTGACAAGATAGACATGACCCCTGGTGAGAAAATGTACATGTGTCAAAGATATGCTGAAAACTAATGATCCACTGATCCTGTCATCCAGAGGACAATCCATTACTGGACAGACTGTGGAGGGGAGGACCTCTTGGTTTTTATTTATACACTATGTGTTAATAAGGAAGATATACAGTACAGTAAAGATCAGGTTACACTCTCTGACATGCACTATAGTCTTGTGTTGTCCTTGTTGTCATTATTACAGACCTGGTGAGGAAAAATGGAAGAATAAATATCTCTGTATAATTGATTATTCATCCAAAATGTACTGTAAAATTGAATAAACTGGACTTGTCTCAAAACATTATAATCTGCTTGTCATGGTCTCTGATCAAATATTACAGTCTGTCCATTTTCTGTCAGCAGCTCCAGGGGTCCCTGACCAGCCCTCTCTATGTGTCCCTTGGGAGTGGAGGGAAACAGGGGGAGCCATGACCGGCCCTGTGGGGACCTTGCCCCTGGCCCTCCAGTAGGACTAACAGATGCTCAGTAATCTGTGTGAAAGGCGATCCACCCCTTAATGGGATTGTTTCTGTTACACCTCCAAGACACCCAGTCGTCCAACCAGCCGTCCAAATAGCCGTCAGGCACTATGTCCCCCCGACCACTAAAGCCAACCCAACTGCTGCTCTGCTCTGCACCACCACCACCACAACACTACCACAGCTGCTCTGCTCTGCTCCACCACCACCACAACACTACCACAGCTGCTCTGCTCTGCTCCACCACCACCACCACAACACTACCACAGCTGCTCTGCTCCACCACCACCACAACACTACCACAGCTGCTCTGCTCTGCTCCACCACAACACTACCACAGCTGCTCTGCTCTGCTCCACCACCACCACAACACTACCACAGCTGCTCTGCTCTGCCCACCCCACCACAACACTACCACAGCTGCTCTGCTCTGCACCACCACCACCACCACTCACTCCACAGCTGCTCTGCTCTGCACCACCACCACCACAACACTACCACAGCTGCTCTTCTCTGCACCACCACAACACTACCACAGCTGCTCTGCTCTGCACCACCACCACCACCACAACACTACCACAGCTGCTCTGCTCTGCACCACCACCACCACCACAACACTACCACAGCTGCTCTGCTCTGCACCACCACCACCACCACAACACTACCACAGCTGCTCTGCTCTGCACCACCCACCACCACAACACTACCACAGCTGCTCTGCTCTGCACCACCACAACACTACCACAGCTGCTCTGCTCTGCACCACCACCACCACCACAACACTACCACAGCTGCTCTGCTCTGCCCCCCACCACCCAGCGCCGCCGCACCACCACAACACTCCACGCCACAGCTGCTCTGCTCTGCACCACCACCACCACAACACTACCACAGCTGCTCTGCTCTGCCCACCACCACCACCACAACACTACCACAGCTGCTCTGCTCTGCACCACCACCACCACCACAACACTACCACAGCTGCTCTGCTCTGCACCACCACCACCACAACACTACCACAGCTGCTCTGCTCTGCACCACCACCACCACAACACTACCACAGCTGCTCTGCACCACCACCACCACCACCACAACACTACCACAGCTGCTCTGCTCTGTTCCACCACCACCACAACACTACCACAGCTGCTCTGCTCTGCACCACCACAACACTACCACAGCTGCTCTGCTCTGCCCCCCCACCCACCACCCAGCGCCGCCGCCCACCACAACACTACCACAGCTGCTCTGCTCTGCACCACCACCACCACAACACTACCACAGCTGCTCTGCTCTGCACCACCACCACCACAACACTACCACAGCTGCTCTGCTCTGCACCACCACCACCACAACACTACCACAGCTGCTCTGCTCTGCACCACCACCACCACAACACTACCACAGCTGCTCTGCACCGCCACCACCACCACCACAACACTACCACAGCTGCTCTGCTCCTGCTCCACCACCACCACAACACTACCACAGCTGCTCTGCTCTGCACCACCACCACACACTACCACAGCCGCCGCCCCCCCCCCCAGCTGCTCTGCTCTGCACCACCACCACCACAACACTACCACAGCTGCTCTGCACCACCACCACAACACTACCACAGCTGCTCTGTTCCACCACCACCACAACACTACCACAGCTGCTCTGCTCTGCACCACCACCACAACACTACCACAGCTGCTCTGCACCACCACAACGCTACCACAGCTGCTCTGCACCACCACCACCACCACAACACTACCACAGCTGCTCTGCTCTGTTCCAGGTCTGTCCCAAGGTAGACATCAGGACTTCACACCTCTGAATGGTCAAACAACTGAGTGCCATGGTGAGAAGAGAGGAGGAGTGGGAGGAAAAGAGGGAGGAATCATCTCACTTGAAGCAGAAGGGTGACATAGTGACAAAGCAAAAAGTGCCGTTATGTCAGGCTTAGAGTTAGCAGGGGGAGGGGAGGAGACGTGAGAGGAGGGGATGTTGATCGACAGCTGCCTTCCTGAAATGGGGATACAGAGAGGCACACCTGGGGCAGAGAGATAAAGAGAAGGAGAGAGAGAGAAAGAGAGGGAGAGAGATAAGGAGGAGGTAGAGAGAGTGAGGAGGGATAGAGAGAGAGAGAGAGGTAGAGGTAGAGAGAGAGAGAGAGAGAGGTAGAGAGAGAGAGGTAGAGAGAGAGAGATAAGGAGGAGGTAGAGAGAGTGAGGAGGGATAAGAGAGAAGGAGAGAGGTAGAGGTAGAGAGTAGAGGTAGAGAGAGAGAGGTAGAGAGAGAGAGAGAGAGAGAGAGAGAGAGAGAGAGAGAGAGAGAGCGAGAATAAAATGGAGTGTGAGATATAAAAAAGAGAGCATGGAAAAGAGAGAGAGCAAGATAATTAGAAAAAGAAAGAGAATGAGAGAAAGAGAGGGAGAGGACAATATCCCCATCAGGTCCTGCTCCTCAGAGGGTAAAAGTACTGTAACATCAGACATCTCTCTCCCATCACATTACCTCCGGCAGCAGCAGTAAAACTGTCCCTGTCATAAGCTGTGTACATGTCAAAATGATATGTTTAACAACCTCCTACCTATTGTCTGGCTGACTCTGGCACAATGGCCACACAGTGTGGATTTCCTTCTGGGTGTGAAATGACAGATTCAGTCCTTTCTTGCCGAGTGGGCACTCGGCTTACTGTTCCCCTTCAAAAGCCAGCTATGTGTCATCTGTGAGTACAATGTGAAGAGTACGGAGGATATGGTTACTCTGTGAGAGGTAAGCATGCCGCATTCATGCTTATGATTCCTTTGAGATGTTAAAAGTCCAAAACAACACAGGATGGGAAGATCTGTTTAACGTAAACACTACATAGTTGTTATGCCAACCTCTTAAACA
The DNA here is from genome assembly GCF_965601325.2 of Salmo salar. Classification (NCBI taxonomy): domain Eukaryota; kingdom Metazoa; phylum Chordata; class Actinopteri; order Salmoniformes; family Salmonidae; genus Salmo; species Salmo salar. The sequence continues at coordinate 31,908,003 of NC_138301.1, forward strand.
CAGTTAAGGAGAAGATTAATACAAGGAAAGGGGATACATAATCAGTTGCAAAACTGAATGCATTCAACAAAAATATGTCTTCCGTATTTAACCGCTGAATCAGAGAGGTTCGGGGGTTGCCTTAATCTTGTTCTGTTCTTTAATCCTGACTGTTCTTTAATCCTGACTGTTCTTTAATCCTGACTGTTCTTTAATCCTGACACTGTTCTTTAATCCTGACACTGTTCTTTAATCCTGACTGTTCTTTAATCCTGACTGTTCTTTAAACCTGACTGTTCTTTAACCCTGACACTGTTCTTTAATCCTGACACTGTTCTTTAATCCTGACTGTTCTTTAATCCTGACACGGTTCTTTAATCCTGACACAGTTCTTTAATCCTGACTGTTCTTTAATCCTGACATGGTTCTTTAATCCTGACACTGTTCTTTAATCCTGACACTGTTCTTTAATTCTGACACTGTTCTTTAACCCTGACACTGTTCTTTAATCCTGACACTGTTCTTTAATCCTGACTGTTCTTTAATCCTGACACTGTTCTTTAATCCTTACTGTTCTTTAATCCTGACACGGTTCTTTAATCCTGACACTGTTCTTTAATCCTGACACTGTTCTTTAATCCTGACACTGTTCTTTAATTCTGACACTGTTCTTTAACCCTGACACTGTTCTTTAATCCTGACACTGTTCTTTAATCCTGACTGTTCTTTAATCCTGACACTGTTCTTTAATCCTTACTGTTCTTTAATCCTGACACGGTTCTTTAATTCTGACACTGTTCTTTAACCCTGACACTGTTCTTTAATCCTGACACTGTTCTTTAATCCTGACTGTTCTTTAATCCTGACAAGGTTCTTTAATCCTGACACTGTTCTTTCATCCTGACTGTTCTTTAATCCTGACTGTTCTTTAATCCTGACACTGTTCTTTAATCCTGACTGTTCTTTAACCCTGACACTGTTCTTTAATCCTGACTGTTCTTTAACCCTGACACTGTTCTTTAATCCTGACTGTTCTTTAATCCTGACACTGTTCTTTAATCCTGACACTGTTCTTTAATCCTGACTGTTCTTTAATCCTTACACTGTTCTTTAATCCTGACTGTTCTTTAACCCTGACACTGTTCTTTAATCCTGACTGTTCTTTAACCCTGACACTGTTCTTTAATCCTGACTGTTCTTTAACCCTGACACTGTTCTTTAATCCTGACATGGTTCTTTAATCCTGACACTGTTCTTTAATCCTGACACTGTTCTTTAACCCTGACACTGTTCTTTAATCCTGACACTGTTCTTTAATCCTGACTGTTCTTTAATCCTGACACTGTTCTTTAATCCTTACTGTTCTTTAATCCTGACACGGTTCTTTAATCCTGACACTGTTCTTTAATCCTGACACTGTTCTTTAATCCTGACACTGTTCTTTAATTCTGACACTGTTCTTTAACCCTGACACTGTTCTTTAATCCTGACACTGTTCTTTAATCCTGACTGTTCTTTAATCCTGACACTGTTCTTTAATCCTTACTGTTCTTTAATCCTGACACGGTTCTTTAATTCTGACACTGTTCTTTAACCCTGACACTGTTCTTTAATCCTGACACTGTTCTTTAATCCTGACTGTTCTTTAATCCTGACAAGGTTCTTTAATCCTGACACTGTTCTTTCATCCTGACTGTTCTTTAATCCTGACTGTTCTTTAATCCTGACACTGTTCTTTAATCCTGACTGTTCTTTAACCCTGACACTGTTCTTTAATCCTGACTGTTCTTTAACCCTGACACTGTTCTTTAATCCTGACTGTTCTTTAATCCTGACACTGTTCTTTAATCCTGACACTGTTCTTTAATCCTGACTGTTCTTTAATCCTTACACTGTTCTTTAATCCTGACTGTTCTTTAACCCTGACACTGTTCTTTAATCCTGACTGTTCTTTAACCCTGACACTGTTCTTTAATCCTGACTGTTCTTTAACCCTGACACTGTTCTTTAATCCTGACTGTTCTTTAACCCTGACACTGTTCTTTAATCCTGACTGTTCTTTAACCCTGACACTGTTCTTTAATCCTGACTGTTCTTTAACCCTGACACTGTTCTTTAATCCTGACTGTTCTTTAACCCTGACACTGTTCTTTAACCCTGACACTGTTGTTTAATCCTGACTGTTCTTTAACCCTGACACTGTTCTTTAATCCTGACTGTTCTTTAACCCTGACACTGTTCTTTAACCCTGACACTGTTCTTTAACCCTGACACTGTTGTTTAATCCTGACACTGTTCTTCACAGAGCTGTGACAGAATATCCAGGGGGCAGTCGGGAGGGGCCTGGGGACACAGTTCAGGGGTCCCACTCCAACTCCAGCCTTTTCAATTAGGCTCTAGCCCTACCAGGAGGGATTTATGAACATCACCTTGACACTCCCACCCGTCCAAACAGCCCAGGGGGCAACATCCCCCCCACACACACTATATCAAGCCTCCCAGTACACTCAAAAACAGTGACCTAAGGTACAAACGGTACACCTCCCAGGCCTTGACTAAAAGCACACACACACAAACTATTGTCACACACACACACACACACGCACACACACACACACACACACACACACACACACACACACACACACACACACACACACACACACACACACACACACACACACACACACACACACACACACACACACACACACACACACACATATATACACAGGACCTGTGTTCTTCACATATAGAGGTCAGTGGTAATTATTTAGAACAGGTTCGGTTCAAAGGTAACCAATAAAAAAATCCAATATGGCAAATGTGTGGGTCCTAGTTATATCAATATACTGTATAATGCAGAAACGGGACAGATGACAACCTAGAAGCGATTGAAATCCCTGGTTTCTCCACATCCTGCAGCCTCTGGACAGCATCAATCTATAGGTGTTGATCATTAAATTAAGGACTAGTTGTGATTAACGAGTTCTTCAAAAAGCAGGAATCGGCTGCAATCTGAGTCCTGCAGGCGTTGATGGGCTCCATTTTAAGGGGGAAACTATGTATATGTCCCAAATGGCACCCTATTCCCTGTATAGTGCACTACTTTTCACCAAAACCAAATGGGGCCTGGTCAAAAGTAGTGCACTATATAGGGAATAGGGTGGCATTTGGGACGGTATCTATTTGTGACGTCTATAATGTTACGCTTTAGCCAGCGGTCTTCATTTTAATTAAAAATCTCTCACTCCCTAAGAGTTATGGAATGTTCTCTGAAGGCTGCTGGCAGGACTGTGAATGAAATACCACATAACAAATTGTGTGAGAGAATCAAGTAAGCAACAGCCAATAGCTACACCATCAACCAGGAATATGTGCCCAGAATATATCACCTTGCTATGCTTCGTTAGCTAACACCCTCTGATATGAAATGAGCCAACTATAACATATATTATATATAACTAACACAGATGTTATCTAAAATAGGGGTAGGGTTGTTGTTGGGCCATTTGTGCGCCACCCTATGGGACTCCTAATCATGGCCGGTTGTAAAACAGCCTGGAATTGAACCAGGGTCTGTAGTGATGCCTCTAGCACTGAGATGCAGTGCCTCAGACCGCTGCGCCGCTTGGGAGCCCATCAGGATGGGGAAAGCACGTTTCTGACCACACAGCGTGCTGCGGTCATAGACTAACTGAAACTGAAGTCCCGGGAATCAAGGCCACTGATAGGCTGAAGGAGATGTGGTAATAAGTATTTGGCATGACCTTGACCAATAAGACACTAACAAAAGTGGGGGTCCTCTGAATGGGAGACTAAGCTGCCCGACTAGAACAACCAGAAGGGATGGCTAGAATGAGCTGACTGAAGCTGGCCGTTTTAACATCTACGGTAGATAAAACAAGATGAATAAAACTGGTGGTTAAAAGATACCTACAGGACCTCAATATAATGAATCATGTCCCATTTGTAGTGATGTCACGTCAGCCATAGACTTCCCATGTCTGCTTGCTGTAAATAGTTTCAACAATATAAGGCTCCTGGCCATATTCCTTGACACCTGTGTTTAACAATTGTGTAATGATGACTATTTAGCAAATCATGTTAAAATGCTGTAAATGAGCGAATAAGAGAATGACATGGTACCGCACTGACATCAGATAAGATCACTCAACCCAGGGTAACACAAGGTAATATACACCCAAATACATAACCCTTCTACTTTACATTGGTAGAATAAATTCCCCTGCTTTATATCATATTCCGGTCACTTTTTACTGTAGCCATTACCGGAGCCTAGGCCTTGCACTATGCAACATACATTTCCCTGTTCCCAAACCACTGCAGTCCGTCATCTTTATTCAAGTTCACTTTGCAAAGACCTCCATCACAGCTCCTGCTTTGGCTTAATAGACTGGAGTTCTCTCAATGTCACCATAACTCACAGAGCTCTACAATCCTCTGACCTGCAGATATTGTTCACCATGCTTCAACACTATAGAGTCTATATCAATTAGGACACAATAGCATTGAGGAGGTACTTCAAATATCACATCAGCATTTCCACTGTTGCAATAAAGACCAACACAAATATTGTCACCATTAGGGTTGCAACAATCTGATAACTTTCCACAAATTCCCAGGTTTTCTCCAAAATCCCTGTTGGAAGATCCAGGAATCAGGAGGGAAAAACCAGGAAATCCAGAATCCTCCAACCAGGAGTTCTGGAAAACCTGGGAATCTTGGGAAAGTTGCCATATTTTTTCAACCCTAGTCACCATAACTCATAGCGCTACACTATTCTGACCTACAGCTATTGTTACCATGCTGGCCCCTTGCTCTGTAGAAACTGAGGATACAATAGTATTGAGGAGCTTCAAACGTCAGGCCAGCATTGCCACAGTAGCAGTGAGGGTCAATGAGGAGGACAATGGGGGGATGTTGTGATGGTCTGGATTGGGGAGGCTATGCAGGAGGTGTTGAGGAGGACATGGCAGGCGTAGTGATGGGGGGGCAATGTTGTGGGGGTCAGCGGTGCATCTTGTTTATGTGTCCAGGTTGAGAGAAGAAGATGGAAGTAATGAATTAGAGTGGAGCCTGTGAGGCATTAGAGATTAGCCTGAAGAAAGTGTTCCAGAGAGGAGAGGGCAGGGGGTCAGAGGTGAGACATATACCACCAACTGTTGTCAGATACACTGCATGTTTATCAACCAGGGCTAGGGGACAATCTCTTATTGCAGGATGACGAGGAGAGATAACATACATGTTATAAGGGTTATAAACTGACCAGTATTGGACTGTCAGTTAGAATAGAATAGAAAATAATGGAATAGAATAGAATTTACATTATTTGACAGACAGAGCATGCAAATACATTTGGCATGCCAGTTATCCAAGGCATTAGCCTACAGCGTCAATAAATTGTCTGACATATGGGGAGGAATCCAGCGGCCCTAGCTCCAGCCGTGGGTCCTAGCTCCAGCCGTGGGTCCTAGCTCCAGCCGTGGGTCCTAGCTCCAGCCGTGGTTCCTAGCTCCAGCCGTGGGTCCTAGCTCCAGCCGTGGGTCCTAGCTCCAGCCGTGGGTCCTAGCTCCAGCCGTGGGTCCTAGCTCCAGCCGTGGGTCCTAGCTCCAGCCGTGGGTCCTAGCCCTGCTCTGCTGCTCTGAGAGCTGACGAATAAAACAACTCTATAAATAAGTTTTCCCACCACGGTCACAAACTCTGTGTGCTCCCTCTGATCCCTGAGGGTAAGAAACAAGCATGAGAGGGAGAAAAAAAAGAGAGATGGAGAGAGAGGAAGAGAGAGAGATAGAGGGAGAAATAAAGAGAGAGAGAGAGAGAGAGAGAGAGAGAGAGAGAGAGAGAGAGAGAGAGAGAGAGAGAAAGAGAGAGAGAGAGAGAGAGAGAGAGAAAGAGAGAGAGAAAGGTCAACCTCAGAGGACTGAGTCAGAGAGCTACAGTCATTAACACAGTGGCAGTACCTTTGTGTTTATGTTTGACAGAGATCTTGTTATTCTAACAGTGAAACAATGTAGGGAGGAAGACCTCTGAAGGAGTCATAAAAGCCAATGACGCCTCAGACGATCTGAGTCTATCTGAGTAATAGGTGAACCGGCCAACCAGTGTGCGTTGTTGTGGCTTGCTTTGACGTCATTTCCTGTTGCTATGACAGTAAGTGATGGTAGCTTGCGTGAGTGAACCAGAACCATTCCGAGTGTGATGAGCTCATCTTTCATTTGATCTTTTTACATATACAGTATATCACATAAATATCTTCTTGCGTGTGTGGTGAAAAACTCTTCAAAGTTGCGACCACTAAATTGGTGATAGCGGTTCTCTATAGGTGCTTTCCAATGTCACTGCTCTGGAATGGAGACAGTCTGCCTCAAGTCTCCATTCCAATGTGAGATCTGTGTGCCAACATGTTAAGTAACTCAACTCAACTGTCATAACATCAGCACAATAATATGGCTCCTGTATATCATGCATCACAGGCGAAAGGTTACAAACAACGATAAACTGGGTGAACAAGATAACCAACAGATATGAAGATGAGATGGTGGTCGACAGTGAAAAAGTGTAGGGTGTGTTGTTCTCTGACACCTTGGGACAAAGCTGTCTGCTCTACACTATTTGGCCATCATGGTTCATGGCTAATGTTATTAAACAGAGTGCTGCCTCTCTCTCTCTCTCTCTCTGTGTGTGTCTCTCTGACCTAATGATGATCACTGCTGTCAGCTGCTGCTAGCCTGCAACTGGCCAAGGGCATCTGACATTTTTAACCAGATTTGATTCTCCATCACTGTTTATCTCCCCCTGTTGGGTCCTCTCTCTTTCTCTCTCCCGCTCTGTTTTCTCTTTCTCTTCTTTTCTCTTCTCTCTGCACCCTTCTATTTCTCATCTCTCTCTCTGTCCTGCGTCTCTCTCTCTCTGCCTTACCCATCCGTGTAATCCCCAGTATGTGTGATGATGTGCATTGTCTAACCCTGTCCTCTCTGTCCCGTCTCAGATAAATGTTCCTCATGCTGATTTGTAGCCTGGTGGTCTCCTTTTCCTCTAGAAGAGTAAACACAAATGACCGTAAATCAAATGGCATTTATTATGATTATATAAATTACCACACTTTCAGGTCATGTTTACATATTTAACATAGTTACATACTCATTTAAATGTCTTATCCACTACAGTTCTGGTCTCAGGTTCAGGAATGGCTGAAAAAGCATACAATGATTCTAAAATTGACCCTAGAAATAGCATTGTTGGGAGAATTGGAAAGACCTGGTCAGTCAATCGCTAATATATTAATACTCTTAAGAAAAGTACTCGTAATTAGATAAATTCAAAAATGTTAAACATCACAGGCTAGGGTAAACATCCGAAGAGGGTGGCCAGCAGAGATAGGTGGGATGGGATGAGGGAAACCGAGGGTTGGCATGTGGAACGGGAGATGAGTGGGAGTGAAGCAGCTGAGTGAGGGGTAAAATGACGGCCAACAAATAAATACCAACAACTAAAAGGACACTAAAAAGGAAGGTTGTTACATCCAATGTCTGTCTGCCTGAGACACACACACACACACACACACACACACACACACACACACACACACACACACACACACACAGACACACAGACACACACACACACACACCGATTCAAACTCACACACACACACACACACACACACAGACACACACACACACACACACACACCGATTCAAACTCACACACACGCACAAACATGTTGTCTTTTGTTTTACATTGTTGTTTTCCTTTGTGCTTGTCTTTTTTTTAATTGTTACATTTTTATTGGTAGCTGTTCGATTGGGCTGGACTGGGATGGTGGCACTGAGGGGGTGGTAATGGGATGGGTTTGGGGAATGAAGGGAGAGGTTTTCGGGGAGATTGTGTTGGATGGTTGAGGGGCGGTTGAGGTGGGGACTGTGGGGGGGGTCACAGATGGTTGGGGGGGGGGCAAGAGCCTGGCGGTTGGGAGCGTTGGACCAGTGTCCGAGAGGTCACTGGTTCGGGGCCCCGAGTCGACCGTGTGAGGGATCTATCGATGTGCCCTTGAGCGGGGCACTTGACCCTAGTTGCTCCTGTGGGTCTCTCTGGATGGGAGTGCTGTTAAATGACTCAATGTAATGTAAATGTTGAGCGGCTTCACTGCAAGTGGATTGTATGTTTTAAAATCCAATAATAAACACATGTATAAAATTTAAAAAAATGGTCAGTTATTTCTGCCTGCTGTCAAATAGATAAGGGAAGGGCCAAGGTAGATTCACTGAGTAAAATAAAAGGAGAACAAAACTTAGTTATCACTAACAGTATTTATGGGTTGTAAATACATAAATAAAAAACATTTCAATTGTATAATACCCAGTATTAACCACTACAACCAGAGATAATAATAAAAAACAAATGTGCTGTAGGCCTGAGACACTGCAGAGGAAACATACTGTACTGTATAGAGTGGAGTGTATATAGTGGAGTGTACATGACTGACTGAGCCTACTGTATTACCATTATAAAACCTATTGATTTCAACAATTAATACAAATACAACCGCCATACTGTAAGGGCTGTCGTCGGAAGAAGACCAAAATGTAGCGGAGTTAGTGTTCAACATATTTAATTATTGCCGTAACACTATTCAAACAAAACAAGGAACTGACAGCCAACACAGTCCTGTCAGGTGAAACACACTAAACAGAAACAATTACCCACAAAACCCCAACGGAAAAACATGCACTTATGTGTGACTCCCAATCAACAGCAACGAACTTCAGCTGTGCCTGATTTGTGAGCCACACACGGCCCAAAACAAAGAAATACAAACACATAGAAACAGAACATAGAACATAGAACCCAATGTAACACCCTGGCCTAACCAAAATAAAGAACAAAAAACCCCTCTCTATGGCCAGGGCGTTACAGTACCCCCCCCCCCCCCCCCCCCCCCAAGGTGCGGACTCCGGCCGCAAAACCTGACACTGAAGGGGAGGGTCTGGGTGGGCCCTCTTACGGCGGCGGCTCAGGTGCGGGACGTAGCCTCTGCCCCACCCTTGGCATCGCCCTCTTAGGTGGCGCACCTGGCCGCGCCGAAGGTCTGGTGGGCGACCCTGGCTTCGCCCGGCTGGCGGGCGGCGCTTGCTGCGCCGGGCAGGCGGGCCACTCTGGCTGGGCCGGAGGACAGGCGGGCCACTCTGGCTGGGCCGGAGGACAGGCGGGCCACTCTGGCTGGGCCGGAGGACAGGCGGGCCACTCTGGCAGATCCGGCACGGCGGGCCACTCTGGCAGATCCGGCACGGCGGGCCACTCTGGCAGATCCGGCTCAGGATTCACCAGGCTGGGGAGACATGAAGGAGGCCTGGCTCTGGGCGCAGGCCCTGGACTCACCAGGCTGGGGAGACCCACTGGAGGCCTGGTCTGAGCAGGTGGCACTGAGGAGGCGGCACAGGAGAGACCAGGGTGGAGGGATCCACCGGAGGACTGGTCCTTGGAGGAGGCACAGGCTTGACCAGGATAGGGAGACCCACTGGAGGACTGGTCCATGGAGGAGGCACGGGCTTGACCAGGATAGGGAGACCCACTGGAGGACTGGTCCGTGGAGGAGGCACGGGCTTGACCAGGATAGGAAGACATGCAGGAGGCCTGGTTCTGGGCGTAGGCACAGGACTAGCAGGGCTGGGAAGACATGCAGGAGGCCTGTTTCTGGGCGCAGGCACAGTCTTCCGCAGACAACCAGCACGCACCTCAGGACGAGTATGGAGAGCTGCCTCAGGTGACATCATTTCCACGACACGCTCCGTAGGGCGAATGCCGTGCCTTACGCACCAAACTAGCAGCTCTCTCATCTCTCTCTCCTTTAATTTCCCCATTAACTCCTTCACAGTCTCTGCCTCGTACCCCTCGCTCACCTCCAATGTCAACCTGACTGGCTCTGGTTCCGACCTCGGCTCCGCCGACTGTCCCGTGTGCCCCCCCCCCAATTTTTTTTTTATTGGGGCTGCCTCTCGTGCTCGTTGTGCTCTCTCTCCTCATAATATCGCCTCTCCGCTCTCGCCGCTTCAATCTCCCACTGCGGGAGGCGATACTCCCCAGCCTGAGTCCATGGTCCCTCTCCGTCCAGTATCTGTTCCCATGTCCACGAGTCCATCAAGCTGTTCTCCTGTTGCTCCTTCCTCCTCCGCTGCTTGGTCCTGGTTTGGTGGGTAATTCTGTAAGGGCTGTCGTCGGAAGAAGACCAAAATGCAGCGGAGTTAGTGTTCAACATATTTAATTATTGCCGTAACACTATTCAAACAAAACAAGGAACTGACAGCCAACACAGTCCTGTCAGGTGAAACACACTAAACAGAAACAATTACCCACAAAACCCCAACGGAAAAACATGCACTTATGTGTGACTCCCAATCAACAGCAACGAACTTCAGCTGTGCCTGATTTGTGAGCCACACACGGCCCAAAACAAAGAAATATAAACACATAGAAACAGAACATAGAACGCCCACCCAATGTAACACCCTGGCCTAACCAAAATAAAGAACAAAAAACCCCTCTCGATAGCCAGGGCGTTACACATACTTAGATCATCAATCACTTTAATATCTACAACGCATTTGGAAAGTATTCAGACCCCTTGACTTTTTCCACATTTTGTTACGTTACAGCCTTATTCTAAAACTGATTAAAGAAATTGACCTCATCAATCTACACACGATGCCCCATAATGACAAAGCAAAAACTGTTTTTTTGAATTTTGGGCAAAAAGACTGAAGAGGTGGGTAAACTCTGATTGCCTGTCGTGGTGAAAAAAGTAACACTTCCTATTCTTTCAGTGCATTTTTCTGCAAAATGTGGATGAACTATTGGGCAAAAGAAAAAAGTGGGTAGACTGTGTTTACTTGCATTTTCCTCCAATATACCACTGTTTTACTTGTAGCCTTCTAGCCTTATTCTAAAATGTATTAAATCGTTTTTTTGGTCACATCAGTCTACACAACAAAACACATAATGACAAAGCATAAACAGGTTTTAGAAATCTTTGCAAATGTATTAAAAATAAAAACTGAAATATTAGACCCTTTAACTCAGTACTTTGTTGAAGCACCTTTGGCAGCGATTACAGCCCCAAATCTACTTGGGTATGACGTTACAAGCTTGACACACCTGTATTTGGGGAGTTCTCCCATTCTTCTCTGCATATCCTCTCAAGCTCTGTCAGGTCGGATGGTGAGCATGGCTGCACAGCTATTTTCAGGTCTCTCCAGAGATGTTCGATCAGGTTCAAATCCGGGCTCTAGCTGGGCCACTCAAGAACATACAGAGACTTGTCCCGAAGCCACTCCTACGTTGTCTTGGCTGTGTGCTTAGGGTCGTTGTCCTGTTGGAAGGTGAACCTTCAGCCCAGTCTGAGGTCCTGAGCGCTCTGGAGCAGGTTTTCATCAATGATCTCTCTGTACTTTGCTCTGTCATCTTTCCTTCGATTCTGACTAGTCTCCCAGTCCCTGCCGCTGAAAAACATCCCCACAGCTTGATGCTGCCACCACCATGCTTTTCCGTAGGGATGGTGCCAAGTTTATCACAGACGTGATGCTTGGCATTCAGGCCAAATAGTTCAATCTTGGGTTCATCAGACCAGAGAATCTTGTTGAATCTAGTTTTTCATGGTCTGAGAGTCCTTTAGGTGCTTTTGGCAAACTCCAAACGGGCTGTCGTGTGCCTTTTACTGAGGAGTGGCTTCCGTCTGGCCACTCTACCATAAAAGCCTGATTGGTGGAGTGCTGCAGAGATGGTTGTCCTTCTGGAAGGTTCTCTCATCTCCACAGAGGAACTCTGGAGCTCTGTCAGAGTGACCATCGGGTTCTTGGTCACCTCCCTGAGGAGGCCAGCTCTAGGAAGAGTTTTGGTGGTTCCAAACTTCTTCCAAATCATGTCCAATCAATTGAATTTACCACAAGTGGAATCCAATCAAGTTATAGAAAGATCTCAAAGATGATCAATGGAAACAGGATGCACCTGAGCTCAATTTCAAGTCTCATAGCAAAGGGTCTGAATACTTATGTAAATAAGGTATTTCTGTTTTTTATTTGTAATAAATTAACAAAAATGTATAAAGACCTGTTTTCGCTTTGCCATTATGGAGTATTGTGTGTAGATTGATGAAGGTTTTTTGTATTTAATTCATTTTAGAATAAGGCTGTAACGTAACAAAATGTGCAAAAGGGGAAGGGGTCTGAATACTTTCTCGAATGCACTGAATATGATTACTCAGCTCAATAAAAAACATTACCCTAATGACAGAAAACATACTCTGAATTAAAACATTACCCTAATGACAGAAAACATACTCTGAATTAAATCATTACCCTAATGACAGAAAACATACTCTGAATTAAAACATTACCCTAATGACAGAAAACATACTCTGAATTAAAACATTACCCTAATGACAGAAAACATACTCTGAATTAAAACATTACCCTAATGACAGAAAACATACTCTGAATTAAAACATTACCCTAATGACAGAAAACATACTCTGAATTAAAACATTACCCTAATGACAGAAAACATACTCTGAATTAAATCATTACCCTAATGACAGAAAACATACTCTGAATTAAAACATTACCCTAATGACAGAAAACATACTCTGAATTAAAACATTACCCTAATGACAGAAAACATACTCTGAATTAAATCATTACCCTAATGACAGAAATTAGCGGAATATCCGCATAAATATGTGGCGAGGACCACCTCTGAGCGGCGTATGGATCTTTGTGTCTCTGTTTTGTATGAAGAGAGTTTGTGGTGATAGCCACGCCACTCTCAGATGTTCTACCTCTGGCTGTGGGTAACGCTCTACTACCTTCTGAAACTCTAACACCAACAAGTAATGCTATTCGCCGATGATGATATTAGTCTGACAAATGGAATACATCCTCTCAGACAGACGATCTGAGATACCACAGGCCAGGCCAGGATGAGATGGCCTATCTCTTTCCATTTGTACATAGAGACTTTCCTTCCTGGTGTGATCAAAGTCTTCCTGACATGTGACATAACCGTAGCAGACACCCCAGAGCTGATAGCAGGGGAGAGCGGGGCAGGCTGGGTAATGATCTCTGGGTTTGTGGTCTGGTCTGATACCACCGAACAGATACACTCACAGGATGGCAACAGCACCCTTCTGTGCTGCCTGCCTGGCTCACTTCATATAAATATTTTAACTCTCCAAAACTAGGTTGTCAGGCCTTTGGCTGGTTACAGAGCAAATAATTCATACAATCTCCTGTCATGTCAAACACGTCCTGAATCCAAGTGTATGGAGCGGTGAGTTTCATATCCATGGCTTTCTAAGGGGAGAAATAGTTATATTGTGGTGCAGGCAGCCCACTCCTCTGACATGTGTTACAGCTGTTCAGAACCTAACAACCAGAGGGCTTTTGCCGTGTCCAACGTATTGAGCAAAGGAGCTTGGGGGTAGAGAGAGAGAGAGAGAGAAAGAGAGAGGTTTCACCCCTCTTGTAATGGTTTTCCTACCATCTGTTGACAGGCCCATGGCAGAGCCAGCCAGCACTGTAGGAGAGCTGCCAATTTATTTTATCTACCATTTATTTATACAGGTAAGTCAATCAAGAGATTCTTATTTAAAATGACGACCTGTCAAAGGTGGAACAAAGGGATAACAGGGTGTCTACAGGCCTCACACTGTAAAAGTGAGGAGTATGTTTCACTGGCCCTACACAGGCCTCAGCAGCAGGAGAGGAGAGGCCCCACTGGCCCTACACAGGCTGCAGAAGCAGGAGAGGAGAGGCCCCACTGGCCCTACACAGGCTGCAGAAGCAGGAGAGGAGAGGCCCCACTGGCCCTACACAGGCCTCAGCAGCAGGAGAGGAGAGGCCCCACTGGCCCTACACAGGCTGCAGAAGCAGGAGAGGAGAGGCCCCACTGGCCCTACACAGGCCTCAGCAGCAGGAGAGGAGAGGTCCCACTGGCCCTACACAGGCCGCAGAAGCAGGAGAGGAGAGCCCCCACTGGCCCTACACAGGCCTCAGGAGCAGGAGAGGAGAGGCCCCACTGGCCCTACACAGGCCGCAGAAGCAGGAGAGGAGAGGCCCCACTGGCCCTACACAGGCCTCAGCAGCAGGAGAGGAGAGGCCCCACTGGCCCTACACAGGCCGCAGGAGAGAAGAGGCCCCACTGGCCCTACACAGGCCTCAGCAGCAGGAGACGAGAGGCCCCACTGGCCCTACACCGGCCGCAGAAGCAGGAGAGGAGAGGCCCCACTGGCCCTACACAGGTCTCAGCAGCAGGAGAGGAGAGGGCCCACTGGCCCTACACAGGCCACAGAAGCAGGAGAGGCCCCACACAGGCCTCAGCAGCAGGAGAGGAGAGGCCCCACGGAGCCTACACAGGTCTCAGCAGCAGGAGCGAGAGAGAGAGCGAGAGAGAGAGAGAGAGAGAGAGAGAGAGAGAGAGAGAGCGAGAGAGAGAGAGAAGCAAGAGGAGAGGTCCTACTATAGGCGTGAAAGCATGAGGGAACTCCCCGACCTGGAGCTGTCGACTAGCTTCTAATTGACTGGGCTGGAGAACACAGAGCTCATTCACAGAGACTGGTTGGAGGGTACAGAGGCTGAGGAGACATGGAGTGTCAGGTAGTGGAGCCCCAGTAACTGGGGAGAAGAGTGAGGCCTGTGATACGCTGCAATATTAGCTGTGTCAATAAATACATGACAAAAACTGCCTTCCATGGCGTGCCATGAGAAGAGTGGGGAAAGTGGGTTAGAAGGGCCATGTTTGATAGCCCAGACAGCTGACCAAGGAACTTTACTCCAAATTCAGCAAGAAGTGTACAGAACTAAACATAATATAATAAATAATACCCTACCATAATGACGCTGCCATTTAATCACCTACGTCTAAAGTTTATCCCATTGATACAGTAATATACCCTCACTCCCCCTACTCCTTATTCACTATACTTTGTTTCCTACAGAGTCGGGGCTGGAGTCTCCTTTTCCTCTGCACTGTGTTTACTACAGGGTCGGGGCTGGAGTCTCCTTCTCCTCTGCACTGTGTTTACTACAGGGTCGGGGCTGGAGTCTCCTTCTCCTCTGCACCGTGTTTACTGCAGGGCCAGGGCTGGAGTCTCCTTCTCCTCTGCACTGTGTTTACTACAGGGTCGGGGCTGGAGTCTCCTTCTCCTCTGCACTGTGTTTACTACAGGGTTGGGGCTGGAGTCTCCTTCTCCTCTGCACTGTGTTTACTACAGGGTCGGGGCTGGAGTCTCCTTCTCCTCTGCACTGTGTTTACTACAGGGTCGGGGCTGGAGTCTCCTTCTCCTCCGCACTGTGTTTACTACAGGGTCGGGGCTGGAGTCTCCTTCTCCTCTGCACTGTGTTTACTACAAGGCCAGGGCTGGAGTCTCCTTCTCCTCTGCACTGTGTTTACTACAGGGTCGGGGCTGGAGTCTCCTTCTCCTCTGCACTGTGTTTACTACAGGGTCGGGGCTGGAGTCTCCTTCTACTCTATACTGTGTTTACTACAGGGCCAGGGCTGGAGTCTCCTTCTCCTCTGCACTGTGTTTACTACAAGGCCAGGGCTGGAGTCTCCTTCTCCTCTATACTGTGTTTACTACAGGGCCAGGGCTGGAGTCTCCTTCTCCTCTATACTGTGTTTACTACAAGGCCAGGGCTGGAGTCTCCTTCTCCTCTATACTGTGTTTACTACAAGGCCAGGGCTGGAGTCTCCTTCTCCTCTATACTGTGTTTACTACAGGGTCGGGGCTGGAGTCTCCTTCTCCTCTGCACTGTGTTTAATACAGGGCCAGGGCTGGAGTCTCCTTCTACTCTGCACTGTGTTTACTACAGGGCCAGGGCTGGAGTCTCCTTCTCCTCTGCACTGTGTTTACTACAGGGTCGGGGCTGGAGTCTCCTTCTCCTCTATACTGTGTTTACTACAGGGCCAGGGCTGGAGTCTCCTTCTCCTCTGCACTGTGTTTACTACAGGGTCGGGGCTGGAGTCTCCTTCTACTCTATACTGTGTTTACTACAGGGCCAGGGCTGGAGTCTCCTTCTCCTCTGCACTGTGTTTACTACAGGGCCAGGGCTGGAGTCTCCTTCTCCTCTGCACTGTGTTTACTACAGGGTCGGGGCTGGAGTCTCCTTCTACTCTATACTGTGTTTACTACAGGGCCAGGGCTGGAGTCTCCTTCTCCTCTGCACTGTGTTTACTACAGGGTCGGGGCTGGAGTCTCCTTCTCCTCTGCACTGTGTTTACTACAGGGCCAGGGCTGGAGTCTCCTTCTCCTCTTTACTGTGTTTACTACAGGGCCAGGGCTGGAGTCTCCTTCTCCTCTATACTGTGTTTACTACAGGGCCAGGGCTGGAGTGTCCTTCTCCTCTATACTGTGTTTACTACAGGGCCAGGGCTGGAGTCTCCTTCTCCTCTATACTGTGTTTACTACAGGGCCAGGGCTGGAGTCTCCTTCTCCTCTATACTGTGTTTACTACAAGGCCAGGGCTGGAGTCTCCTTCTCCTCTATACTGTGTTTACTACAAGGCCAGGGCTGGAGTCTCCTTCTCCTCTATACTGTGTTTACTACAGGGCCAGGACTGGAGTCTCCTTCTCCTCTGCACTGTGTTTAATACAGGGTCGGGGCTGGAGTCTCCTTCTCCTCTATACTGTGTTTACTACAGGGTCGGGGCTGGAGTCTCCTTCTCCTCTGCACTGTGTTTACTACAGGGCCAGGACTGGAGTCTCCTTCTCCTCTATATTGTGTTTACTACAAGGCCAGGGCTGGAGTCTCCTTCCCCTCTTTACTGTGTTTACTAGGTCCAGACCAGTACAGGGCTGGAGTCTCCTTCTCCTCTTTACTGTGTTTACTAGGTCCAGACCAGTACAGGGCTGGAGTCTCCTTCTCCTCTTTACTGTGTTTACTAGGTCCAGACCAGTACAGGGCTGGAGTCTCCTTCTCCTCTTTACTGTGTTTACTAGGTCCAGACCAGTACAGGGCTGGAGTCTCCTTCTCCTCTTTACTGTGTTTACTAGGTCCAGACCAGGACAGGGCTAGAGTCTCCTTCTCCTCTTTACTGTGTTTACTAGGTCCAGACCAGTACAGGGCTGGAGTCTCCTTCTCCTCTTTACTGTGTTTACTAGGTCCAGACCAGTACAGGGCTGGAGTCTCCTTCTCCTCTTTACTGTGTTTACTAGGTCCAGACCAGTACAGGGCTGGAGTCTCCTTCTCCTCTTTACTGTGTTTACTAGGTCCAGACCAGTACAGAGTCCTCTTTACTGTGTTTACTAGGTCCAGACCAGTACAGAGTCCTCTTTACTGTGTTTACTAGGTCCAGACCAGTACAGGGCTGGAGTCTCCTTCTCCTCTTTACTGTGTTTACTAGGTCCAGACCAGTACAGGGCTGGAGTCTCCTTCTCCTCTTTACTGTGTTTACTAGGTCCAGACCAGTACAGAGTCCTCTTTACTGTGTTTACTAGGTCCAGACCAGTACAGGGCTGGAATTTCCTTCTCCTCTTTAGTGTGTTTACTAGGTCCAGACCAGTACAGAGTCCTCTTTACTGTGTTTACTAGGTCCAGACCAGTACAGGGCTGGAGTCTCCTTCTCCTCTTTACTGTGTTTACTAGGTCCAGACCAGTACAGGGCTGGAGTCTCCTTCTCCTCTTTACTGTGTTTACTAGGTCCAGACCAGTACAGGGCTGGAGTCTCCTTCTCCTCTTTACTGTGTTTACTAGGTCCAGACCAGTACAGGGCTGGAGTCTCCTTCTCCTCTTTACTGTGTTTACTAGGTCCAGACCAGTACAGGGCTGGAGTCTTCTTCTCCTCTTTACTGTGTTTACTAGGTCCAGACCAGTACAGGGCTGGAGTCTCCTTCTCCTCTTTACTGTGTTTACTAGGTCCAGACCAGTACAGAGTCCTCTTTACTGTGTTTACTAGGTCCAGACCAGTACAGAGTCCTCTTTACTGTGTTTACTAGGTCCAGACCAGTACAGGGCTGGAGTCTCCTTCTCCTCTATATTGTGTTTACTACAGGGCCAGGGCTGGAGTCTCCTTCCCCTCTTTACTGTGTTTACTAGGTCCAGACCAGTACAGGGCTGGAGTCTCCTTCTCCTCTTTACTGTGTTTACTAGGTCCAGACCAGTACAGGGCTGGAGTCTTCTTCTCCTCTTTACTGTGTTTACTAGGTCCAGACCAGTACAGGGCTGGAGTCTCCTTCTCCTCTTTACTGTGTTTACTAGGTCCAGACCAGTACAGAGTCCTCTTTACTGTGTTTACTAGGTCCAGACCAGTACAGAGTCCTCTTTACTGTGTTTACTAGGTCCAGACCAGTACAGGGCTGGAGTCTCCTTCTCCTCTTTACTGTGTTTACTAGGTCCAGACCAGTACAGGGCTGGAGTCTCCTTCTCCTCTTTACTGTGTTTACTAGGTCCAGACCAGTACAGGGCTGGAGTCTCCTTCTCCTCTTTACTGTGTTTACTAGGTCCAGACCAGTACAGAGTCCTCTTTACTGTGTTTACTAGGTCCAGACCAGTACAGGGCTGGAATTTCCTTCTCCTCTTTACTGTGTTTACTAGGTCCAGACCAGTACAGAGTCCTCTTTACTGTGTTTACTAGGTCCAGACCAGTACAGGGCTGGAGTCTCCTTCTCCTCTTTACTGTGTTTACTAGGTCCAGACCAGTACAGGGCTGGAGTCTCCTTCTCCTCTTTACTGTGTTTACTAGGTCCAGACCAGTACAGGGCTAGAGTCTCCTTCTCCTCTTTACTGTGTTTACTAGGTCCAGACCAGTACAGGGCTGGAGTCTCCTTCTCCTCTTTACTGTGTTTACTAGGTCCAGACCAGTACAGGGCTGGAGTCTCCTTCTCCTCTTTACTGTGTTTACTAGGTCCAGACCAGTACAGGGCTGGAGTCTCCTTCTCCTCTTTACTGTGTTTACTAGGTCCAGACCAGTACAGAGTCCTCTTTACTGTGTTTACTAGGTCCAGACCAGTACAGAGTCCTCTTTACTGTGTTTACTAGGTCCAGACCAGTACAGGGCTGGAGTCTCCTTCTCCTCTTTACTGTGTTTACTAGGTCCAGACCAGTACAGGGCTGGAGTCTCCTTCTCCTCTTTACTGTGTTTACTAGGTCCAGACCAGTACAGAGTCCTCTTTACTGTGTTTACTAGGTCCAGACCAGTACAGGGCTGGAATTTCCTTCTCCTCTTTACTGTGTTTACTAGGTCCAGACCAGTACAGAGTCTTCTTTACTGTGTTTACTAGGTCCAGACCAGTACAGGGCTGGAGTCTCCTTCTCCTCTTTACTGTGTTTACTAGGTCCAGACCAGTACAGGGCTGGAGTCTCCTTCTCCTCTTTACTGTGTTTACTAGGTCCAGACCAGTACAGGGCTGGAGTCTCCTTCTCCTCTTTACTGTGTTTACTAGGTCCAGACCAGTACAGGGCTGGAGTCTCCTTCTCCTCTTTACTGTGTTTACTAGGTCCAGACCAGTACAGGGCTGGAGTCTCCTTCTCCTCTTTACTGTGTTTACTAGGTCCAGACCAGTACAGGGCTGGAGTCTTCTTCTCCTCTTTACTGTGTTTACTAGGTCCAGACCAGTACAGGGCTGGAGTCTCCTTCTCCTCTTTACTGTGTTTACTAGGTCCAGACCAGTACAGAGTCCTCTTTACTGTGTTTACTAGGTCCAGACCAGTACAGAGTCCTCTTTACTGTGTTTACTAGGTCCAGACCAGTACAGGGCTGGAGTCTCCTTCTCCTCTATATTGTGTTTACTACAGGGCCAGGGCTGGAGTCTCCTTCCCCTCTTTACTGTGTTTACTAGGTCCAGACCAGTACAGGGCTGGAGTCTCCTTCTCCTCTTTACTGTGTTTACTAGGTCCAGACCAGTACAGAGTCCTCTTTACTGTGTTTACTAGGTCCAGACCAGTACAGAGTCCTCTTTATTGTGTTTACTAGGTCCAGACCAGTACAGGGCTGGAGTCTCCTTCTCCTCTTTACTGTGTTTACTAGGTCCAGACCAGTACAGGGCTGGAGTCTCCTTCTCCTCTTTACTGTGTTTACTAGGTCCAGACCAGTACAGGGCTGGAGTCTCCTTCTCCTCTTTACTGTGTTTACTAGGTCCAGACCAGTACAGAGTCCTCTTTACTGTGTTTACTAGGTCCAGACCAGTACAGGGCTGGAATTTCCTTCTCCTCTTTACTGTGTTTACTAGGTCCAGACCAGTACAGAGTCCTCTTTACTGTGTTTACTAGGTCCAGACCAGTACAGGGCTGGAGTCTCCTTCTCCTCTTTACTGTGTTTACTAGGTCCAGACCAGTACAGAGTCCTCTTTACTGTGTTTACTAGGTCCAGACCAGTACAGGGCTGGAGTCTCCTTCTCCTCTTTACTGTGTTTACTAGGTCCAGACCAGTACAGGGCTGGAGTCTCCTTCTCCTCTTTACTGTGTTTACTAGGTCCAGACCAGTACAGAGTCCTCTTTACTGTGTTTACTAGGTCCAGACCAGTACAGGGCTGGAGTCTCCTTCTCCTCTTTACTGTGTTTACTAGGTCCAGACCAGTACAGGGCTGGAGTCTCCTTCTCCTCTTTACTGTGTTTACTAGGTCCAGACCAGTACAAGGCTAGAGTCTCCAGTCAGTCTACAGTCCCTCATCTGGAACATTGCATTCAGTCTGGACATCCATCAGAACCACAGCTTCAACACAGCCCCAGCCCTATACAGCACTCTCCATACAGACACGTTGCATTTTTACACTAACCAAAATAAACAGAGGAAAAAAATACCATAAGTCTGCTACACTATTTATATCAGAGAGGCTGAGAAAACACTTAGAAACTGGCAAACAATATGAAGTACTGTAAAACGTTGGGAAAGGAACTGCCTAAAACAAAATCTGTATGTTACGGTCCCAGAGTATATACGTAGATGGAGCATATGAGAGCTTTAAGGCCATCATGGCTGCCCCAACCAGCAGTAAAACAGTATGGATGTACACCAGCCTCCACCCAGCAGTAAAACAGTATGGATGAACACCAGCCCCCAACCAGCAGTAAAACAGTATGGATGTACACCAGCCTCCACCCAGCAGTAAAACAGTATGGATGAACACCAGCCTCCACCCAGCAGTAATACAGTATGGATGAACACCAGCCTCCACCCAGCAGCAGTAAAACAGTATGGATGTACACCAGCCTCCACCCAGCAGTAAAACAGTATGGATGTACACCAGCCTCCACCCAGCAGCAGTAAAACAGTATGGATGTACACCAGCCCCCACCCAGCAGTAAAACAGTATGGATGTACACCAGCCTCCACCCAGCAGTAAAACAGTATGGATGTACACCAGCCTCCACCCAGCAGTAAAACAGTATGGATGTACACCAGCCCCCACCCAGCAGTAAAACAGTATGGATGTACACCAGCCCCCACAAAGCAGTAAAACAGTATGGATGAACACCAGCCTCCACCCAGCAGCAGTAAAACAGTATGGATGTACACAAGCCCCCAACCAGCAGTAAAACAGTATGGATGTACACCAGCCCCCACCCAGCAGTAAAACAGTATGGATGTACACCAGCCTCCACCCAGCAGTAAAACAGTATAGATGTACACCAGCCCCCACCCAGCAGTAAAACAGTATGGATGTACACAAGCCCCCAACCAGCAGCAGTAAAACAGTATGGATGTACACCAGCCCCCACCCAGCAGTAAAACAGTATAGATGTACACCAGCCTCCACCCAGCAGTAAAACAGTATGGATGTACACCAGCCTCCACCCAGCAGTAAAACAGTATGGATGTACACCAGCCTCCACCCAGCAGTAAAACAGTATGGATGTACACCAGCCCCCACCCAGCAGTAAAACAGTATGGATGAACACCAGCCTCCACCCAGCAGTAAAACAGTATAGATGTACACCAGCCTCCACTCAGCAGTAAAACAGTATAGATGTACACCAGCCTCCACCCAGCAGCAGTAAAACAGTATGGATGTACACCAGCCTCCACCAGCAGTAAAACAGTACAGATGTACACCAGCCCCCACCCAGCAGTAAAACAGTATGGATGTACACAAGCCCCCAACCAGCAGTAAAACAGTATAGATGTACACCCACCCCACCCAGCCTCCACCCAGCAGCAGTAAAACAGTATGGATGTACACCAGCCTCCACCCAGCAGTAAAACAGTATAGATGTACACCAGCCCCCACCCAGCAGTAAAACAGTATGGATGTACACAAGCCCCCAACCAGCAGCAGTAAAACAGTATGGATGAACACCAGCCCCCAACCAGCAGTAAAACAGTATGGATGTACACCAGCCCCCACAAAGCAGTAAAACAGCATGGATGTACACCAGCCCCCACAAAGCAGTAAAACAGCATGGATGTACACCAGCCCCCACAAAGCAGTAAAACAGTATGGATGAACACCAGCCTCCACCCAGCAGCAGTAAAACAGTATGGATGTACACCAGCCCCCACCCAGCAGTAAAACAGTATGGATGTTCACCAGCCCCCACCCAGCAGTAAAACAGTATGGATGTACAACAGCCTCCACCCAGCAGTAAAACAGTATGGATGTACACCAGCCTCCACCCAGCAGTAAAACAGTATGGATGTACACCAGCCTCCACCCAGCAGTAAAACAGTATGGATGTACACCAGCCCCCACCCAGCAGTAAAACAGTATGGATGAACACCAGCCTCCACCCAGCAGTAAAACAGTATAGATGTACACCAGCCTCCACCCAGCAGTAAAACAGTATAGATGTACACCAGCCTCCACCCAGCAGTAAAACAGTATAGATGTACACCAGCCCCCACCCAGCAGTAAAACAGTATGGATGAACACCAGCCTCCACTCACCAGTAAAACAGTATAGATATACACCAGCCTCCACCCAGCAGCAGTAAAACAGTATGGATGTACACCAGCCCCCACCCAGCAGCAGTAAAACAGTATGGATGTACACCAGCCCCCACCCAGCAGCAGTAAAACAGTATGGATGTACACCAGCCTCCACCCAGCAGTAAAACAGTATAGATGTACACCAGCCTCCACCCAGCAGTAAAACAGTATAGATGTACACCAGCCTCCACCCAGCAGTAAAACAGTATAGATGTACACCAGCCCCCACCCAGCAGTAAAACAGTATGGATGTACACCAGCCTCCACCCAGCAGTAAAACAGTATAGATGTACACCAGCCTCCACCGAGCAGTAAAACAGTATAGATGTACACCAGCCCACACCCAGCAGTATTACAGTATGGATGTACACCAGCCTCCACCCAGCAATAAAACAGTATGGATGTACACCAGCCCCCACCCAGCAGTAAAACAGTATGGATGTACACCAGCCTCCACCCAGCAGTAAAACAGTATAGATATACACCAGCCCCCACCCAGCAGTAAAACAGTATGGATGTACACCAGCCTCCACCCAGCAGTAAAATAGTATGGATGTACACCAGCCTCCACCCAGCAGTAAAACAGTATGGATGAACACCAGCCTCCACCCAGCAGTAAAACAGTATGGATGTACACCAGCCTCCACCCAGCAGTAAAACAGTATGGATGTACACCAGCCTCCACCCAGCAGTAAAACAGTATGGATGTACACCAGCCCCTTCAACAGCAGCAGTAAGACAGCAGCCAGGACAGCCCGTTTCGGCAGATGCTCCCCAGAACAGTCCCGCACTCCATAGGGGAAACTGGAGCAATGTTCCCTCTAAACTGCGCCGGTGCGCAGGCACACAGTAGCCCAGATATTGCCATGCAGCTCCCCTAGGACTGCCATGCAGAGCGCAGAAGAAATATCAGCCCTCTGAGAGAAGCACAAGATCGATCTTTACTCAACTTTCTAGAGTTTTTGTTCCCTTTGCTGTGGCAATTGTGATGAATCAATGCAATATTAGCCATCTTCAATGCAACATACCGAAACAAAACAAACTATGCAAAATATTTTGTTTTAGGCACAATGCATCGGAGTATGATTATTTTGTGCAAGACTCAGCCCCTACTCTACACAGACGGGTGCGGCATATCCAATCAGAGCTGCAGTAGGCCCATACGCAAATAAACCATTGCCATATATGGATCTGTGCAATTTACTTTGAACTGGACTGTCTTTACAGCATGAGTGGTCTTGAGGAGATGCGCTTGTTTTGAGATCCAAGCAAGAGCTGCATGTAGCCATGTTTGCACATTTTGTTCATATCCTTGGCTAGTTAGTGAGTTATTAGCCCAGTTATAGATAATTTGTAGTCAGCTATAGGGGAGTGATTGCTTCCTACAGGAGCACAAAATGTGTACATTTCTAGACATCTTTGAAAAGCAAGTCAGGTAAAGAGCTTTTTTTTGTCTTAAAGGGCCAGTGTTGTATTTTGAGACAGGCTTGAATAAGCTAAGTAGCCAATAGGCAGAGTGTAGCATAATTTGTCTGATTCTCTGTACTAATGGTATGGGAATAATGATGCATGTTATTTTGTAAAG